>NC_046652.1:18098519-18450702 GCF_900324485.2 Mastacembelus armatus | reverse complement strand
GTACTCTTACTTACTAAGGCATCAAAGTTAGTAATCCCGTGTTCTGAAAATCCATCCTCCCTGTCGACCCCTCACCCTGCTACTCTGGCCGTCGTCACCCCCCTCCTACTTGCCACCTCCCTCCAACGCTCCCACTACCAACGCCCTCAATTCCCGCAGTGTCTCACCCCATCGCCTATGCCCTCCCCATTCCGCCCCCGCGGGGCCCTGTCGCATGCTTTGCTATTTCTGGCCCTGAAGCTGCCCAGGAACATTTTCGATTTCAGAAGTTCCCCAACCCCTGCTATGACCGGTAGTCAAGTCACACACAACGCACCTAATAATGAGGACTAAGTCAAACTAAAAGCCAGTTGAGGAAAGAGGAAACACATGTTTCCACATGTGGAGCAGCTCAGGCCTCTGGCTGTTCTAAATAGAGCTCAGCCTGTGTCTACAGTGGTAGTGACTGAAAACATCCTAGTTGTTTCCCAGCGTTATGTTTGCAGTCCCCTGGTGCTGCTGTTGCATCAGGAATGCAGTGGTTTAAACCCTTCCAAAAACTCCAACATGCAGTTCTCCTTCAGTTTCCTGCTGTTATTGTGCAGCTTTGAAGGGATTGATCCACTTCCAGACGTGGTGTCATTGATGCACTTTGGAAAAGGAAGTTGGTTCTTTTTCATTGAGTTAGTAAAATGATTCCATCTCCTTTGTTCAGACTGAGGAGTCTCATTGTTTGAGGACTTTATTTCTGCTGTCACATGGAAATGTTTCTGTCTTATCACTTTTTCTGTTTCTCACCACATTTCTCTTCTTCTCTCTTCTTTCTTTCCCTCAATGAACATCTCACTGGATCATCTTGATGTTGAGCTGCAAACCTTTGCAAACTGACAAACTCAGTGTTGAATGTTGATCAGATTCCAAACTTCATTATCAGCCAGTTCAGCTGTGGAGGAAAACTGATTTAAAGCCAGCTGGGAGACAGCTGGGAGTTTCCAGCTTCTGTCCAGTCAAACAATAAGAAAGTTTCCTCACTCAACATGTCTCCACCTCAACTAATCCCAGTTTGCTTCGTGTCCACAGGGACAGGACCAGGACCAGGACTCAGGTCTCTGAGGAGCAGCGGCTGTCCAGCTGTGCTTTGTGTCAGGGTGTCCTGAAGGATCCAGTCTCTACCAGCTGTGGACACTGGTTCTGCAGACAGTGCATCACCTCATACTGGGACCAGTCTGGTTCACCTGGAGACTGTCCCTGTCCCCAGTGTGGAGAAAGACCCAGAACCAGTAGGACCCACTGACTGTTCTACATTTGAGTTGGTCCTTCACAATCGAGATTCTGTGTCACACAAATGTCTGTTTGATTGGACCCTTTTTCTTGTCTTCCAGTGGACTCTGGTCTGCAGGATGTTTTAGATCAACATAAGACCAGTCTGCGGATGAGATGTGAACGTGTGACTGAAGGACCTGATCCAACAGGAAATGGAACCCTCCTCAACAGGATCTACACTGAGCTCTACATCACAGAGGGACTGAGTGAAGAGGTTAATACCCAACATGAGGTCAGGCAGCTGGAGACCACTTCCAAGATGGAGACCCTCCATGACACTCCAATCAAGTATCACGAGATCTTTAAAGCCTCCCCTGACCAGCAGAGACCCATCAGAGTGGTTCTGACCAACGGTGTCGCTGGTGTTGGAAAAACCTTCTCAGTGCAGAAGTTCAGTCTGGACTGGGCAGAGGGCTCAGAAAACCAAGACGTTAGTCTGCTGGTCCTACTTTCATTCAGGGAGCTGAACCTGATGAAAGATGAGCAGATCAGTCTTCTCAGGCTGCTCCATGTTTTCCATCCAACATTACAGAAGGTCACAGCAGAGCAGCTGGCTTTCTGTAAAGTTCTGTTCATCTTTGACGGCCTGGATGAAAGCAGGCTTTTGCTGGATTTCAACAACAGGAAGGTGGTGTCTGATGTCACACAGCAGGCCTCGGTCAACGAGCTGCTGACAAACCTCATCCAGGGAAATCTGCTTCCCTCGGCTCTGGTCTGGATAACTTCCCGACCCGCGGCGGCCAATCAGATCCCTCCTACGTGTGTGGACAGGCTGACAGAAGTCCGAGGCTTCACTGACGCCCAGAAGGACGAGTACTTCAGGAGGAGATCCAGGGATGAAGAGCTGTCCAGGAGAATCATCTCACACATCAAGGCATCCAGGAGCCTCCACATCATGTGTCAAATCCCAGTCTTCTGCTGGATCACTGCTACAGTTCTGGAGCACATGTTGACCACAGAGCAGAGAGGAGAGCTTCCCAAGACCCTGACTGACCTGTACTCACACTTCCTGCTGGTTCAGACAAACAGGAATAAGCACAAGTACCATGAGGGACATGAGACGAGTCCATGGCAGCTGACGGAGGCTGACAAGGAAGTTCTTCTGAAGCTGGGGAGGCTGGCGTTTAAACATCTGGAGGAAGGAAACATCCTGTTCTACCAGGAAGACCTGGAGCAGTGTGGTCTGGTGTACTCAGGAGTCTGTACAGAGATCTTCAAAAGAGAGAGTGTGATCTTCCAGAAATCAGTCTACTGCTTTGTTCATCTGAGTGTTCGGGAGTTTCTGGCTGCAGTCTACATGGTCCACTGTTACACCAACAGGAAGACACACGTACTGGAGAAGTTCCTAGGGGAAAACTACAGGAATTTATCTCTTTCTATTGAAGTTATGGAATATGATGATGGTGTCATGGGCAGTGACTGTTACCCATCTCTGGATCACTTCCTGTTGGGAACCATGGAAAAATCCCTGGAAAGTAAAAGTGGCCACCTGGACCTGTTTGTCCGCTTCCTTCATGGCCTCTGTCTGGAGTCCAACCAGAGAGTCTTAGGAGGCCTGCTGGGTCAGACAGAGACCAGTCCAGAAACCATCCAAAAAGCCATCAACAACCTGAAGGAGATGAACAGAGGTGATATCTCTCCTGACAGAAGCATCAACATCTTCCACTGTCTGATGGAGCTGAACGACCACTCAGTCCATCAGGAGATCCAAGAGTTCCTGAAGTCAGGGAACAGATCAGGGAAGATACTCTCTGAGATCCAGTGCTCATCTCTGGCCTACATGCTGCAGATGTCAGAGGAGGTTCTGGATGAGTTGGACCTGAACCAGTACTACACATCAGTCCAGGGACGACGGAGACTGATTCCAGCTGTGAGGAACTGCAGAAAGGCTGAGTAAGTCCAGATGTTCCCAAGTGAAAAAAATCTACTTTTGTATATTTTCTAAAAGTATATTGAGTATACTTTTGAAATACTTTGAAATACTTGAAGTTGTGTTAAAATGAAACCAGTGAAGTTGCTGGAAGCTGCAGTATAAATCTGCTTTAGTACATGAAAAACATATTTTTCATGTATTATTGGGTACTTTTGCTGCCCAAAATACTGCACTACTGTTAAAATATACATGAAACATTTGAAGTTTACTTGTAAAAAATATATAGTGACATTAAACTGACAGTGTATTACTAATAGACTTTGAGCCAAAGTAAATGTACTTGAAATATACTCTGAACTCATTTGAACTATGTATGAAATACAATAGAATGAGGTTTGAAATGTGAAAAAAGTATGCAAAGTATATTTTTCAAAGTATTTGAGTATTTGTTGTGAAAATGAGCCACTGACTTTGTGTTAAATTGCAACCAAGTTGAACATATTGCATTAAAAGACACAATGATATTGGATTGATATTCCTAGTAAATATAAGTCCACTATAAGCATCATTGTGTGTTTAATAAATACACCAACAATGCCCTCTGAATGGATTCTCCAAACACTGAGTCTGAAATGCAGATACTTTACTTAGATTCCACTCCAATGATGTTGGACTAAAAGCACTACTTCCTGTCAGCATGTTCTCAAATGCTCTTACTTTGAAAAGCCCAGTGCACTTTGAAGACGTTCTAAAAGGATTGAAAATAATCTGAACTCCTACACAAAGTCCAAAACCCGTCAGTCCAACAAATATTGATTTGAACTCTAACACTATTAAATCCAGCCATTTAAGGGCTTTGGAACAAAACAAGTCATTCACGGTAACAACAATAACAATAAACAGGAACAACAGTTTGTGTTTTCTATTAGTGAGGTCAAAGTATTATTTGGCTGCACCACTATGGGACTAACATGGATTTTAGTGATCTTCAGGATTCTGCATAGTTCTCCGAAGAATTCTGTCCAAACATCCAAAATACATGAAGTAAACATGTAGTATGAAAGAGTATTTTGAAGTGAAACTTTGTCCACAGGAATTAGACCACTTCCAAGAGTCCACTTTCCCACAGCCAGGAACACATACATTGTGTACTTTAAACAAGTCTACTGAAATAGAGCTCAAGTTAAATGGAGGCATAGTATTATATTTGGAAGAGAATGAGACAATTTGAAGTAAAAACACAAACCATGAACAGACTTTTGGAAAATATCACTAAATATACTTCAAAATCTGTTGAAAGTAAAGTGCACTTTGAAGAAATCTGCTAAATGACTAATGAAGTAATGAGATCATTTCAATATACTTTGCAAACATTGACTTTGAATCTGCTTTTTTTGTCTCAGTAACTCTTTGACTAATCTTGTACTTTGGAGACTCACCAAAAATGTACTTTTACTACGTTTCAACACAAGCACAAATACACTTGGTAAAATGTGTGAACACACTTTATCTGCTAAAAGTAGAATTGAAGTCTGAAACAATAGATTGATTTTTCACTTGGGTGATCATCACCATAATGTTCCTCTTGTTTATTGTGAGAATGACAGCAGCTGGATTTTGTCCCAGATGTTCTTGAGCTGTTCCAAATGGTGTCAGTCCAAAAGCTGCAGATGTTCCTGTTGTTTTTTTCTCTCTGTCCAGTGAATGAACACAGTTCTTCTTTTTCTTTCCAATGGTTTTTCCATGGGACACATTTTTCTTGAGTGTCTCTTCACACACTGATGTTTTTCTGCCACATGTGGACAAATGTCCAACATTGGAATAAACAGGGACATGCCTGTTGTGGAAGTTCCAAAGGAACTGAGTTTTCTCTGCTTCCTGTCCAAGATGAAAGCAGAACAAAGATGAAGCGTGTGCAGTGTGACAGAGAGTGAGAAGAATTCTTATTTCATGTCCAACCCACTGAGACAAGATCAGCTGAACCACTGATGTGAAGACACAACAGGACATGTCCCTGTTTGACATCAAGTGATTCAACTCAATATATTGTCTCTGTCATAATAACAGCTTTTCTAATATATGTGTCCTCACAGACTTTCTGGCTGTGGACTCTCAGAGACTCACTGTGAAGTCGTGGCCTCAGCTCTGAAGTCCAACCCCTCCCATCTGACAGAACTGGATCTGAGCTGGAACAACCTGCAGGATCGAGGAGTGCAGCAGCTGTGTGGTGGACTGCAGGGTCCACACTGTAGACTGGAGACTCTGAGGTCAGTTGACTGACTGTTCCTATTGTAGATCTTAGATGTTGAATCCACAGCTAAAGCTCCTGTGAATGTTGGTTGTTCCATTCAGTGTTTTCATTGTTCTTCTATTCTCAGCAGACTAAGAATGATTCCTTCAGTTTCACTTCATTTCACTGAGCTGTCTTCAATAATGTGTGTTCACTCATATTGAATAGTCATATTAATAATGATGTGTTTCTTTCTATAGAAGCTTTGAAGAACAGAGTGTCCCAAAAATGTCATCTGTCAGGAAGTTGTTCTGAATCCTTTGTGTTTCTAAACAAACTGTGGAAACAGTCCAAAGCTGAAACTGTTTCAACTGAAACTGTCCAGTGTTTGTCCAAGTTTGGATCCCAACAATATGTCAATATTGGACCAGACTAATATCTGACCTGATCCTCCTGAGAGCCAGAAGGAAAAAGGTTGGAATATTTCCATTTTGGAATAGAAGTGAAGACTTTGGGACGTGAGAAACAAAGTCCTCTTTCTTTTTGGGGACGAACACGTCCCTGTAGTGGACATTGGGTCTTGCTTTGTCCCAAAAACCACACAATAAGCATCAGTTTGCTGACGATAATGTTGGATTTTCTCTGCATTTCTATCAGATTTTTCTCACTTGATGAAACTCAGAGAAAACATATGACACAGTCAGTTGTCAACAATCTATGAATGGGGTTCCAAAGCTTGTGTTTAGTGGCCAATGACACAGTGGGGATCAGTCCCAACACAATGACATGATCTGGTCTGTGCATTGGGACTGGGCCATTAGAAAGCAGTTGTCAGCCTGTTGTCGTTGCCAAGGCCTCAAATCCTGATGCTGTGTGAAGAAGCTTTGAGTAGTTTTTGTTCCTGAACTGAAGCCAGCAGCTTTTGGTCCTGACACTGTCCACCCAGTTTGTTCCCTGATCCAAATCTCATTGTGAAGAACAAATCCACAGTGTCTCTATAAAGTTGATCCCATAGAAATGAAAGCACATGTGGAGCACAGAGACACACAGATGAAATCATGTGTCCAGGTGGTTGAGCTGTGTTTAGTGTCTGAGCTGCTGCTGCTGCTGCTGCTTTACCTCTGTGCTGTGCTGAGGCTGCAGCCAATAAAGCCAGAGAAGAAGATGCAGAGAGGGAAGAGACAGGAGAGCCTGGGGGAGCTTCCTTGGCTCAGATAGAATAAGGAGGAACAATTCAATGCATTGTTTTGCTGCACTTTGGAACTGGGTCAACAAACTTTAAGCAGGAAACTTTAAAGCTGCACAGTGACAGTATGAGCCATCAACTAGATTGATTCTGCTGTTGGCTGGAAAGCAGCTTCTCTTCCCATGTGCTGACAATAATATCATGATATAGTCAGACTATTATTACTATTATTCTGACTGTTCTCATATTATTCTTCTCATTATTATCATTCTACATTTCCCTTCAGGGATTAATCAAGTTGATCTCATCTCATTATTCTAATGAAAAGAAGAAGAATTGTCATCATCATCATCACCATCCTCATTGTCATCAACATCAGTGTCACATTGGATCTCCTTCTTTGCTTCTTTATTCAGGTTGAGGAGCTGCAGTTTGTCAGAGACCAGCTGTGGTTATCTGGCCTCAGCACTGAAGTCCAACCCCTCCCATCTGAGACACCTGGACCTGGGCTTCAACCGGGACCTGCAGGACCCAGGAGTGCAGCAGCTGTGTGGTGGACTGCAGAGTCCAGACTGTAGACTGGAGACTCTGAGGTCAGACCCCATGTTTAGGTTGTGTGCTGAGATGAATGTGATGTGAAAGTTGTGCTGACACTAAACTGCAGACATGAGGCTGATATTAGACTGATCCACACTGAGGATCTTCATGGGAAAGGCTGTTTTCCCTCTCAGAGAAATGTGGCTGCACAACATGAGTTTGTATAGATGGAGCCACAGGTGGAGCTGGCAGAGTTTCAGAGCTGAAGTCACTCCGTCTTTATTGAAGCAGCAGCATGTTGGCATTCATATTAATGACAGCTCTTTGTCCCTTTTTGGATGGGACTGCTTTGAACCTGCATCCTGTTGGCTTCAGCTGTTTGGAGTTTCCACTTTCTAAACTTCTACTTTCTAAACCTTCTTCAGCTCTGAACACATTCTGAAACATTCAACACTTTCAAGAGGAACTTTGGTTTCTAACGTCACATCTTTGATTCTTTATTCAGGTTGGAGGGCTGCAGTTTGTCAGAGACCAGCTGTGGTTTTCTGGCCTCAGCTCTGAAGTCCAACCCCTCCCATCTGAGACACCTGGACCTGGGCTGGAACAACCTGCAGGATCCAGGAGTGCAGCAGCTGTGTGGTGGACTGCAGAGTCCAGACTGTAGACTGGAGACTCTGAGGTCAGTTCACTGACTGTTTGTTCCTATTGTAGATCTTTAGTGTTGAATTATTGTTTGAACTCAGTGTTTGCACAGACATAACTTCTATTGAAGTTGATTTTCTTTTCCTGTCTTTGGATTTTTCTGAGGCTAAATTCAGTCTTTAGTCCCAAATGACTGAGTCTCACAGAAAGTTGGTCTCATTGTGTCTAAAGAGTCACATGTGTCAGCAGAAAATCCTCTGAACTAATATTAGTTGGAAATGGATCCAGTTTCTTTGATGCAGTAGAAATATTTCTTTGATCATTGATATTGATGGTTGAGAACACACACAGACAGGTGTGTTTCCATCACTTCAGAGGACATTCCATTGACTTCCATTGATTTCCTGTAGACAAAGCCAAACCAGAAGAACTACTTGGTGAACCCTAAGCACAACCTGAACCTCAACTTCCAGACAGCTTCTTCCACACAGAAATTTACCTTCAGGGGTCGACCAATGCACCGGCGCGTTTTGACGCATCTTCTGATAATGCTGAAACAATCTAAAATTACTTCTTCAATTTTGATGGTACAGATAAAAGCAATATATCATTCGAACCAGTAAAGGGCCTAGGTTTAGATGTATACCCTTGTAATAACGACAAAACAATGTGCTTTTGTTAAATAAAGTCAGGGTGCGCTCTCTGTCTACTCTGTCTGTCATCTCTTTTTACAGACATGTCAATAAAACAACCAGAATCTCAGCGAATACTTACCTCATAATAATATGAAATATATGACTAGAAAGCTTGAAATGTTTTTTTTCAAATGAAACAATGCAAGTTGAAAATACATCACTTTTTATTTAATCTGTATGAACGTAAGGAGAAGTACGTTTTCTCCTGTGTCACCTCATTACAGCTAATTTGATCCCGCCTCGCACTGAGCGCATTCTTCACATGGAAATAATCTGAGGTGAACCCGGTAATTCTGTGCACGCCTCCGAAAACGTCAAATTTCATCATAGAATTTACTCACTTTTTCTGCGCGTTTGGATGATGGAGCGTCCCGGACGTGAAGAAGCGCTTCTTGTATTCCACACAGAGACAAATAGTTTAGCTTGTCCTCAGAGTAAAAACACTGATTTTAACTCAAATGAGGATCGTTTGGCTCCTCATTGTGTTGTATTGTACAGCACTAATCCGTCCCATCTACATTGACTGAAAGGCTCATTATGCGCGCCTTTGTCTGGTCGTTCAGTGCGTCTTTTGTGTTCTCAGGTAAATCACATGACTATTCATCCTCAGACACACCCTCTTGCATATGGCCTTTCTGGACAAAAAGTGTCTTAGAAAATTTAAATCAGTGTATTGTTTACTGTGAATGAGTCAACAAGATGAATTTCACAACACTGTGAAGTAAACACTTCAGCCTACAACATGCTGGTCTCCAAAGTCTTGTGAACCAGTGTTTTGTTTGTGTTTTATGGTCTTATTTCAGAGACTTAAAAATTGTAGTTTTGCACTAACCATGCATAAACAGTTTTCTCAAAAACACAATCATGTATAAATTTGCTGCTCACATATTATTGTAGCCAATTTTGTGCTGATTACAGTGTTATTAGACTTTAGACATTAATATGTTTAAAAAACACTGAAAAAAGCACAAATGTCAGGGCATGTCAAAACTTGTCCAGGGCCCCAAAACACCCTCAGACCCCAGAGGGTCCTAAGCACAACCCTAAGCACAACCTGAACCTCAACTTCCAGACAGCTTCTTCCACACAGAAATCCAAACAGGTCCTGGACTAGATTATTGGCCCCTTTTTAGATGTTGCCATTGGATTTGGAGCAGGTGGTTCACCCTGGACTCACCTGTTGGGAGTCCCAGTTAGTGCAGCCTAATAATCCCTCACTCAGTCAGTTGAAATGGACAAAGTCCTGTGAGGACCCTCTGGTCCCAACATGTAAGAAACAGTAGACCAGTTGACAGACAAAGCATTACCTTGATCCATGTTGCTATTGGACCTTGATCTGTTGTCCAGTGGCCTCGGGCTCCACAGAACCCGACTCTATGGAAACTTTAGTGCCAAAGAGGAACAGTGTGTCAGTTGTGTGGAAATATTTTGGCTTTAAAGAAAGAAGATGCTGCGTGGCGTCAAAACCTGCCTTGCTACTGTTGCTGCCTCATGGGCCAAGACTAGCAAGGCTAAAAGGCCGAGCACCACTGTGTCAAATGAACCAATCCCACCCAACATGACCAGATGTTGGAAAGTTTAACTCCATATGAATCGAATTGAAAACATCACATGGAAATTCCTGTTTCTCACAATGACTTTGAATTAAAGTCAGAGATTTTTCATCTTTCTGCACTTTCTTCTTCATGTTAATGTGACATCAATTCACACCTCAGCTAATTTCATCGTAACAGCCTGGATGGACCAGTTTCTATTGACACTTGTGTTGTATTTATAATATTGTGTTGTTCTATTCATTGTTCATGTTTGTTCAATAAGAATAAAAGGAAGTTGATCTTTGGTTCTTTATTCAGGTTGGAGAACTGCAGTTTGTCAGAGACCAGCTGTGGTTATCTGGTATCAGCTCTGAAGTCCAACCCCTCCCATCTGAGACACCTGGATCTGAGTAACAACAACCTGCAGGATCCAGGAATGCAGCAGCTGTGTGGTGGACTGCAGAGTCCAGACTGTAGACTGGAGACTCTGAGGTCAGACCCCATGTTTAGGTTGTGTGCTGAGATGAATGTGATGTGGAAGTTGTGCTGACACTAAACTGCAGACATGAGGCTGATATTAGACTGATCCACATTGAGGATCTTCATGGGAAAGGCTGTTTTCCCTCTCAGAGAAATGTGGCTGCACAACATGAGTTTGTATAGATGGAGCCACAGGTGGAGCTGGCAGAGTTTCAGAGCTGAAGTCACTCCATCTTTATTGAAGCAGCAGCATGTTGGCATTCATATTAATGACAGCTCTTTGTCCCTTTTTGGATGGGACTGCTTTGAACCTGCATCCTGTTGGCTTCAGCTGTTTGGAGTTTCCACTTTCTAAACATCTACTTTCTAAACCTTCTTCAGCTCTGAACACATTCTGAAACATTCAACACTTTCAAGAGGAACTTTGGTTTCTAACGTCACATCTTTGATTCTTTATTCAGGTTGAGGAACTGCAGTTTGTCAGAGACCAGCTGTGGTTATCTGGTCTCAGCTCTGAAGTCCAACCCCTCCCATCTGAGAGAACTGGACCTGAGAGGAAACTACCTGCAGGATCCAGATGTGCAGCAGCTGCGTGATCTTGTCCAGAGTCCAGACTGTAGCCTGCAGACTCTGAGGTCAGTAGAGGGCTGGAGTCAGTCCATGATGCTTTCAGCAGGATTGGACTAAACCCAGCTTTATTTCTTAATTTTATTTATTTCACAAATCCATTAAAACAGATAAATACAATCATGTTATCCATCATCCGCAGAAGCCAGAGCTTGTAAATAGGGGCGCAGACAGCATGAACCTAATTCTAACCTAAAATATTGTCTAATATTCTAAAATGACTCAAACACCCAAAGATCATAAATCACAAATAACATCCAAAAAACAGAAATGTAGAAATTTTTGCAAATTTATTAAAAAAGAAAAACTGAAATATCACATGGTCATAAGTATTCAGACCCTGTGCTCAGTATTGAGTAGAAGCACCCTTTTGAGCTAGTACAGCCATGAGTCTTCTTGGGAATGATGCAACAAGTTTTTCACACCTGGATTTGGGGATCCTCTGCCGTCCTTCCTTTCAGATCCTCTCCAGTTCTGTCAGGTTGGATGGTGAACGTTGGTGGACAGCCATTTTCAGGTCTCTCCAGAGATGCTCAATTGGGTCTAGGTCAGGGTTCTGGCTGGGCCAGTCAAGAACGGTCACAGAGTTGTTCCGAAGCCACTCCTTTGTTATTTTAGCTGTGTGCTTAGGGTCATTGTCCTGTTGAAAGGTGAACCTTCAATTCAATTCAATTTTCAATTCAATTTTATTTGTATAGCGCCAAATCACAATACAAATCATCTCAAGGCACTTTACAAAAACTAAAACTAAAAACCCAACAAATCCCTTATGGGCAAGCACTTGGCGACAGTGGAGAGGAAAAAACTCCCTTTAACGGAAGAAAAAAACCTCCAGCAGAACCGGGCTCAGTTTGGGCGGCCATCTGCCTCGACCGGTTGGGGTGAGTGGATAGAGCAGAGAGAAAAGAACAGCAACAATAAACAACAAATAGACACTGCAAGTTGGTGGGGCCAGTAACTGCACATCAGCGATAAACAGCTCCAGGACCAGGGACACCTGCAGAAGGTACAGAGAGAGAGAGAGAGAGAGGGAGGGAGAGAGCACAAACTAGGGGAGAGAGAGAGCACAAGGTTAGTAACATTCAATGGTGGAATATACATGAGGTGGGAGAGAAGGGGGGGGGTTAGGGTAGGGGAGCTCAGTGCACCGATGGTCCTCGGGCAGTCTAGGCCTATAGCAGCATAACTAACTAAGGGATGGTTCAGGGTTGCCTGAAGCCAGCCCTAACTATATGCTTTGTCAAAGAGGAAGGTTTTAAGTCTAGCCTTAAAAGTACAGAGAGTGTCTGCCTCCTGAACCCAGGCTGAGAGCTGGTTCCACAGGAGAGGAGCTTGATAGCTAAAGGCTCTGCCTCCCATTCTGCTTTTGGAAACTCTGGGAACCACAAGTAGACCTGCACTCTGAGAGCGAAGTGGTCTATTGGGATAATATGGTACTATGAGGTCTTTAAGGTATGAAGGAGCTTGATTATGAAGGGATTTGTATGTGAGAAGAAGGATTTTAAATTCTATTCTATATTTTACAGGGAGCCAATGAAGAGAAGCCAATATAGGAGAAATATGATCTCTCTTGCTAGTTCCTGTCAGGACTCTGGCTGCGGCATTCTGGATTAATTGGAGGCTTTTTATTAAGATATTAGGACATCCAGATAGTAATGAGTTACAGTAATCTAGCCTTGAGGAAACAAATGCATGGACTAGTTTTTCTGCATCATTTTGAGACAGGATGTTCCTAATTTTGGAAATGTTGCGCAGGTGAAAGAATGCAGTTCTAGAGATTTGTTTTATGTGTGAGTTAAAGGACATGTCCTGGTCAAAAATAACTCCAAGGTTTTTTACAGTAGTGCTGGAGCCCAGGGCTATGCCATCTAGAGTAGCTATAATTTCAGAAAAGTTATTTCTGAGATTTTTAGGCCCAAATATAATGACTTCTGTTTTCTCCGAGTTTAAAAGTAAAAAGTTACTGGTCATCCAGGCCTTTATGTCAGTTAGACAGGCTTGAAGTCTGGTTAACTGGTTTGTGTTAACAGGTTTAATAGATAGATATAACTGAGTGTCATCCGCATAGCAGTGGTAATTAATAGAGTGCTTCCTAATGATATATCCTAAAGGAAGCATGTACAGGGTGAACAGAATCGGTCCTAGCACAGAACCTTGGGGAACTCCATAACTAACTTTTGTTCGTGTGGAAGGTTCAACATGGACATGAACAAACTGGAATCTGTCCGATAAACAGGATTGGAACCACTTTAACGCTGTTCCTCTGATACCAATCACATGCTCCAGTCTCTGTAATAAGATGTTGTGGTCAATGGTGTCGAATGCTGCACTAAGGTCTAGGAGGACAAGTATCGAAACAAGTCCATTATCTGAGGCTAAGAGAAGATCGTTGGTAACTTTCAACAGTGCTGTTTCTGTACTATGATGTGCTCTAAATCCTGATTGGAAATCTTCAAATAGTTCATTCCTGTGTAAGTGGTCTGATAGCTGCTTAGCAACAGCTTTTTCTAGGATTTTAGAAATAAATGGCAGGTTGGATATTGGTCTATAATTAGCCAAGACTCCTGGATCAAGACTAGGCTTTTTGAGTAAAGGTTTGATTACTGCAGTCTTAAAGGCCTGTGGTACGTAGCCTGATACTAGAGATAAATTTACCAAGTCCAATAAAGATGAGTTCATTAATGGCAGGGTGCCTTTAAGCAGTCTAGTCGGGATGGGGTCCAAGAGACATGTTGATGATTTCGATGAAGCAACTACTGATGTAAATTCAGAGAGATCTATGGGAGAGAAGCAGTCTAAACATAACTGAGGTCCTACAGATGATTCAAGAGCTACTGTAGTAGAAGATTCATTTATTGCAGGTATAGGAAGCATCTGCTGAATTTTATCTCTAATAGTTTTGATTTTATTTGTAAAGAAACTCATAAATTCATCACTGCTGAGAGCTAAGGGAACACTGGGCTCAACAGAGCTGTGACTTTTTGTCAGCCTGGCTACAGTGCTGAAAAAAAACCTGGGATTGTTCTTATTTTCCTCTATTAGTGATGAATAGTATGCAGTTCTGGCTTTACAGAGAGCTTTTTTAGATGTTAGTAGACTGTTTTTCCAGGCTAGAAAAATTTCCTCTAAGTTTGTGGAACACCACTTCCTTTCCAGCCTTCGTGATGCCTGCTTTAAGGTACGAATATGTAAATTATACCATGGGGCTAGTCTTCTCTGAATCACTAACTTCTTTTTCAGAGGGGCTACAGAATCAAGCGTTTCACGCAGTGAGGTCACAGCGCTGTCAACAACATGATCAATTTGGTAGGGAGTAGGATTAAGGCAGCTGCCCTCCACTATGTTTATACTTGGCATAGATGCAAATAAAGATGGAATCATTTTCTTAAATTTATTAACAGCGTTGTCGGATAAACATCTGCTGTAGTGGAATTTTCTTCCAGACGCTGCATGATCCATCATTTTAAATTCTAAAGTTATTAAAGAATGATCTGACAAAACAGGATTTGGGGGCCCAGTCTGAGGTCCTGAGCACTCTGGAAGAGGTTTTCTTCCAGGATATCTCTGTACTTGGCCGCATTCATCTTTCCTTCAATTACAACCAGTCGTCCTGTCCCTGCAGCTGAAAAACACCCCCACAACATGATGCTCCCACCACCATGTTTCACTGTAGGGATTGTATTGGGCAGGTGATGAGCAGTGCCTGGTTTTCTCCACACATACCGCTTAGAATTAACGCCAAAAAGTTCAATCTTGGTCTCATCAGACCAGAGAATCTTATTTCTCATAGTCTGGGAGTCCTTCATGTGTTTTTTGGCAAACTCTATGCAGGCTTTCATGTGTCTTGCACTGAGGAGAGGCTTCCGTCGGGCCACTCTGCCATAAAGCCCCGACTGGTGGAGGGCTGCAGTGATAGTTGACTTTGTGGAACTTTCTCCCATCTCCCTACTGCATCTCTGGAGCTCGGCCACAGTGAGCTTTGGGTTCTTCTTTACCTCTCTCACCAAGGCTCTTCTCCCACGATTGCTCAGTTTGGCTGGACGGCCAGGTCTAGGAAGAGTTCTGGTCGTCCCAAACTTTTTCCATTTGAGGATTATGGAGGCCACTGTGCTCTTAGGAACCTTGAGTGCTGCAGAAATTCTTTTGTAACCTTGGCCAGATCTGTGCCTTGCCACAATTCTGTCTCTGAGCTCCTTGGGCAGTTCCTTCGACCTCATGATTCTCATTTGCTCTGACATGCACTGTGAGCTGTAAGGTCTTATATAGACAGGTGTGTGCCTTTCCTAATCAAGTCCAATCAGTTTAATTAAACACAGCTGGACTCCAATGAAGGAGCAGAACCATCTCAAGGACGATCAGAAGAAATGGACAGCATGTGAGTGAAATATGAGTGTCACTGCAAAGGGTCTGAATACTTATGACCATGTGATATTTCAGTTTTTCTTTTTTAATAAATTTGCAAAAATTTCTACATTTCTGTTTTTTTCTGTCAAGATGGGGTGCTGAGTGTACATTAATGAGAAATAAAATGAACTTTTTGGATTTTGGCAAAAGGCTGCAATGACACAAAGAGTGAAAAATTTAAAGGGGTCTGAATACTTTCCGTACCCACTGTATAGTAGATAGTACATTGAGTTCATAAATTACATTGTACTTCAAGCATTGTGGGAAATATTGGTCTCAGTAAGTTTCAATAGGTTACTTTCATAAAAAAGAAGGTCAGAGGGGGCATTTATCTTAGTCCATGATATGACACGTAAGACTTTTTGTAATTTCTCCAGATAACTTGGATATGTATTACACCATATTGATTTCTATTTGTACAGAACAAAATAAAATTTGTTTTATTTATATTTGAAAATATTCTGTTATATTTTAACCATGTGTTCACCTTTTACAGTTGCCTTGTTTATATTATTTTGTAGATGAATTATATTTTTGTGTGACAGAAATAAGGTTGTTGTAGGTTGTAAATGAGTGAGTTGTGGTAACAAACTGCTTAGTGCTGATTTCTGTCATGTGAATTCTGAGTTCTGGTCTTGGACTTATATTTTGGGGCAGTTTCAGAAATCTAGTGGTTCAAACATGGAGGCAGCAGGTGGATGGACTCAGACTGGAGATGGTCTCTTCAACTGTTTTGTCATTGACAGGTGTAAAATGTGTCAGTTCTACCAAGTGTCTCCTGGATGGCTGCAGAGTTGGGATCTGTGTTGGGCAGTTTATTGCTTGTTTAATACCCTGAACCTTGTCATTAAAAATAAAGTAAACTCATTGATTTAGATGTTGACATTAGTTCTGATGACAATGGAGACGGAGGGTTTGTTCATCTACTCACTGTAGCAAACAGGACACGTGACTTGTTCCTGCTGTTGTTGATGAGTTCAGAAAAATATGTTTCTCTCTTTCTACGTAGAGTTTCATTGAACACACACAACATCTGCTTATAAATGTCATAATGAACCTGATGCTTTGATTTAGTAATTTCTTCCTGTTCCTGATCACTTTACCTTTAACAGGAACAGTCACATCCAGGACATTTAGAACATTTGAAATATATGAAGTCAACAAATCTTCAACATGAGAGAAAGTGGTGGCTGTATCTTTGGGAATTATAGACAAATCAACAATGATCAGCCAAAGCAACATCACTAACATGCTGACTAAGGCCATAGATTTCGAGGACAGCAGAAAGTTCTTTGGCGTTTCTGTCACAGGCCTTATGAAACGTGAACATTAGAATCAGCTGTAATAACTGAAGAGTCCAACTCTGTGAAGACGACTGAAACCATCTCAGTAAAATCATCAATAACGTCTTGACAACATTGGGCAGGTTTGGAAATGATGATGTAGAGAACAGAGGTAGATGATTTTAGCTCCATTTGAGAAGATCCATCCTCAAATGATGAAAACTCTGTAAATGACCAATGGGCACCATTTTAATTCCTGATTCCACCAGGGGGGATCCTTGGCTGATGAGGGGTCCGTTGCTGGTGAGGTATGAGTGCTTTCTTCACTCCTCTTTTCTCTCAGAGGAGCCTTTGGCTGTTCAGACGACCGTCCAGACCCAGTCTGGTGCCTCAGAGAGTGGAGGAGGTTATCCGTCTCACTCCACTCCTGCTCAGGTGTGGACCCTTTCCCTTGAACAGGTTGCAGTTATCAATGAAGTGCGCTCCTCTTATCTCACAGGCCTTGGACAGCCATGTGTTCAATACAAGCAGCCGACTGAGTTTATTAATCCTCCTGTCGATGTTTGGGAGAGGTCCACTGACAAATGACCGGATTTTCAGTTTGTCAAGTTTCTCTAATAATTTAGAAAAGTCCTGTTTTAAAACCTCTGATTCTCCCTTTCTGGTGTCCACTGCACCCACATGAAGGATTAGCTGTTTGACTCCATGGTGTTTTGAGATGACCGGGGGGAGGAGAGCTGCTGTATCAGTGACCATGGCACTTGGGTAGCTGCATGTAATAATTCTGCTGTTCATGTCACTGACAGCAGCAGGACATCTCTGTCCTTCACATCTGGACCAGAGTCTTTGTCTCTGTCTCTCTGACTGTCTCCATGGCTCCATTTGTCATTCAATTAGGACTTTTTGTGCTTGTTTCTCAGTCACAGCAGACATTTGTTGCTCATCAGAATTTAGACCAGACAGTGGTTGAAACCTGTTTCTGAGCTGTATGTTTGATGATCCTACATATGCTCCTGGGGTGCCACCATTCTTCTTTCTAATCCTGTGACGCTTTGGCACCAAGTTTATTCCAGGTGGCTTCACTCTGATGGTCGACATAACATTTATTACTGACCACTGGGTCTGAACAGGAGCATGTCCTTAATATCTTTTTCATATTCCAGAGCAAGAATCTTGGTTTGTAATGCACTGATTTCCTGAAGATGTATCCTGGGCTCAACAGAGCTGTGACTTTTTGTCAGCCTGGTGTGGTAGAGAGGACGTCCTCTCCGGGCCCGTGATTAAACCTAACCTTTTGTTCAAAAGCTTCCAAATCAGTGATCCTCGCCTCCAAAGGTAGCAGAACCTTATTACAGGTATTATTATCACTAAAGGAGGCAGAGGAATAACTAAACATGTGGCACCGAGCAGGAAAGAGAAAGAGAGAGAGAGAGAGAGAGAGAGGGAGAAGCCATTGTTGAATACTCACGTTTTACACAGGTCCGTTGATGAGGAAGTACACAGAGGCGGCTGGGTGGTTCAGCTGATTATAGGTTTTATTCAAACTATACAGAGCGCTCTGGAGATCAACCCTCATGGGACACACGGAGAGATCTGAGGTCTAGACGAAATCTATAGAATGTATATACCTTGTACCTTGGTCACCGCCCTACATGGCAGTACTTTTCCACAAAAGGAATTCGGACCATTACCATATATGGAGTTGTTATTCCCTTTACCTTCCCTCATAGTAAAGACATAGTGAAGAGCGGTGACCCTGTCACGTGTCTAAACATATAGGATTACACTATACTGCAATACTAGTCACAGAGTGTGTCTGCATTCCCACACCATGTTACTAGCTAGCTAAGCTAACTGGTAAGCCCATGTCTGGGAATAGCAATAAATACCAGTGAAAATAGAAAGGTACTTGACTAGTACCGGAATGTAGCAGTTAATGAATTGTTTAGAGTTTAGTTGGTTTTTAGGTGTGTTAGACTAAAGCTAGTCTGTTGCTAATCTGTAGACGACCTATACAGCACAACATGCTTGCAACAGGAAGTGAATTCACTTACCAGCAAACAGCATCACAGGGGTCAGCATGACCACAAGGAACTGTTTTTTTAGGCAGCTCAAGTATGTGAGTTTTTCGTTTTTCATTTTTAATAAATTTGCAAAGATTTCAAACAAACGTCTTTCATGTTGTCATTATGGGAGGAAATTGTTTGTAGAATTTTGAAGATAATTTAATCCATTTAAGAATAAGGCTGTAACATGAAATGTGGAAAAAGTGAAGTACTGTCAATACTTTTCACATGTACTGTACATAAATAAAATGGACCTTGGCCAAAATAGTTTCTGAGTCAACCTGAATAAACAGAATAATAGTCAGGAGCCTGTTTGGTTGATGCTGTGACATGTTTTTCAAAACAAGGAAGAAATAGACAAAATTAAGGAAATTTTGAGGAGCTGCTGCAACAAGCTGCCCTTCAAATGGTGCCATGGTTATCTGTAAATGTCCATCATGTATGGACATTTACATCCAGCAGATTAACTGTTTGTGCTTGCAGAGGTGGGTACCCCAAAAAGAAAAAGAGACCAGGGTCTCCAGGATCCAGCTGTCTGCCTAAGAAGAGTGACTGGTCCAAACCTGATCCTCCAAACTTCAGTCCTGAACCTGGACCCTCAGACTCAGGGTAAGAGACAGTTTCTAGTTTAAACTGAGCTGAAGATGAATCCATGGTCCAAATGTCTCTGTCAGTCCATGGACATGTGGAATGGACACAGTGCACTACTCAAAGTTTATGGACATTTACATCCAGCACATTAACTGTTTGTGTTTGCAGGGGGGGGTACCCCAGAAAGAGAGCAGGGTCTGCAGGATCCAGCTGTCTGTCCATGAAGAGGGACCAGTCCAAGCCTCCTCCTCCAGACTTCAGTCCTGAACCTGGACCCTCAGACTCAGAGTAAGAGCCTGTTTATAGTGTAAACAGAGCTGAAGATGAGTCTGTGTGAAAAATGTAATTCAGAATTTGTCAAAGCAAGAGCCCTGGGTAGATACTTATTAAGGATTTGCAGCAGCGTTTTTCTAAAGTGAGAATCACATTGTGTTTGTCCTTTTACCTAAAGACCTGCTCTGAGGTTCTACTCAGAGAAAATGAAGTCAAGCAGCTTAAAGATTGACAACACACACACACATAATAATGAGACTAAGTCAAACTAAAGCAGTTGAGGAAAGAGAAACACATCTTTCCACATGTGGAGCAGCTCAGGCCTCTGGCTGTTCTAAATAGAGCTCAGCCTGTGTCTACAGTGGTAGTGACTGAAAACATCCTAGTTGTTCCCAGCATTATGTTTGCAGTCCCCTGGTGCTGCTGTTGCATCAGGAATGCAGTGGTTGAAACCCTTCCAAAAAACTCCAACATGCAGTTCTCCTTCAGTTTCCTGCTGTTATTGTGCAGCTTTGAAGGGATTGATCCACTTCCAGACGTGGTGTCATTGATGCACTTTGGAAAAGGAAGTTGGTTCTTTTTCATTGAGTTAGTAAAATGATTCCATCTCCTTTGTTCAGACTGAGGAGTCTCATTGTTTGATGACTTTATTTCTGCTGTCACATGGAAATGTTTCTGTCTTATCACTTTTTCTGTTTCTCACCACATTTCTCTTCTTCTCTCTTCTTTCTTTCCCTCAATGAACATCTCACTGGATCATCTTGATGTTGAGCTGCAAACCTTTGCAAACTGACAAACTCAGTGTTGAATGTTGATCAGATTCCAAACTTCATGATCAGCCAGTTCAGCTGTGGAGGAAAACTGATTTAAAGCCAGCTGGGAGACAGCTGGGAGTTTCCAGCTTCTATCCAGTCAAACAATAAGAAAGTTTCCTCACTCAACATGTCTCCACCTCAACTAATCCCAGTTTGCTTCATGTCCACAGGGACAGGACCAGGACTCAGGTCTCTGAGGAGCAGCGGCTGTCCAGCTGTGCTTTGTGTCAGGACGTCCTGAAGGATCCAGTCTCTACCAGCTGTGGACACTGGTTCTGCAGACGGTGCATCACCTCATACTGGGACCAGTCTGGTTCACCTGGAGACTGTCCCTGTCCCCAGTGTGGAGAAAGACCCAGAACCAGTAGGACCCACTGACTGTTCTACATTTGAGTTGGTCCTTCACAATCGAGATTCTGTGTCACACAAATGTCTGTTTGATTGGACCCTTTTTCTTGTCTTCCAGTGGACTCTGGTCTGCAGGATGTTTTAGATCAACATAAGACCAGTCTGAGGACGAGATGTGAACGTGTGACTGAAGGACCTGATCCAACAGGAAGTGGAACCCTCCTCAACAGGATCTACACTGAGCTCTACATCACAGAGGGACTGAGTGAAGAGGTTAATACCCAACATGAGGTCTGGCAGCTGGAGAACACTTCCAAGATAATGAAGATAAAAAACGAAGATAAGGAGGAGAAAGACAAGATCCACCATGACACCCCAATTAAATGTCATGACATCTTTAAAATCTTACCTAAGAAAGAAAAACAGGCAGACAAGCAAGGTTTGTATGACAAAGATAGACCCATCAGAGTGGTTCTGACTAACGGCGTCGCTGGTGTTGGAAAAACCTTCTCAGTGCAGAAGTTCAGTCTGGAGTGGGCAGAGGGCTCAGAAAACCAAGACGTCAGTCTGCTGGTCCTGCTTTCGTTCAGGGAGCTGAACCTGATCAAAGGTGAGCAGATCAGTCTTCTCAGGCTGCTCCATGTTTTCCATCCAACATTACAGAAGGTCACAGCAGAGCAGCTGGCTGTCTGTAAAGTTCTGTTCATCTTTGACGGCCTGGATGAAAGCAGACTTTCACTGGATTTCAACAACAGGAAGGTGGTGTCTGATGTCACACAGGAGGCCTCGGTCAATGAGCTGCTGACAAACCTCATCCAGGGGAATCTGCTTCCCTTGGCTCTGGTCTGGATCACTTCCCGACCCGCGGCGGCCAATCGGATCCCTCCCACGTGTGTGGACAGGCTGACAGAAGTCCGAGGCTTCACTGACGCCCAGAAGGACGAGTACTTCAGGAGAAGATCCAAGGATGAAGAGCTGTCCAGCAGAATCATCTCACACATCAAGGCATCCAGGAGCCTCCATATCATGTGTCAAATCCCAGTCTTCTGCTGGATCACTGCTACAGTTCTGGAGCACATGTTGACCACAGAGCAGAGAGGAGAGCTTCCCAAGACCCTGACTGACCTGTACTCACACTTCCTGCTGGTTCAGACAAACAGGAAGAAGCACAAGTACCATGAGGGACATGAGACGAGTCCACGGCAGCTGACGGAGGCTGACGGGGAAGTTCTTCTGAAGCTGGGGAGGCTGGCATTTGAACATCTGGAGGAAGGAAACATCCTGTTCTACCAAGAAGACCTGGAGCAGTGTGGTATGGATGTCCCAAAGGCCTCGGTGTACTCAGGAGTCTGTACAGAGATCTTCAAAAGAGAGAGTGTGATCTTCCAGAAATCAGTCTACTACTTTGTTCATCTGAGTGTTCAGGAGTTTCTGGCTGCAGTCTACATGGTCCACTGTTACACCGACAGGAAGACACAGGTACTGGAGAAGTTCTTAGCACAAACCCTAAATGACTTCCTGTTGAGAGTCATGGAGAAATCCCTGAAAAGTAAAAGTGGCCACCTGGACCTGTTTGTCCGCTTCCTTCATGGCCTCTGTCTGGAGTCCAACCAGAGAGTCTTAGGAGGCCTGCTGGGTCAGACAGAACAGACCAGTCCAGAAACAATCCAGAGAGCCATCAACAACCTGAAGGAGATGAACAGA
This sequence comes from Mastacembelus armatus, assembly GCF_900324485.2. NCBI lineage: Eukaryota > Metazoa > Chordata > Actinopteri > Synbranchiformes > Mastacembelidae > Mastacembelus > Mastacembelus armatus. The sequence continues at coordinate 18,428,111 of NC_046652.1, read as the reverse complement.
GATGATATCTCTCCTGACAGGAGCATCAACATCTTCCACTGTCTGATGGAGCTGAACGACCACTCAGTCCATCAGGAGATCCAAAAGTTTCTTAAGTCAAAGAAGAGATCAGAGAAGAGATTCTCTGAGATCCAGTGCTCAGCTCTGGCCTACATGCTGCAGATGTCAGAGGAGGTTCTGGATGAGTTGGACCTGAGTAAGTACAACACATCAGTCCAGGGTCGACAGAGACTGATTCCAGCTGTGAGGAACTGCATAAAGGCTGTGTAAGTCCAGATGTGATCATCACCATAATGTTCCTCTTGTTTATTGTGAGAATGACAGCAGCTGGATTTTGTCCCAGATGTTCTTGAGCTGTTCCAAATGGTGTCAGTCCAAAAGCTGCAGATGTTCCTGTTGTTTTTTTCTCTCTGTCCAGTGAATGAACACAGTTCTTCTTTTTCTTTCCAATGGTTTTTCCATGGGACACATTTTTCTTCTGTTTCTCTTCACACACTGATGTTTTTCTGCCACATGTGGACAAATGTCCAACATTGGAATAAACAGGGACAGGCCTGTTGTGGAAGTTCCAAAGGAACTGAGTTTTCTCTGCTTCCTGTCCAAGATGAAAGCAGAACAAAGATGAAGCGTGTGCAGTGTGACAGAGAGTGAGAAGAATTCTTATTTCATGTCCAACCCACTGAGAGAAGATCAGCTGAACCACTGATGTGAAGACACAACAGGACATGTCCCTGTTTGACATCAAGTGATTCAACTCAATATATTGTCTCTGTCATAATAACAGCTTTTCTAATATATGTGTCCTCACAGACTTGTTAAATCTGGACTCTCAGAGACTCACTGTGAAGTCGTGGTCTCAGCTTTGAAGTCCAACCCCTCCCATCTGACAGAATTGAACTTGGGCTGGAACAATGACCTGCAGGATTCAGGAGTGCAGCAGCTGTGTGGTGGACTGCAGAGTCCACACTGTAGACTGGAGACTCTGAGGTCAGATCACTGACTGTTACTATTGTAGATCTTAGTTGGTTGTTCCATTCAGTGTTTTCATTGTTCTTCTAATCTCAGCAGACTAAGAATGATTCCTTCAGTTTCACTTCATTTCACTGAGCTGTCTTCAATTTGGATTTCTCCCAGTTACTGAACTCTTGTTTTCTACACAAACTGTAGAAACTGTCCCGTGGTTTGGGCCCAGTCAGTCCATTTGAAGAGGTTTGGCTAAAAAGGACTCCCATGTCCAGGAGTCAGTTCTGATCTGAGACCAGCTGTTGTTGAGGGTGAAGTCCAGAATCTCCAGTTTTTAGTGGCAGCTGCTAAATGAACAAACATCACCATGAATGAAGCAGCATCAAGCATTAATGTTGACCACCTGTAGCTCTGACCTGAACATTAGCTATCAGGTTGATATTGATTGTTGGGCCACTGTGACTTTTACACCTGATTCTCCACGAATGACTTGATCCAAATAACAGAGCTCCTCATTCCCAAAATGGAGATTCATATTGATCTGATCAGCAAAAGTACAGCTGGACTTATTGATCAGCTGATCATTTCTCTAGAGAAGAGTCTCCACTCTGATAAAGTACAGAAACCCAGTTCACTTGCATTTGTAGAGACATGTGACAGAACAAACAGTCTAACAAACAGTCTTTGGCAGAGTCCACTCAGCAGCTTGGAGAGAGCTCATTAAGCAGCAGACTGAAGTTTGACTGCTGCTGTTCCACAGTGAACATTAATAATGTAGAGTTGAGATCATCATCTACTGCTGCTGTAAATTTTAACCAGAGACAGGAAGGAGAAACTGCTCACGTTAGCCCACTGTTGTCTACATTAATCTCTGAACAGAAAAATTATCCGGACAGGAACATTTTTTGATGAGACATTTGTTATATTTGGTGCTTATTGAATCTGAGGATTCTGTTGAATTGATTTCTGAATCCAAAACTGACCTGACAGTCAAAACCCATGGCCAGTGTGAACATGTACAGGTGTCTGAATGTTATGCTGCCATTTGGATGATGTCTGTAGAAGGCTGACATTCTGATGATCCACAATAACAGAAGGACAAAGTCCCTCTACTCATTTTAGAGAAAAGCTCATTGATTAGGACACATCTGATTATCAATGATCTGATCTCCATCTTTGGGTCTTTATTCAGGTTGATTCGCTGCAGTTTGTCACAGACCAGCTGTGGTTATCTGGTCTCAGCTCTGAAGTCCATCCCCTCCCATCTGAGACACCTGGACCTGAGTGAGAACAACCTGCAGGATCCAGGAGTGCAGCAGCTGTGTGGTGGACTGCAGAGTCCAGACTGTAGACTGCAGACTCTGAGGTCAGTTCACTGACTGTTTGTTCCTATTGTAGATCTTTAGTGTTGAATTATTGTTTGAACTCAGTGTTTGCACAGACATAACTTCTATTGAAGTTGATTTTCTTTTCCTGTCTTTGGATTTTTCTGAGGCTAAATTCAGTCTTTAGTCCCAAATGACTGAGTCTCACAGAAAGTTGGTCTCATTGTGTCTAAAGAGTCACATGTGTCAGCAGAAAATCCTCTGAACTAATAACCTCAAAAAGCTCTTTTAAATGTCCTCAAAGGATCCTCCTGCCATGATCCAAAAGTCCAACTGGTCTTCCCAGTGTTGGTCCATCCAAGTCCACACACACACACACACACACATAGAGAAGTACTGAGGTCAGCAGCAGGTTCTGACCCAGTGTGGACATGAACAGGTGTCTAAATGTTGTGCTGCCATTTGGATGATGTCTGTAGAAGGCTAAAATTCTGATGATCAACAATAACAAAGTCCCTCTACTCATTTTAGAGAAAAGCTCATTGATTAGGACACATCTGATTATCAATGATCTGATCTCCTTATTTTTTTCTTTATTCAGGTTGAGGAGCTGCAGTTTGTCAGAGACCAGCTGTGGTTATCTGGTCTCAGCTCTGAAGTCCAACTTCTCCCATCTGAGAGAACTGGACCTGAGAGAAAACAACCTGCAGGATCCAGGAGTGGAGCAACTCTGTTGTGGACTGCAAAGTCCAGACTGTAGACTGGAGGCTCTGAGGTCAGACCCCATGTTTAGGTTGTGTACTGAGATGAATGTGATGTGAAAGTTGTGCTGAGTTTCAGAGCTGAAGTCACTCCGTCTTTATTGAAGCAACAGCATGTTGGCATTCATATTAATGACAGTTCTGTGTCCCTTTTTGGATGGGACTGCTTTGAACCTGCATCCTGTTGGCTTCAGCTGTTTGGAGTTTCCACTTTGTAAACTTCTTCTTTCTAAACCTTCTTCAGCTCTGAACACATTCTGAAACATTCAACACTTTCAAGCAGGAACTTTGGTTTCTAACGTCACATCTTTGATTCTTTATTCAGGTTGTGGGGCTGCAGGTTGTCAGAGACCAGCTGTGGTTATCTGGTCTCAGCTCTGAAGTACAACCCCTCCCATCTGAGAGAACTAGAGCTAGGTAAAAATGACCTGCAGGATCCAGGAGTGCAGCAGCTGTGTGGTGGACTGCAGAGTCCAGACTGTAGACTGGAGATTCTGGGGTCAGTTCACTGACTGTTTGTTCCTATTGTAGATCTTTAGTGTTGAATTATTGTTTGAACTCAGTGTTTGCACAGACATAACTTCTATTGAAGTTGATTTTCTTTTCCTGTCTTTGGATTTTTCTGAGGCTAAATTCAGTCTTTAGTCCCAAATGACTGAGTCTCACAGAAAGTTGGTCTCATTGTGTCTAAAGAGTCACATGTGTCAGCAGAAAATCCTCTGAACTAATATTTGTTGGAAATGGATCCAGTTTCTTTGATGCAGTAGAAATATTTCTTTGATCATTGATATTGATGTTCTAAAGAAGGTTAAGGCCCATCGTTCTGTAGCCCAGCTCCCTGGAAGAGGACACCAGAGACATGTTGGATGAGACCAGATTAGAGCTTTTTGCAAACTCCCAGAAACTCTGTGTTCCAGAAACCAAAATGAAGCCTTCAAAAAAAAGAAGAGGATCCCAGCAGTCCATCCTGGAACAGCTTCACTAATGTTCTGGGGTTGTTAGAAGACTGATATTCTGAGGATCAACAGTAACAGAAGGACAAAGTCACTGATTAGGACACATCTGATCAATTATCATTGATTTTATCTGTGTTTTTCTTTATTCAGGTTGAGTGGCTGCAGGTTGTCAGAGACCAGCTGTGGTTATCTGGCCTCAGCTCTGAAGTCCAACCCCTCCCGTCTGAGATATCTGGACCTGAACAACAACAACCTGCAGGATCCAGGACTTCAGCATCTGTGTGGTGGACTGCAGAGTCCAGACTGTAGACTGGAGACTCTGAGGTCAGACCCCATGTTTAGGTTGTGTGCTGAGGTGAATGTGATGTGAAAGTTGTGCTGACACTAAACTGCAGACATGAGGCTGATATTAGACTGATCCACACTGAGGATCTTCATGGGAAAGGCTGTTTTCCCTCTCAGAGAAATGTGTCTGCACAACATGAGTTTGTATAGATGGAGCCACAGGTGGAGCTGGCAGAGTTTCAGAGCTGAAGTCACTCCGTCTTTATTGAAGCAGCAGCATGTTGGCATTCATATTAATGACAGCTCTTTGTCCCTTTTTGGATGGGACTGCTTGAACCTGCATCCTGTTGGCTTCAGCTGTTTGGAGTTTCCACTTTCTAAACTTCTACTTTCTAAACCTTCTTCAGCTCTGAACACATTCTGAAACATTCAACACTTTCAAGAGGAACTTTGGTTTCTAACGTCACATCTTTGCTTCTTTATTCAGGTTGAGGTTCTGCAGTTTGTCAGAGACCAGCTGTGGTTATCTGGCCTCAGCTCTGAAGTCCAACCCCTCCCATCTGAGACATCTGGACCTGAGTGGAAACAACCTGCAGGATCCAGGAGTGCAGCAGCTGTGTGGTGGACTGCAGAGTCCAGACTGTAGACTGGAGGGTCTGAGGTCAGACCCTATGTTTAGGTTGTGTGCTGAGATGAATGTGATGTGAAAGTTGTGCTGACACTAAACTGCAGACATGAGGCTGATATTAGACTGATCCACACTGAGGATCTTCATGGGAAAGGCTGTTTTCCCTCTCAGAGAAATGTGGCTGCACAACATGAGTTTGTATAGATGGAGCCACAGGTGGAGCTGGCAGAGTTTCAGAGCTGAAGTCACTCCGTCTTTATTGAAGCAGCAGCATGTTGGCATTCATATTAATGACAGCTCTTTGTCCCTTTTTGGATGGGACTGCTTTGAACCTGCATCCTGTTGGCTTCAGCTGTTTGGAGTTTCCACTTTCTAAACTTCTACTTTCTAAACCTTCTTCAGCTCTGAACACATTCTGAAACATTCAACACTTTCAAGAGGAACTTTGGTTTCTAACGTCACATCTTTGCTTCTTTATTCAGGTTGGACACCTGCAGGTTGTCAGAGACCAGCTGTGGTTATCTGGTCTCAGCTCTGAAGTCCAACCCCTCCCATCTGAGACGCTTGGACCTGGGTGACAACAACCTACAGGATTCAGGAGTGCAGCAGCTGTGTGGTGGACTGCAGAGTCCAGACTGTAGACTAAGGACTGTGAGGTCTGACCCCATGTTTAGGTTGTGTGCTGAGATGAATGTGATGTGAAAGTTGTGCTGACACTAAACTGCAGACATGAGGCTGATATTAGACTGATCCACACTGAGGATCTTCATGGGAAAGGCTGTTTTCCCTCTCAGAGAAATGTGGCTGCACAACATGAGTTTGTATAGATGGAGCCACAGGTGGAGCTGGCAGAGTTTCAGAGCTGAAGTCACTCCGTCTTTATTGAAGCAGCAGCATGTTGGCATTCATATTAATGACAGCTCTTTGTCCCTTTTTGGATGGGACTGCTTTGAACCTGCATCCTGTTGGCTTCAGCTGTTTGGAGTTTCCACTTTCTAAACTTCTACTTTCTAAACCTTCTTCAGCTCTGAACACATTCTGAAACATTCAACACTTTCAAGAGGAACTTTGGTTTCTAACGTCACATATTTGCTTTTTTATTCAGTTTGGACAACTGCAGTTTGACAAAGACCAGCTGTGGTTATCTGGCCTCAGCTCTGAAGTCCAACCCCTCCCATCTGAGACGCCTTGAGCTGTGTGACAACAACCTCCAGGATCCAGATATGCAGCAGCTGTGTGATCTTGTGGAGAGTCCAGACTGTAGACTGGAGATTCTGAGGTCAGTAGAGGGCTGGAGTCAGTCCATGGTGCTTTCAGCAGGACTGGACTAAACCCAGTCAGTATCAAAGCAAAGATCCAGGATTTCCTGTAAAGCTCCAACCTTCTCAGTGAAGCTGTGAGAGGAGAACAGGGACAGGCTTCAGGATTGGACAGAAAGACAGAGAGAGAGACAACAGTCAGCCAATCAGATCAGCCAGAAGCTTGTTGTGATCATGTGTTTGAGTTGATGTGAAGACGACTGTTGCTGATGAAGTGAGTCTCTGTGACCTCTGGTTTCTGACCTCTGCTCTCTCTGCTTCTCTCTACAGAGTGATGCCATATGTTTCAATCTGGGACTGGAGCCGGTTGTTAGACTGGAACTAAACCTGGACTTGGGTTTCTTTTCCGTCTTGTTGTCCACCTGCTATAAATTCTGTCCATGGGTTGTTATCAGTGTAATTCTAAGATATTTTCTGCCCTTTTTCCTTAAATTTGCATGTGGTCACTTTGTTGTTGGACTTGATCTTCAACAGATGGACTTCCTCCCAACCCAATTAGCCAAACTTTTACTTTCCACTGTTTCTAATTATTCTGAAACTTGCATATCCAGAGGTAGCAGAGTCTCGGGGTCAGAGCGGGGTCATGAACTGCAGAGAAAGTGAAAACTTGTGTTGAATCATTTAAAGCTTCAGTGTTTTGTGTTGGACGTGTCGTTATGAGAGAATCAGTGTTTCACTTCATCTGTGAGCATCTACAGTGTTTTGGTTCATCAGTGAAAAACCATCTTTATCATTTGATCATGTTAATGAATCAAACCTGTGGAGAATCACTTTAATCTGGGTTTGGACTAGAAATCTGATCCAGTCCTAGTTTGAGGTCAGAACCAGTTTTAGAGGAAAAACAAAGACCAGAAATCTGGGACTAACTTTTAGTTGCTCACCACAATTTAGAAAATTTAGATCAGACCAGATTATTGATGAGATGGGGCTGGGTTTAGGACTAGAGGGGACTAGATTTAGGACCACAGGGGATCAGGGCTCTGAGTCAAACAATGAGTTAAAGTTAAACAAAGACCAAAGTGAAATTTTCCTTCTGGGCCCTGAACTAAAGCGAGAAATGATAAGTAGTAAAATGAGAAATCTGAGTCCAGCAGTAAAAACAGGGGTCTCCAGTCTGGGTGTTATTATAGACTGATTGAAGTTTGGTCTCATAGAAAGAAAAGCAGTCAAACAGCTTTTTATCATCTTAGAAATGTCAGCAGAGTGTTTCCCTTTTTATCTCAACATGACACAGAAAAAGTGGAACCAATCAAAGAGTGTGTCTTAGGGAGGAAGACATGACTGTGGAAAAACTCTGTCGCATCTTTCAGGGAAAGAAAAGTCATTTGAAGTAGAGTCCACAACGCAGCTAGTCCTGCTACTGGGTCCTCATTGGCTCTCATCAGCCTTAGTTCAGCTGTGAAGTTAATGGAAGTGCTGTTCAGTTTTCTACAGGTTTTATTTGATTATTCATTATTATTATTCTATTATTATTTTTTTATTGTTTGGAAAAATGGCGTATTGCTCTGGTCGACAAAAACTAATATTGAAATACAAGCCGTTTCTTTTTTTCATGGGTCTAAAGGGGATCAATGAAATTTAACAGCTGCTTTGATTTCCTTTGTCTATGTAACAAAACAAAATCCACAATAACAAAGAGACAAAAACGGAACAAGGGCTGGATTTCAATTTTTTTAACTTTGGGATTTTCAAACAAAAATCAAATAACCAGTGTTTTTTATTTTTTTAATATCTGCTGTTGGACAGAAAATCCAAAGACTAAAAGATTCACGGTCCGTGAACTTTTTGCTATTTGAAGTTTGGTTTTATAAACAGAAACAAAGAAACGAAAATGAAAAAGTTTTTTGATTCTGTGATGAAAATGTCAGACACCTTTTTAAAGTCAGACTTGATTTTCTTTCCTCATTTATACTTTAAATAAAGAAAGTTCTACAGCGCTGAAACGGAAAAACAGCTGTATTTCCTCTCTAAAACCGGAAGTATCTCTTCTTCTGTCATTTGTGGTGATCTTCTTGGCGCTACTACTCTCACCTGGATGCTGCTACTACGAATCGTTATTGAATCACGATTACGCAAGAAACCGGAAGTTGTTTCCGAGAGGCGCGTGTTACTCGGCGTCTCACCTGCAGGCTCCCGTAGCTAACACCGGTCCGATTGGTAGTGGAAGGTCAAGGCTTTAGAGGTTTACTCAGACATCATTTTAGAAATGGAGAAACAAGGCTTGTCATCGGAAGTTGTCTCTGAACATCTGTCACGGGAATGTGGAGAAGCGAGAGGGTTTTCACAAGAACTATCAGGAAAGTTTGAGCTGAAAACGCCCCAGGTTGTTCTCGTCTGTCTGACACACACTTGGAATTAGAGGTGGCAAAAGTTGTAAACGAGGTAAGACACCTCTGACTGTCTGAGACACCCTTCATTCATTCATTCATTCATTCATTCATTCATTCATTCTTTCTTACTTAGTTAATGATATTAGCACAGTGTCTTCACATTCCACATGTGGTTTTGAGAGCTACTGTTTAGTATTTAATGAGTCACTTCCTGGTGGGGCCAACATGTGGCTGCAAAATGATGAAGGGGTCTCTGTCCACAAAAGGCCTACATGCTGCAGAAGGACCAATTGGGTCCATTTTAAAGGATGTGCATCAGCCTTATCATGGAGCAAGATGCCAAATAAGTGATGTTGCTCATCTTTCTTTACACACAGTATGTTTCATCAAATGTGTTGAATTCATGTGTCATGCCTGTAATAGTCAGTGGTACAAAAACTGCTCATAAACTGTAAGGAAACATGCCAATAGGCTACACTGTAGAAATACTGCACTAAAAGTAAATGTGATCAAGAAAATGCAACACATGCAAGTATCAGAAGTATATGCTTCTTGAAACTGATAACTGATCATTCAGTACAGTAGAGATTATCAGCAGTATTTGATTGGAAGTGTAGCTTGTTTCAAGCTCTATAAACCGGACATTCATAACATATAAAATGAAGAGAAATCTAAAAGTCCAAATTATGTGAGATGTTCAGACTGGTAGCTCACTTTTTTTTTTTTTTTTTAGAATGAATCTTGTTATTTTTAAGGGAGCTCTGAACCTTAACCCCAGACCATACCATGCTGAATATATGGGCCATAAGCTTCACCTCGACCAGAATGAAAAACCTGTAATGTTTGGAGTGACCCATGTTTTAGCCATCGATGGGTTCAGCACAAAGAGTGAGAGTCCTTCCACAATGCCAACGAAAAACAACTTGTCCATCTATGGAGACGTTTTCAGGTCACACTAACAGTATCTCAGACAAAATGTTGTCATTTTGATTTGTCAATGTTTAGATGAATTTGTATTTTAGCTAAAATAAATGTAAAATAATTAAAAAGACACATTATGACAAATCAACATGATCAAACCCTGTCATTTAAAATGTACATTGATGTAAAACAGAGAAAAGTTGTTCTGGTGTGTTCCTGGAAATTAATTAATATCTGGTTTGCTATTTCAGTTCAATATCCTCTATACCTTTAGTGTATTTAATAAAATGGAGAGGGAAAAACATTCCATGGCCGTCATATAACAAAAACATTTATTGCACAGTAAACATAGGGGGAAAAGTGTTGCACAACTCTTGGATTTTAAACAGATCCTTCTAAACTGCCTGCTGTGGAAAGTGACACTGCATCTCATTTTCTACATCCTTAGCAGTAACGTTTGTTCTTCAACTACCAAATAAGTTCACCACAACATTAAAACCACCAGGTGGGTCTAATGTCGTGACTCTGACCAGTCTGTGGCTACACTGCCCTATACACAGCAAACTGCCAAGCACTCTGGCTGTGATCGAAAGGCTTTAGAACCTACAGTGCATTGTGTCTTGCTGCATATGGGACTGTGTAGCGTCACACCAGTCAGAGCCACGTGAGCCCTGTTGGATTTTAATGCTATGGTCGATCAGTGTATGAACATGTGCATTTCAAAGTATAACAAACAATTAACAAAAAGTGCACCACTGTTGGCCAGAAATGAAAAGGACACTTTGCACAACTTCAAATAATTTCCCTCCTCTAGGCCTGCAGCGATCACCTATGTACGGTGGCCGACAAGGGCAAACGCGCTGCAACGGCCAAAACACCTGCAGAAGAGAAAACACAACGGAAGTGCGCCAGGCCGATAGGGGGACCCCGAACTGAGGGGAGCTATGAACAAAGACCTTTTCCAGAGGCGAGAGAGACACATGTAGTGACATAAGTCACGTCTCATTTCGGAGGCTGCGTAATGACGCAGCTTATAGTGTTGAACTGCAACAGAATGAGCGTCCTCTGATGATTGTTCTCATGTGCTAATATGTTCTAACAATGTTCTATTACATTTGTTCACTTGATCAAAGTGTCATACAACGTTGGGAGACATGGGGGGGGGGTTGCAGGGTGGGAGATCTGAAGGTGCGTTTTCCATTTATTATTGTTTAAACACTTGGCCGTCATGTTTTACAACACTGTACTTTTATAATACTGTAAAACATGACGGCCAAAATTAAGGGCCTGTTTGTGGAAATTAGATAATTTGACAGGAATGTTTGGGATCTCAAAATCACATTTAAGCAGAAAATCAATCCCTCCAACCTTATTAAACCAACTACTGGGAATGTGGGACCATATTGATTGAGGCTGGGACATACAACCTTTAAGCCATTTGGCTCTAAGAGCTGCAATACAAGATTCAAAGCCTGTGGCTTCTAAACGGTCCGTGCATGAAGTGCAATTCATTATTCATATGTGAAACAGACTTTGTTTAATGCCTTTTTACGCTGTAGTTTCTTGGAGTAACTTGGTGTCACTCAAACGGTTGTCACGTGTTCTCAATATCCAAGTCCAACCTTAGACAATGAAATAAGGATAGAGGAAGTCAGGGGGCGGGGCCAGTCACTGGGACTTTCACAGTAAAAGCCCCGATGATTTTATGACAACAGTCTCTCTAACTCCTGGACTCTTCCCCCAGCAGCTGGTCTCGGGACACACACGGAGACTTTTAATGAACCAGAACCCAAACATTTTCAATCCTCGGACGGACACGGACAGTGTGAGTCTACACGGTGCTGACACACACCGAGCCCGTGCTAAGGTACGTTAGCCAGTTAGCTGTTAGCTTCATCCTGCCTGTTTAGCTGCTCATCAGTGGAGGGAAAATACTCGGGACACTTAAAGTAATAATATCACAGTGTAGAAATACTCTGCTACAAGTTAGAGTCCTTCATTAAAATGTTACTTGAGGAAAAGTACAAATGTTCATGTTTTGAAGCTGTTACTTTTTGTACTTAAGTACAAAGTACATTTACATTTACAAAGTAAATGTTACTTTCCACCACTGCGGCTCATTATCATCAGGACTTTTGTAAATACTTGAGTTTTTGACTTGAGTTGATCCCACACACAGTCTGTTTCAGTCAGCCCAGACTTCAGCTGCCATGAGGCCTGTGTTCATCTAAAACTGTTCTGCTGTCTTTTAATTTATTAAAGCTACAGGCACTGAACAGTTTGAATGGCTGCACCGTACTGACACAGGTTTTTATGTTGCACTGATGCCATGTGTATAATGTTACGTGGTTGTTTGTTTTTCTGACACATTTTGCTGTTTGACCTCTACTTTTCTCAGGTCATGGGTTCCAGTGCCTGCAGCCCTTCAACGTGCATGTACCACCGGTGTTGAGAGTCCAGCTTTGTCAGCAGTGAAGGTCACGTACCCCAAGACAAGACTGCAGATGGTATTTGAGCGACAGTGTGAGGATGAGATGAAACACAGCTAGAGCTGATCAGGGGGCAGCACCAGGTCCGTGAAGCTGCTTTCACCGAACTTATTGAGTCCTGGATTTTAACAAGTCCATTACATGACCCGAAGTTCTGGTGAGGTACCGCTCCTGGCAGAGGGTGTTTGATAAGAGGACTCTTCAAAATCCACATACAGCAACATAGAGGATGCATAGACAGAGAGGAAGAGCACCTGAAGAGGAGACAGCCTGTTGGCAAAGCACTACACTGAGGCAGCATCCACACAGTCACCTGTGGGCCCACCTGGCCACATAAGTGTACTGTTAAATGTAAAGTTGGTGTTTGTACAAGGATGAAGTAGTCCACTAAAAACATCAGTTCCAGTTTGCAGGTCACCATTTTCTTCAAGGACACCTGAAGTTGCACACCAAGTCAGGTTTCTTTGGTTTGGTTTACAGTGTCGGCTGATGAGTCCAGTGCACCAAAATGTGCTTGTGTACAGAACTTCAGGCGAACTTTAGGCAAAGCTTTAGGCTACCCGTTCTGTTGGTAAGTGTAGCACGTATGTATACCCAGTCCTGTTCTGTTTATCAGAAGTTAGTGAGCCAATAATAAAAACACAGCAAAGAGTGAAGTGTTGACTTTTTTTCCTGTCTTAATGCAAAAACTTAATTCTCATCTACAGTCAGTTACAGTACAGAGTTTTTATGGGCCTGTCTTACATCACGATAAGAACAGTGGGAGAAACTGAACTGCTTTTGAAATTCCAAACTGGTCCCATTACCTTCAAGTGTCAAGTCCCAGAGCAGAAAAGTGAGAACATTTATAAATGATTTCAACACAAAATGTGAAGGGAGGCTTGTGCATGTTGTGCTTCAAGCATTTTAGGTTCCAGACTGGACCAACCATTCCCTCAAACACCTTCAACTTGGTAGGCAAACATTTTCACCACCAGTCTTTATAAATTTTCAAACCATGTTCCCAATGACTCATGGGACTTTGCAAGCCTATGACTGCTATAATGTGTGTTCTCATACAGTAAAGTCATGCACTAAGTGAGCATTAGGGCTGCAGGTTCCCTGAACAATATTGGTAACTGTCTTTAAGGGAAACAGGCAAAATACCTGTTTAATAGGCCTCTTACCTAGTTGTTTAATCTACTACTTACCATTCTGCCTTTCAGTCTGTCTTACTTTAAACCTCAGACTAAAGTCTTAACAGTCTTTCTACAGAACCATCATATTGAGAGAGTCTGGCCAGAGGTGTGTTTTCCTTTGTTTGTGTGCTTTCTTAAAGTTTGGTCATTTCAAAGCAATTTCTACTGTAAAGGTTTTTATTTGCACATATCAGGCGAACAACCGGCTCAATTATCCTATAAAAAGATGCCTGATCGGTCTGACAGATCAGGAGGCCATACATGTGGAGGACCCGACAGTCAAGTTCTGCATACACTATATCTTTTTCTCATGCCTTTGTTTCAACCATATAAATTCCACACATATAACTGGTACGACCTTTATTTAGGTAACCTTTATTCTACAGCTGTAATGTTCATTTGTAAAGAGTTGAACTCATTTAACTCTAAACTTTGCCAATAGACTTGCCAAATCGTACCAGAAAGTTGCATTCAGTTTTCCTTTGGGGACTGTACAATCATTGAAAAGGAATACCTAACATATTGGCACAGGAAGGCTGTCTGCACAAGACTGATGAAAACCTACTGCCCAGAGCATCTCTAGCAGCTAACCTGTATGAGGCGGAGAGACAGTCGTCCACTGATATTGTGTTGCATGTTTATTGTTGGACTCATTTCTGTTGTTCAGCTTAAGGATCTCCTGCTAATTGGAAGGAAAAGCTCCAAAATGACTGAAGCTTCCTGTCTCATGTGATCCATCAGAGTGGGACACGGTTCATTGGCCTGGACATTTAGAGGCTTAGATGGGAAACAAATCCAGATGTGATTGTGCAGATGTTTGTTCTATGGCAGTATATATAAGTACTGGGACAATGAGCCATGAGCTGAACTCAGTGAGGTCACGTGGGCCTCAAATCCAGATGTGTCATGTTTGAGTCCATGTTGATGAAATGTGTTTGTGAGCCAGTAAGCCAGCCCTGATTGGTCAGCAGGGGCGGAGCCACAGGGATCAGGTGACCCAGGTACCTGAGAACAGGCGTTCAGACTCCATTTAGAGACGACAGATCAGAAGGAGGAGACGTGGCTGAGGCAGGTGAGTGTTGATGCAACGTTGTTCTCTTCCTGTCACAGAGTCTGAGTGTTAGCACTTTGGTTCAGGTTAAGGCCAGAGTTAGACTGAGGTCAGGCTGAGGGACCAGGGAAGGTGTTACCAGGGACCTCACATCTGTGTGTGTTTAATGTGACTGGGACTGACCTGAACAGTCAGTGTTTCCCTCTCAGAAACTTCCCTCTAAACCACGTCCCAGGGGTCAAAGGTCCATCAGGTTCCAAAGGTCTGGTACTTTACGATCTAAAGGCTTTTACCAGGCAGGTGGATTTAGAAAAACCTGATCAGGTGAAGTGAACTCCTTTTAAAAACAGATGTAAAACCCTTTAATTTAAAGACACAAAAACAGATGTTTGTGTTTTGACTCTGATTCAGTTCTGGTCCAGTTTTTTGTGAGGACCAGTACTATGGCAGTGAGGACCTTAGGGTTGATCCTCACTTTGTCAGAGCCACTTGGGGTGTCAGCACTTTGTGTTAGGTTAGGGTAAGTGACAAGTGAAAGCTGCGAGTGAACAAAACATTTATGGGTGTGTGTTTTATGAGGGTCCTGACAGAAAGAGCTGAACAAACATATGAGCCTTCCCTCTAAACCACGTCCCAGAGATCAAAGGTCCATCAGGTTCCAAAGGTCTGGTACTTTACGATCTAAAGGCTTTTACCAGGCAGGTGGCTTTAGAAAAATCTGATCAGGTGAAGTGAACTCTGTTTAAAGAGCAGTGTAAAATGTTTGGTGGTCTAAATGCTGCTTTAAATAATTCTTCCCAGAAATAGAAATAGAAATGTCCTGATAGTGTTTTGTTATTCCAGCTCTCTAAAGCACAAGTGCAGCTGTTACTGTCCATAACAACATAAATGTCTCTCTGCTGAAACCTACATACGAAGACTTTAAAGAGTTTAGTTGAGGTGCAAACAGTTTGGCCTTTAGCGTCACAGTCCACAGGCTGTATCATCACTGTAGTCCAGGTTCCTGTTCAGGCTTTAAGGTCTTTAAATAGGATCATCGGAGACCGGCCGGATTCGGCTCTTTTCCGATCTCGTGTGTGACGTTGAATTTAGTTGGATCAGGGTTCGGCATCTTCCCAGCAGGGACAGAGACTGATGCTGTACAGTTTCCTCTGCACAAGTACAACAGTATTAGCAATAACATCCAGCTGAAGTAGTAAAAGTAGTCACTAAGCAGAAAACCAACTAAAGTATCAGAGAAATATTGTGCAGTCCAAAGTCCAAGCTCTGTCTCTGTAATGTAGTTCTGTAGAAAGTAGCAGTGAATGGGAAAGTACTCAAGTCCAAATACCTCAAATACCTGACCAAGTGCTGTATTTAGTTTCAGCCACTAGATGGAGACACAACATTGTGGTTTTATGTCGTTTTTCTTCTCTCTCAACTTATTTTGTGTCTTTTTGTGTCATTGTTCATCTGTTTCTTGTTGTTTTGCATCTTTTGTGGTTTTGACCTGAGCTCTGTGACTTTCAAACTAGTCTGATGCCCCTTCATCCAGAGACACAGGCCCAAGGGCCCCTGAGCTCTCAGGCCCCTGGTTAATCCAGCCCTGATGATTAGACAGTTTCCAGCAGCAGCTCTATGGACTCTGGACTCCTCATACACACAGATCAACACATTTGAATGACATTCAATAAATAGACACTTTCTATGTGACATATTGTGAAGCTGGACTTTGGAGAATAATCCTCCTTTTAGCCAAACAAAGCAGTGTAGAGTGTGATCTCTAGTCCCAACTCTGTCTGTCACATATATGAGAACCTGTGCTTATGTCATTATATGCAACATTGGCCTGTGACAGATGCTGATTGTTTCTGCTGTGCTCTTTTTATCAGTTAGAAAGAAAACAACTGTGTTGTCAGTCTTTGACCATGTTTAAAGTGCATTCATTTATGCAAAGCTTGGCTTGATTGGTTCCACAGACTTTCTACATGTGGCCAATTATATTTGGACACTAGAGCCTTTTCTAACCAGTCAAATATGAAACATAACTGTGGTTTTTGTTCTACATGTTCTCTGTATAGAACGTTGGGATCCTGGTAGGAAATGGACAGAAGAAGCTGCATCAGTGTGTGTGTGTGTGTGTGAGAGGACAGAGGAGACCTGGAGACCTGTGAGTACTGATCCAATTTTATGTTTCCTGTCAGACTTTATCAGAGTCATGTGGTTTCTCAGCCTGATAGAAAGTGATGTCAGTAACTCTGACACATCTGGATCTGGACTTAAAGGGGTGAGGGTGGTCTCTGGTCTGTCAGGGTCTTGTGATGTCAGTGATGTCAGTAACTCTGACACATCTGGATCTGGATTTAAAGGTTCTATCTGTTTAGTTTCTTTTCAGTCATTTTGTAGAGGTGAGAACTCTGACACAAAACATGTTGTTGTTGTTTTTATGTAATAATGTAAAAATATAATGTCAGACCTTCTTGGGGGGTCAGGTTCTGGTTGGTGGGCCCAAAAATCAGCCTTAAAGGTCCAGCACACCTACAGTAAAATATTCCAAACGACATGACTGCCTCATTGCCAAGTCATACAGCAATTTGAAATGACAGTCAACAAGTATGTGGCCTCACATCTGTGTGTGTCTGTGGCTGTTGGTTAATGTGTGTTTGGCTGGGACTGACCTGAACACACTGGTCTGACTTCATTCCAGGACCAGGAGCATCTTCAGTCTGACACTGAGGCTCTAACCCTCACTGACAGTCTCAGATAAACACTAATGTTGTTACTGCAGCGTTTGTCCTGAAGCTCCAACAGGAGAGTCAGGGACCAGACAACAAGGAGGCTCATCAGGCTTCACTTCATTCCTGACAGAGGAGCCAGAGGAGTCTTTGACTCAGACTCAGTCCTGGACCACAGACAGTAGAAGCAGCTTCATCATGTCAACTTTTCTGTCAACAAAGTGAAACAGTCAAACAGCAAATTCAACTACACATCTCTTCTCATTACAGCTGAAGGTCAGAGGTCAGTTTTGAAAGGAATAAAGTCTCTCATTGGTTTCAGTCAGTCCAACACAGGAGTCCTGATACCTGAGCTGTCTGACCTCTGACCCCCACACTGAAGCTCCATAGACATGTCTTTGGTAGGTTGTCAGTCAGTAGAGTCTGTGCATGTGTTTGAAAAAGGGCCCAAATCCTCCACTGTCACTGTCATTGTTGAGACATATGAGGAGTCGATGGAAAAACACTAAATATCTGAGTCTTTGTTAGTTGAACTAATTGTGTTTTAGATCCAAACTAATGTGACGACATGACAGTCACTGATTTTACAGCCCTGGTACAAATACTGCAGGGTTGGATCAGGTTTGTTATCAGCAGACTGAACCTGCTTCTTTGCATCCTGATCCACTGATGGTCTCTGGACTGAACGTCCCCGTAACATAAGGACAAAAACTGTGTCAGTGAGCTGGGAGAGAATCTTGAAAACTTCCTGTGATGTTGTTGACTTCCTGTTTGTGTTGCAGAGCGTCCACTCACTGCCACATGTGAAGAAGAGCAAAGTGTGAAGTCAGACTCCATTTTAAAGTCCACAGAGAAGAAGAAGGAGGAAACAGGAAGTGGGAAGCAGGGTGAGTGTTAATATGACACCTGCACATATTGATCCATGTCATTGATGAATGTTGGGATTGAGTCTGGTTTAGACTTGTGTTTCCTGACGTCACAGTCACACTGTGTCTCTGGGATGGTTCCATCAAACTAATGTCCAATCAATAAGAAGCTGCTGCCGTTACAGGGGGACAGCTGACTGGGTTTGTTCCTCTGGTCTCCAGGGTCCCTGGTTTCAGAAGATGAGTCATTGTGGGGGGGAAGAGGAGGACAGACCAGGGTCTCCAGGATCCATCTGTCTGTCCATGAAGAGTGACTGGTCCAAAGGAACACCTCCAGACTTCAGTCCTGAACCTGGACCCCCAGACTCAGGGTAAGAGCCTGTTTGTATTGTAAACTGAGTGTTCTACTTTGCAGGTCTTATGGAGACTCTCACAGGAACCGTTTTTTTATCCAGCTCAAACTGTCTCCCTTTATCTTAATACCAGTTCTGCTAACGAAGATGCTCTGAGCTGCATTTTTAAAATGTCCTGGTGTTTCTCCTCAGATTCATGGGACTGGTAGGTTTTCCTTTAACATGGTCATGTCCTGTTGCAAGTCTGCACACAGGGAGACCACTTTCATCACCTTTCTGTTTATTTTTTTTTAATAGTTTTTTAACTTTTTTTGGGAGTGCCTCGGCGGATCCCTTCAGCTACACATATAGCTCCATTGTTTACACCCGAGACCAGCTGTTAGCTCTGTGCGGCCCTGCACCTCTCTACACAGAAAGACCTGAGGTTCCTCGCTGTTGGCATTCGGCCGTATTACATCCTGTTCAATGTGTACATCCCTCCATCGGCTGATGAAGCAGCGGCGTGTGAGCGACTGCACGGGCGGTGACGTGCATGCAGATGTAGCAGATGTCAAGCGGTAATCTCTGAACAGAATCACGATCACACTAGGATGGGATGGCCAATGAGATGTAGTATATATAAGTTTTACTGAAGTTAATACACAAAAAAAATTCCTTCAACACAAATACAAAAAAATACTGTAAAATAACCGATATAAAATAAAATATAAAGGTCACAATCTACTGGCTAAACGACATGGCACCACAGGTGCTCCTTCTCATCAGCAGGGACTTCAATCACGCCTCACTCTCCTCCATTCTCCCCACTTTTACCCAGTACGAAGTACCAGAACTAAGTACCACACCAGGGAAAACAAGACGCTGGACCTGCTGTATGGAAATGTAAGGATACATACGACTCTAACCCCCTCCCCCCATTTGGCCGTTCTGATCACAACCTGGTGCAGCTGCTCCCCGAATACACACCCAAGGTGAGGAGAGAACCTGCACAGAAGAAGACTGTGGAAGTGTGGACTGATGAGGCCACTGAGAGACTGTTTCCAGACCACGGACTGGGAGACACTCTGCAGCTCTCATGGAGAGGACATTGACAGCCTAACCCACTGCATCACAGACTACATCAACTTCTGTGTGGAGAACACAGTACCGACCCAGAGGGTCCGGTGTTTCTCTAACACCAAGCCCTGGGTGACCCCTGAGCTTAGAGCCCTGCTGAAAAACAAAAGGAAGGCTTTTATTTCAGGGGACAGAGAGGAGCAGAGGAGAGTTCAGCATGAACTCAAGTACAAGATCAGGCAGGCCAAGAACAGCTACAGGAAGAAGATGGAGGAGTGGTTGGAGCAGAACATGGCCATGGACAGAGTGGAGGCACAGGGAGGGCTGATGAAGACCAGAGCTTGGCCAACGAGTTAAACCTGTTCTTCAACAGGTTTGATTCCACCCCTCCTCCCCCCACTACACACATCTACAGGCCAGCGGATACAACCACCCCCATGCACTCACAACCCTCCACACCACCCCCCTCCATAACCAGCCCATCTCTTCCCCCCACCTCCACCCCCCTCTCCTTAACTTTAGATCAGGTGAGGAGAGAACCGAGGCAGCTAAAGACCAGGAAAGCTGCAAGTCCAGACGGCATCAGCCTCAGACTGCTGAGGAACTGTGCTGACCAGCTATGAGGTCTGCAGCGTGAGCCTGAGTCTGGAGATGGTCCCTGTCCTGTGGAAGACATCCTGTGTGGTTCCGGTTCCTAAGGAGCCAAACCACTAGAGACCTCCCACCTCATGAAGACCATGGCGAGACTCATCCTCAGCCACCTTTGCTCTGTTGTCAGCACTGCAATGGACCTGCTGCAGTTTGCCTACAGGCCGAACATCAGGGTGGATGACGCCATCATCTACCTGCTGCACCGGACGCTGACACACCTGGAGGCCGCCGGAACCGCTGTGAGGGTCATGTTTTTTAACTTCTCCAGCGCCTTCAACGCCATTTGGCCAGCACTTCTAAGACAGAAGCTGGAAGGGGCAGGAGTGGACGGACGACTGGCTGCATGGACAACCGACTACCTCACCAACAGGCCACAGTACGTGAGGCTATGCAACTTTGTGTCTGAGGTGGTGGTTTCCAGCATGGGGGCCCTTCAGGGGGTGGTGCTCTCACCGTTCCTTTTCACACTGTTCACCTCGGACTTAACATATGACACCAGCAGTTGCCTTCTCCAGAAGTTCTCCGATGACTCGGTCATTGTTGACTGTGTGTCTGGGGGGAACGAGCTGGAGTACAGGTCAGTCATCATGGACTGGTGTGAGCACAAACACTTGTGCTTAAACACCAGTAAGACAAAGGAGATGGTGATCGACTTCTGGAGGAGGACACCACATCACACACCGGTGAGCATCCAGGGCTCGGACATCGAGATAGTGGACAGTTTTAAGTACCTGGGTGTTCGCCTAAACCATAAACCTTAAACTGGACAGGACTAATAAAACAGGACACCCACTAGACTGGAGGACGGTCTGTGGGCATTTTTTAGCCTGTGGAGGAGGGTCTGGGACATTTTTAGCCTATGGAGAACTAAAACATGAAGAGTTTCTAAAATGAAAATGAAGAAGATTTCAAACAGTCAAAGAAACTGGCCTTGCATGCCGGATCCTCCTCTCCAGCACCCTGGCATAGGGGGACCTATGGGGGACCCCTATGCCAGGGGTCTTTTTAAGAAGGGGTCCCCCTTCTAGGCTGATCTCCTCCCCTGGTCAAAAAAACTGCCTCACATGTTGCAGCTTCAACAGGAAAACAAAAGACAAGTGATGTTAGAATCATATACTTCAGTGAACCAGTTAATGGAAATGATTTGAGACTCAGATTTTATTTTCAGCCTGTGTCTACAGTGGTAGTGACTGAAAACATTCCATCTCCTTTGTTCAGACTGAGGAGTCTCATTGTTTGATGACTTTATTTCTGCTGTCACATGGAAATGTTTCTGTCTTATCACTTTTTCTGTTTCTCACCACATTTCTCTTCTTCTCTCTTCTTTCTTTCCCTCAATGAACATCTCACTGGATCATCTTGATGTTGAGCTGCAAACCTTTGCAAACTGACAAACTCAGTGTTGAATGTTGATCAGATTCCAAACTTCATTATCAGCCAGTTCAGCTGTGGAGGAAAACTGATTTAAAGCCAGTTGGGAGACAGCTGGGAGTTTCCAGCTTCTGTCCAGTCCAACAATAAGAAAGTTTCCTCACTCAACATGTCTCCACCTCAACTAATCCCAGTTTGCTTCATGTCCACAGGGACAGGACCAGGACTCAGGTCTCTGAGGAGCAGCGACTGTCCAGCTGTGCTTTGTGTCAGGACGTCCTGAAGGATCCAGTCTCTACCAGCTGTGGACACTGGTTCTGCAGACAGTGCATCACCTCATACTGGGAAGAGTCTAGTTCACCTGGAGACTGTCCCTGTCCCCAGTGTGGAAAAAGACCCAGAACCAGTAGGACCCACTGATTGTTCTACATTTGAGTTGGTCCTTCACAGTCGAGATTCTGTGTCACACAAACGTCTGTTTGATTGGACCCTTTTTCTTGTCTTCCAGTGGACTCTGGTCTGCAGGAGATTTTAGATCAACATAAGACCAGTCTGAGGACGAGATGTGAACGTGTGACTGAAGGACCTGATCCAACAGGAAGTGGAACCCTCCTCAAGAGGATCTACATTGAGCTCTACATCACAGAGGGACTGAGTGAAGAGGTTAATACCCAACATGAGATCTGGCAGCTGGAGACCACTTTCAAGATGGAGACCCTCCATGACACTCCAATCAAGTGCCATGAGATCTTTAAAGCCTCCCCTGACCAGCAGAGACCCATCAGAGTGGTTCTGACCAATGGCGTCGCTGGTGTTGGAAAAACCTTCTCAGTGCAGAAGTTCAGTCTGGACTGGGCAGAGAGCTCAGAAAACCAAGACGTCAGTCTGCTGGTCCTGCTTTCGTTCAGGGAGCTGAACCTGATCAAAGATGAGCAGATCAGTCTTCTCAGGCTGCTCCATGTTTTCCATCCAACATTACAGAAGGTCACAGCAGAGCAGCTGGCTGTCTGTAAAGTTCTGTTCATCTTTGACGGCCTGGATGAAAGCAGACTTTCACTGGATTTCAACAACAGGAAGGTGGTGTCTGATGTCACACAGGAGGCCTCGGTCAACGAGCTGCTGACAAACCTCATCCAGGGGAATCTGCTTCCCTCGGCTCTGGTCTGGATAACTTCCCGACCCGCGGCGGCCAATCGCATCCCTCCTACGTGTGTGGACAGGCTGACAGAAGTCCGAGGCTTCACTGACGCCCAGAAGGACGAGTACTTCAGGAGGGGGTCCAGGGATGAAGAGCTGTCCAGCAGAATCATCTCCCACATCAAGGCATCCAGGAGCCTCCACATCATGTGTCAAATCCCAGTCTTCTGCTGGATCACTGCTACAGTTCTGGAGCACATGTTGACCACAGAGCAGAGAGGAGAGCTGCCCAAGACCCTGACTGACCTGTACTCACACTTCCTGCTGGTTCAGACAAACAGCAAGAAGCACAAGTACCATGAGGAACATGAGACGAGTCCACGGCAGCTGACGGAGGCTGATGGAGAAGTTCTTCTGAAGCTGGGGAGGCTGGCGTTTGAACATCTGGAGGAAGGAAACATCATGTTCTACCAAGAAGACCTGGAGCAGTGTGGTCTGGATGTCCCAGAGGCCTCGGTGTACTCAGGAGTCTGTACAGAGATCTTCAAAAGAGAGAGTGTGATCTTCCAGAAATCAGTCTACTGCTTTGTTCATCTGAGTGTTCAGGAGTTTCTGGCTGCAGTCTACATGGTCCACTGTTACAGCATCACAAGAAGAATTTCCTGGGAAAAATGTACCATGATACAACATTGGATGACTTCCTAAGAATATCAATGACAAAATCCCTGGAAAGTAAATGTGGCCACCTGGACCTGTTTGTCCGCTTCCTTCATGGCCTCTGTCTGGAGTCCAACCAGAGAGTCTTAGGAGGCCTGCTGGGTCAGACGGAGACCAGTCCAGAAACCATCCAGAGTGCCATCAACAACCTGAAGAAGATGAACAGAGATGATATCTCTCCTGACAGAAGCATCAACATCTTCCACTGTCTGATGGAGCTGAACGACCACTCAGTCCATCAGGAGATCCAAGAGTTCCTGAAGTCAGGGAACAGATCAGGGAAGAGTCTCTCTGAGATCCAGTGCTCAGCTCTGGTCTACATGCTGCAGATGTCAGAGGAGGTTCTGGATGAGTTGGACCTGAAGAAATACAAGACATCAGCCCAGGGACGACGGAGACTGATTCCAGCTGTGAGGAACTGCAGAAAGGCTGAGTAAGTCCAGATGTGCCCAAGTGAAAAAAATCTATTGTTGTATATTTTCTAAAAGTATATTGAGTATACTTTTGAAATACTTTGAAATACTTGAAGTTGTGTTAAAATGAAACCAGTGAAGTTGCTGGAAGCTGCAGTATAAATCTGCTTTAGTACATGAAAAACCTATTTTTCACGTATTATTGGGTACTTTTGCTGCCCAAAATACTACACTACTGTTAAAATATACATGAAACATTTGAAGTTGACTTGTTGCAAATGTCCAAAATCTCTAGTGACATTAAACTGACAGTGTATTACTAATAGACTTTGAGCCAAAGTAAATGTACTTTAAATATACTCTGAACTCATTTGAACTATGTATGAAATACAATAGAATGAGGTTTGAAATGTGAAAAAAGTATGCAAAGTATATTTTTCCAAGTATTTGAGTATTTGTTGTGAAAATGAGCCACTGACTTTGTGTTAAACTGCAACCAAGTTGAACATATTGCATTAAAAGACACAATGATATTGGATTGATATTCCTAGTAAATATAAGTCCACTATAAGCATCATTGTGTGTTTAATAAATACACCAACAATGCCCTCTGAATGGATTCTCCAAACACTGAGTCTGAAATGTAGATACTTTACTTAGATTCCAATCCAATGATGTTGGACTAAAAGCACTACTTCCTGTTAGCATGTTCTCAAATGCTCTTAATTTGAAAAGCCCAGTGCACTTTGAAGACGTTCTAAAAGGATTGAAAATAATCGGAACTCCTACACAAAGTCCAAAACCCGTCAGTCCAACAAATATTGATTTGAACTCTAACACTATTAAATCCAGCCATTTAAGGGCTTTGGAACAAAACAAGTCATTCAAGGTAACAACAATAACAATAAACAGGAACAACAGTTTGTGTTTTCTATTAGTGAGGTCAAAGTATTATTTGGCTGCACCACTATGGGACTAACATGGATTTTAGTGATCTTCAGGATTCTGCATAGTTCTCCGAAGAATTCTGTCCAAACATCCAAAATACATGAAGTAAACATGTAGTATGAAAGAGTATTTTGAAGTGAAACTTTGTCCACAGGAATTAGACCACTTCCAAGAGTCCACTTTCCCACAGCCAGGAACACATACATTGTGTACTTTAAATAAGTCTACTGAAATAGAGCTCAAGTTAAATGGAGGCATAGTATTATATTTGGAAGAGAATGAGACAATTTGAAGTAAAAACACAAACCATGAACAGACTTTTGGAAAATATCAGTAAATATACTTCAAAATCTGTTGAAAGTAAAGTGCACTTTGAAGAAATCTGCTAAATGACTAATGAAGTAATGAGATCATTTCAATATACTTTGCAAACATTGACTTTGAATCTGCTTTTTTTGTCTCAGTAACTCTTTGACTAATCTTGTACTTTGGAGACTCACCAAAAATGTACTTTTACTACGTTTCAACACAAGCACAAATACACTTGGTAAAATGTGTGAACACACTTTATCTGCTAAAAGTAGAATTGAAGTCTGAAACAATAGATTGATTTTTCACTTGGGTGATCATCACCATAATGTTCCTCTTGTTTATTGTGAGAATGACAGCAGCTGGATTTTGTCCCAGATGTTCTTGAGCTGTTCCAAATGGTGTCAGTCCAAAAGCTGCAGATGTTCCTGTTGTTTTTTTCTCTCTGTCCAGTGAATGAACACAGTTCTTCTTTTTCTTTCCAATGGTTTTTCCATGGGACACATTTTTCTTCTGTTTCTCTTCACACACTGATGTTTTTCTGCCACATGTGGACAAATGTCCAACATTGGAATAAACAGGGACAGGCCTGTTGTGGAAGTTCCAAAGGAACTGAGTTTTCTCTGCTTCCTGTCCAAGATGAAAGCAGAACAAAGATGAAGCGTGTGCAGTGTGACAGAGAGTGAGAAGAATTCTTATTTCATGTCCAACCCACTGAGAGAAGATCAGCTGAACCACTGATGTGAAGACACAACAGGACATGTCCCTGTTTGACATCAAGTGATTCAACTCAATATATTGTCTCTGTCATAATAACAGCTTTTCTAATATATGTGTCCTCACAGAATTTCTGGCTGTGGACTCTCAGAGACTCACTGTGAAGTCGTGGCCTCAGCTCTGAAGTCCAACCCCTCCCATCTGACAGAGCTGGACCTGAGTCACAACACGGACTTGAAGGATCCAGCAGTGCAGCAGCTTTGTGGTGGACTGCAGAGTCCACACTGTAGACTGGAGACTCTGAGGTCAGTTGACTGACTGTTCCTATTGTAGATCTTAGATGTTGAATCCACAACTAAAGCTCCTGTGAATGTTGGTTGTTCCATTCAGTGTTTTCATTGTTCTTCTATTCTCAGCAGACTAAGAATGATTCCTTCAGTTTCACTTCATTTCACTGAGCTGTCTTCAATAATGTGTGTTCACTCATATTGAATAGTCATATTAATAATGATGTGTTTCTTTCTATAGAAGCTTTGAAGAACAGAGTGTCCCAAAAATGTCACCTGTCAGGAAGTTGTTCTGAATCCTTTGTGTTTCTAAACAAACTGTGGAAACAGTCCAAAGCTGAAACTGTTTCAACTGAAACTGTCCAGTGTTTGTCCAAGTTTGGATCCCAACAATATGTCAATATTGGAGCAGACTAATATCTGACCTGATCCTCCTGAGAGCCAGAAGGAGAAAGGTTGGAATATTTCCATTTTGGAATAGAAGTGAAGACTTTGGGCCGTGAGAAACAAAGTCCTCTTTCTTTTTGGGGAAGAACACGTCCCTGTAGTGGACATTGGGTCTTGCTTTGTCCCAAAAACCACACAATAAGCATCAGACACAGTCAGTTGTCAACAATCTATGAATGGGATTCCAAAGCTTGTGTTTAGTGGCCAATGACACAGTGGGGATCAGTCCCAACACAAGGACATGATCTGGTCTGTGCATTGGGACTGGATCATTAGAAAGCAGTTGTCAGCCTGTTGTCATTGCCAAGGCCTCAAATCCTGATGCTGTGTGAAGAAGCTTTGAGTAGTTTTTGTTCCTGAACTGAAGCCAGCAGCTTTTGGTCCTGACACTGTCCACCCAGTTTGTTCCCTGATCCAAATCTCATTGTGAAGAACAAATCCACAGTGTCTCTATAAAGTTGATCCCATAGAAATGAAAGCACATGTGGAGCACAGAGACACACAGATGAAATCATGTGTCCAGGTGGTTGAGCTGTGTTTAGTGTCTGAGCTGCTGCTGCTGCTTTACCTCTGTGCTGTGCTGAGGCTGCAGCCAATAAAGCCAGAGAAGAAGATGCAGAGAGGGAAGAGACAGGAGACAGGAGAGCCTGGGGGAGCTTCCTTGGCTCAGATAGAATAAGGAGGAACAATTCAATGCATTGTTTTGCTGCACTTTGGAACTGGGTCAACAAACTTTAAGCAGGAAACTTTAAAGCTGCACAGTGACAGTATGAGCCATCAACTAGATTGATTCTGCTGTTGGCTGGAAAGCAGCTTCTCTTCCCATGTGCTGACAATAATATCATGATATAGTCAGACTATTATTACTATTATTCTGACTGTTCTCATATTATTCTTCTCATTATTGTCATTCTACATTTCCCTT
Organism: Mastacembelus armatus; assembly: GCF_900324485.2. Lineage (NCBI taxonomy): Eukaryota > Metazoa > Chordata > Actinopteri > Synbranchiformes > Mastacembelidae > Mastacembelus > Mastacembelus armatus. The sequence goes on along the minus strand of NC_046652.1, from coordinate 18,400,994 downwards.
CAGGGATTAATCAAGTTGATCTCATCTCATTATTCTAATGAAAAGAAGAAGAATTGTCATCATCATCATCACCATCCTCATTGTCATCAACATCAATGTCACATTGGATCTCCTTCTTTGATTCTTTATTCAGGTTGATTCGCTGCAGTTTGTCAGAGACCAGCTGTGATTATCTGGCCTCAGCTCTGAAGTCCAACCCCTCCCATCTCAGACATCTGGACCTGAGTTCCAACATCCTGCAGGATCCAGGAGTGCAACAGCTGTGTGGTGGACTGCAGAGTCCAGACTGTAGACTGGAGACTCTGGGGTCAGTTCACTGACTGTTTGTTCCTATTGTAGATCTTTAGTGTTGAATTATTGTTTGAACTCAGTGTTTGCACAGACATAACTTCTATTGAAGTTGATTTTCTTTTCCTGTCTTTGGATTTTTCTGAGGCTAAATTCAGTCTTTAGTCCCAAATGACTGAGTCTCACAGAAAGTTGGTCTCATTGTGTCTAAAGAGTCACATGTGTCAGCAGAAAATCCTCTGAACTAATATTTGTTGGAAATGGATCCAGTTTCTTTGATGCAGTAGAAATATTTCTTTGATCATTGATATTGATGGTTGAGAACACACACAGACAGGTGTGTTTCCATCACTTCAGAGGACATTCCATTGACTTCCATTGATTTCCTGGAGACAAAGCCAAACCAGAAGCACTACTTGGTGAACCCTAAGCACAAGCTGAACCTCAACTTCCAGACAGCTTCTTCCACACAGAAATCCAAACAGGTCCTGGACTAGATTATTGGCCCCTTTTTAGATGCTGCCATTGGATTTGGAGCAGGTGGTTGACCTTGGACTCACCTGTTGGGAGTCCCAGTTAGTGCAGCCTAATAATCCCTCATTCAGTCAGTTGAAATGGACAAAGTCCTGTGAGGACCCTCTGGTCCCAACATGTAAGAAACAGTAGATCAGTTGACAGACAAAGCATTACCTTGATCCATGTTGCTATTGGATCTTGATCTGTTGTCCAGTGGCCTCGGGCTCCACAGAACCTGACTCTATGGAAACTTTAGTGCCAAAGAGGAACAGTGTGTCAGTTGTGTGGAAATATTTTGGCTCTAAAGAAAGAAGATGCTGCGTGGCGTCAAAACCTGCCTTGCTACTGTTGCTGCCAAGACTAGCAAGGCTAAAAGGCCGAGCACCACTGTGTCAAATGAACCAATCCCACCCAACATGACCAGATGTTGGAAAGTTTAACTCCATATGAATCGAATTTAAAACATCACATGGAAATTCCTGTTTCTCACAATGACTTTGAATTAAAGTCAGAGATTTTTCATCTTTCTGCACTTTCTTCTTCATGTTAATGTGACATCAATTCACACCTCAGCTAATTTCATCATAACAGCCTGGATGGACCAGTTTCTATTGACACTTGTGTTGTATTTATAATATTGTGTTGTTCTATTCATTGTTCATGTTCGTTCAATAAGAAAACAGGAAGTTGGTCTTTGCTTCTTTATTTAGGTTGGAGAACTGCAGTTTGTCAGAGACCAGCTGTGGTTATCTGGCCTCAGCTCTGAAGTCCAACCCCTCCCATCTGAGAGAACTGGACCTGAGCCTGAACAACCTGAAGGACCTAGGAGTGCAGCAGCTGTGTGGTGGACTGCAGAGTCCAGACTGTAGACTGGAGACTCTGAGGTCAGACCCCATGTTTAGGTTGTGTGCTGAGATGAATGTGATGTGAAAGTTGTGCTGACACTAAACTGCAGACATGAGGCTGATATTAGACTGATCCACACTGAGGATCTTCATGGGAAAGGCTGTTTTCCCTCTCAGAGAAATGTGGCTGCACAACATGAGTTTGTATAGATGGAGCCACAGGTGGAGATGGCAGAGTTTCAGAGCTGAAGTCAGTCTGTCTTTATTGAAGCAGCAGCATGTTGGCATTCATATTAATGACAGCTCTTTGTCCCTTTTTGGATGGGACTGCTTTGAACCTGCATCCTGTTGGCTTCAGCTGTTTGGAGTTTCCACTTTCTAAACTTCTACTTTCGAAACCTTCTTCAGCTCTGAACACATTCTGAAACATTCAACACTTTCAAGAGGAACTTTGGTTTCTAATGTCACATCTTTGCTTCTTTATTCAGGTTGTGGAACTGCAGTTTGTCAAAGACCAGCTGTGGTTATCTGGTCTCAGCTCTGAAGTCCAACCCCTCCCATCTGAGAGAACTGGACCTGAGTAGAAACGACCTGCAGGATCCAGATGTGCAGCAGCTGTGTGATCTTGTCCAGAGTCCAGACTGTAGCCTGCAGACTCTGAGGTCAGTAGAGGGCTGGAGTCAGTCCATGGTGCGTTCAGCAGCATTGGACTAAACCCAGTCAGTATCAAAGCAAAGATCCAGGATTTCCTGTAAAGCTCCAGCCTTCTCAGTGAAGCTGTGAGAGGAGAACAGGGACAGGCTTCAGGATTGGACAGAAAGACAGAGAGAGAGACAACAGTCAGCCAATCAGATCAGCCAGAAGCTTGTTGTGATCATGTGTTTGAGTTGATGTGAAGATGACTGTTGCTGATGAAGTCAGTGAGTCAGGAACACAAAAACAGTCTTTTATCCAGATCAGTGTCAGGCAGCTGAGGTTGAGCTTAATTCCTGCATTTCAATCCAACAAACACTGGTTCACTTTGGCCTGGTCGGTCACCATGGAAACTGGGTTGATCAATATAGTCATCTATAGCTAACTTGCACTGAAGCAGGATCAGTTTAATGTCTCACATGAGAATTTATCAGTAGCCAATCAACAAAGTGGAAAAACTCCAGTCAGTCTTCAAACAGGATCCCAGTCTGAACCAAATCCTGGTTCACCTTAAAGTCACAGTGAAGACCAGAGCAGTGGGCTGAGTCCTAGGTTCTGTCAGAGGTCATGTGGGCTCTGAATCAGCAAATCAGGTCAATTGAAGGTTTGTGATCATTTCAGTTCAGTCTGATCTAATTCTAGCAGTGAACAGTTTAATCCATAATGTGAAGGAATTAATCCAAACTACAGCCTGTGATGAACTGAGGAGAAATCTGATGGGATTGTCAGCAGGGACTGGACAGAACACACACGTTGCAGATCCATGATGTGTGGTGGTGCAGTGTATTGTCTGGAGCTAGTTGAGGGTTTGATGACTCCTTGTATGTGGACGCCTGCTGAGAGAAGGAGGAAATAAAAAGGAGGAAAAGAGAATCTGATTATTTATTTACTCTCCTTCTAACTGAGGTTTGTTCCAACAGCTTTGGCCTCTATGGGGAAAAAACAGTGACTCAGTGTTCCAAAGACAAATCCTGTGAGTAACATTGAAACATTGTCTTCATCTAATTTTTAAAGTCTGATTTTACAAAGTGTTTTTGCTCATTTCATTGTCAAATCTTTCTAAATTGTGTTTTTGTCTTGGCTCAGGAAAACACCTGCGCCCAAAGAACTACAGGCTGGGTTTGATTTGAGGTTCCTGCAGATCCTTCCAAGTCTCAACAGGTCTTGAAATTCAGTTATCAGATATTTAGAACAATTGGGCAGCACAGTGGAATAGTGGTTAGCACAGTTGCCTCACATCAAGAAGGTTCCTGGTTTGAAACCCATCAGGGGCCTTTCTGTGTGGAGTCTGCATGTTCTCCCTGTGCTTGTGTGGGTTTTCTCCAGGTACTCTGGTTTCCTCCCACAATCCAAAAACATGTATGTCAGGTTGATTGGTGACTCTAAATTGCCCATAGGAGTGAGTGTGTGTGTGTGAGGTTGTTTTTCTCTATGTGGCCCTGTGATGGACTGGGGACCTGTCCAGGGTGAACCCCAGCCTTTCACTCAAAGAGAGCTGGGATAGGCTCCAGCAGATTCCTGGGACCCTGGTTAGGAATAAGGGGGTACAGATGGATGGATATTTGGAAAATCTGGCTAAATCTACAAACAGTTTGTATTCACCCAGACCGAGGTGTAAACACGACACGTGATTTGGCATAGGGTCTTTGTAGCGTTGGACGGCTAACAGCTGTCAGACCGGACAGATGTTTTTGATATACAGTGCATCTGGAAAGAGAAGTGCCTTAGTCAGGGAAGTGACCAAGAACCCGATGTTCACTCTGAAAGAGCTCCAGCATTTCTTTGTGGAGAGAGGAGAACCTTCCAGAGGAACAACCATCTCTGCAGCAGTCCACCAACCAGGCCTGTGTGGTAAAGTGGCCTGACAGAAGGCACTCCTCAGTAAAAGGCACATGACAGTCCACTTGGAGTTTGCCAAAAGGCACTTGAAAGACTCTCAGACCTTTTTATTTTTAATACATTTGCAAAGATTTTAAACAAACAAACATGTTTATCCTCTCCAAAGTTCAGCTTCACAATATATCACATAGAAAGTGTCTATTTATTGAATGTCATTCAAATGTGTTGATCTGTGTGTATGAGGAGCCCAGAGTCCATAGAGCTGCTGCTGGAAACTGTCTAATCATCAGGGCTGGATTAACCAGGGGCCTGAGAGCTCAGGGCCTGTCTCTCTGTATGAGGGGACTCTTGTTGTGTCTCTATCTAGTGGCTGAAAGCAGCAACAACACTTGGTCAGGCTGAAACTCTGACTCACTTGTAGCGAACCAAAGGCAGGAGAATCACATTCCTGAGTGAGGCAGGAGTGATATCCTCTGACAGTTTATGACTATGAAACTTTTGTGACTTACTAAGGTGAACAACCGGGGATGGTACAAGTACTGCAATGTGAAGACTCCCCTTTTGACAAAGAGAACAATGAACAGACTCCCCCTGCTCACCTCCTGCCATAAATACCTTAAGACTATTCCCTTTTCAGACAAGACCTGAAACCTATACAATGACTTATGAACTGGTCTTCATATCATGTCCTTATATTCCTGCTTTGGTTGATAAACATGTAATATGTGTGACCAGACCTACAGAGCATCATTGTCAGATTATGGTGTGATATAGAGGCTGTTCTATTGTTTATGTTATTCCTGCTTGTAGTTAATCTCTACATAACTATGAGGTTTATTGGTTTTCATTTTTGTTGTGCTGAACTATTCTGACTGACTCTGATTAGTTATTTTATCATTTGTTTAAACTTTGCTGGGTGGAAAAAGAAATCATGTTCCCATCTTAAGAATCAATCTTAAAACATATAACACTTAAAGAATAGGATCCTCTCTTGATTCACAGAGATTAGTGAGACTGCCCATCACAGTCAGGAGACTGAACCAAATATGGAGCACTTCCTAGACCAATCAAATCATGTTATGCACAATGAAGGACAAACCAGATGGATTCCCCCACCCAGCACATCCAGATACAAAAACACATTACAAAGACAGACACAGCAGAACTAAGAAAAAGAAGAAAAGTGAACAGGAATCGGCCTGAAGAACAGGAACTTGAAGCACACTTGAGAATGAACACTTGGGGAACTGAACACCCTGAAGAGAACAGAAATGGACAGATTCAGAGAAAGTTAAGAGATGTCCAGACTCTCAAGATCAAAGACTCTCAGAAAGATCTACAGGAGAACCACGAAGTAGAGATTGTTTTACTGCCCAGCAGAAACAAAAGAAACAAAGACATCCTCCTTGCGTGTGGCTGTCCTCCAGCTGACCATCTCACATCAACCAACTCCATTAGACGACCCTGCAGCGACCAGAAGGAGAGCGAGAAAGACGACAAACTGACTCAGGCCCGAAGCCCAAGACTCCGGGGAACGTCTACACCTGCTGGCAGACTGCAGCCGAACCATCCCACAGACGAACGGACCGAGCCTCAGTAAACCTGAGGACAACCGTGGCTGTGCTGGTTGTCTCACACTAATCAGTTGGTCTCCATAATTACTAGAACTTCCTCCGAAACTATGTTTAGACCTCAGACTCAAACACAGAACATAAATTAATCTAAAGATTTCTTTTCCACCGGTGCAAACAAGCTGCTGTTAGACTGTTCTAATGTTTGATTCTTTAATTCAGCTCATGTCTCTGATCAGTTCTCCCTCTGTTTCCCCCTGTGGAAATATTGGAAATAGCTGAATTAATCTTCCAAAGACAACTGACTGGTATCATTGATGTTATTTCACACAGTAAATACGTCACTGGATCAGGAGAACTCTCCCTCAGATTGTAGACTGATTTCATGTATTACTCATTAACTGACTGGTTGATCCACCAAAAAAGGATCTGGTGCCCCAAATTATTAAGATGCTTTATGATCTTCATGATTCATAAACTAGACATAATGAACCTTCATGTTCAATACATGTATATATTTCAATTCACTACACCGCTGAAACGTGATGCCTGGAAAATGCAAGTTTCCAGATATTTGGCTCAGCAAAGAAGATTAGAAAGAAAGTCTGGCCAGAGATCCAAAGGACCATCACTTGTCCAGGTCCAGAGCCTGTTGTAAACCAGTCAAAGTGGAGGGAGAAGCAGCTGGATCTACACACAAGACGGCACTTGGGGAATCGGAAGCAGGTCGGTCCATAGAAATGTTGATTGAATGTTGGCTGCCAGCTGTTTTTAGCTCTTATTGAAATGTGAGTCCTGAAGGCTGTTGAGTTGATGTGGAGACATTTGCACCAGCTCTGCATTCGACACTCCAGTCACATCACGTTCATTTATATGGCGTCTTATACAATAGATTGATTTAAAGGAGCAGTTCTCAAAGTGTGGTACGGGTCCCAGTAGTGGTACTCAGGCTCCCTCTAGTGGTACACAGAGGAATCACTAAATTAAATATCAGTTCCTGGTAAAACAACACATTGTCATTGAATCTTTGAGTATTTTTGTCCATTGAAGTACAGGACAGTTGTTATTGAACTTTTAGGTCCAAGTCATTTGAATGGAATCATTCTTTCCCTTTTTTATTCAGCTGTGTGTAAGCACAGTGCAGTTCTAATGTTCAAACTGTGGATTTCCAATGTTAAAGTGGCTGACAACAAGAAATCTTCTTCTTAGGAAGAAAACTGACAAAAGGAGATGTGATGTCTGTCTGTCATCTCATTGTTTCTGCCAAATCCAGATATTTTTGTGTTGTCAAAAATCCTAGTAATTGTACAATAGTAATATCTCGGGGTGGAACAATATCACAAACACCAGCCACAATACGTATCGTGGTCCTCTCACGCCCCCTGCTGCCCATTGTTGTAGTGTTGAGATCGCAGAACCCCCCGGACACATTTAAGTCTCCTGAGTGGGAACATTGTGGTTTTCCAGTGGAGTCCACCTTTGGACTGTGTGTTGGAGACAAAGCGCAGACCATCTCTCCAAGCTTGAGCGATGCAAAGTTCATTGCTTTAACTAGTGATGGGTGGACCTCCTGTGCAGCTCAGTCCTTCATCAGGATCACGGTGCACCATGTTACGGACAACCGGGTCATTGCACATCGTGTTCTGCAGACACGCGCTGTCTATGAAAGCCACACAAGTGATGATCTGTGGGAAATACTACAGGGAGCTGCAGCAGATGGAAAATCCACTATTCCTGTGACAACACATGACGCTCCAAATATCGTTGATGCAGTTGAAGCAGCCGGATTCTCAGCAAATATTGAATGTTCTGCTCACACAGTTAATCTGGCACCACACAAGGGAATGGGCCTTAACCAGATGTTGCCAAAGGTGGACAGCACTACTGCTGCAGCAGAACTTAAGGACCAACAGGAGATGCTCCGACCACATCCACACAAGCTGATTCAGGATGTTCCCACCAGGTGGAACTCGAGCTATGACAATGGTTGAGCTCTACCTTGAACAACAGGCTGCTGTTTTCTCAGCACTTCCAGACAGGAGTGTTAAGAGGAACATGAAGGACATTGTTCCTCTGTCTGATGAAGATGGAAAAGTAGCTGAGGACATCATTCAGGTTCTTAAACCACTGAACATGATCCCAGCTCTGTTGAGCACAGAACAGCTGCCAACAGTTTCAGTGATAATGCCACTGAAACACACCATCCTGGAGTCTATGAAAGTTAGTGACACAGATCCAACAGTTGGTAAAGATGTCAAATCTGCCATTTTGTCTGACTTCATGAAAACAAACCCAGAATCTGACTCAATACTTGTGCACTTTCTTCATGTGAGCACTACACTTGACCCACGTTTGAGATCTCTTCCTTTTCTTGATGAGACCATGAGCAGCAACATCTTTAACAGCCTGATGGAGAAGATTCTGGAAAACAATCCCCAGCAGGTATTTTTGGGTTTGAATCCAAACTTTATTGAATCAATTCAATTTGACCCAAACTATTTAGTTTCCCATAGTCCTGCAGTGCATATTACTAGTAGACATGTCCTGTGGAAACCACTTTACAAATACAACATAGATGGAGATTGTTTTCATTCAATTTCAGAATTTAACTCTAAACAGAAACTGAGATCATCAGAAATGAGCATCACTATGTTTGTTTTTCAATATTAACTTGAAACTATTTTGTGTCTTTGTCCTTGTTGGGCCCAGGCCTCACAGGAGCAGGTAGAAGTTCTTGGTTTTAACTGTCCAGAAGTTGATGGAGAAGTCCCCCCTCAAATATCCTCTTGTCTCTCACCTTTCCTTCCTGGATCCAAGGAAAATGGCCTTCAAAGATGCAGGTGTCGGAATAACTAAGTTCAGGAAGGCTTTGACAAACCTTGTGCATGTCCACCGTGTAAATGAAGAAGACTGTGACGACTTAATTCGACTCTACGGTCAATTCATACATGAGATTGTGCTGCTTCAGAGTTCACAGTTTTCCCACTTGGATCCATACACAGTAGGGTTGACACATTTTTTGAATTTGAAGTCAACCAAGGTGTGGGAACCCTGTTTATAAAGCTGGATGTGGACCTGAGTCTGGACCTGGACCTGAGTCTAAAGCAGAAATCTGGGACTAACCTTTAGTTGCTCACCACAACTGTTGTTGCTACAAATCCTGTTCATGTTGTTCTGAGTGTAATGTAAAGATGATGATTTTAACCTTTGACCTTTTGAGGCTGAGATTAAAACTAGGAGGGGCTAGAAACTAAATTTAGATCAGACCAGATTATTGATGAGATGGGGCTGGGTTTAGGACTAGAGGGGACTAGATTTAGGACCACAGGGGATCAGGCACAGGGTTTGTGGGTAAACAAAGACCAGATTGTGGCTGCAGAAAAGCCTCCAGAGGATCAGAGGAAATAACTGTTGTTTCAGTGTTTGTCTACTGGTCCAGGCTCCAGTTTCATGTAGAACAGGATTTAGTCTTTATCTGGATCCACTTTAGCTTCCACACAGACCTCACTAGTCTGAGTTCTGTCTGTAGAACATACAACTGTGATTCAGAATATTTCTGTTTTGTAAGACAACATGAAATCATCCTTTGTTGTGCGACCTTTATCCTGGTTAAGGTTGTGAAAACACTTTAAAGTCATATTGTCTGCACTTTTTAACCCCAAATCTGGGTTTTATCTGTCCACATGTCATGGACCATCAGTCTGTGGAGATTCTCAGTCGTCCAGGGGAAGTTATCTAGAGGTCGAGTCCTGGCAACTGGACTTTTCAGTGTCAAGATAAACTGGAGGTTCCAGTCCAGCTTTTTCTCAGACGGATGAAGCCACTTGGATGGGCGGTGAAACGTTTCGACCTAAAAACTCAAAGTCCAGTTGCCAGGACTCGACCTCTAGATATGTACCATAACTCAAGAATCACTAATTACTGGAAACCAGTGTTGCCAACTCGTCAGTAAGAACAGTAGCTATTGGCTGTCCTAGAAGTCGTCAGGTGACGTCATCACCTAATTTGCATAATGTCGTGGCCCGTGCTGTAATTGTGATGGACGCTTTGACCAACTTCAGACATGGAAAGAAAGAGACAACTGTGATTCTTTATAAGAAATAAGGGACAGTCCAAATATTTGTACTGGGCCATATGATGGAGGACGACGGCCTGCAGTTAATAAGTTCTCCGAAATAATTACATTTGTCTTGCTTCACCTATTTATCTCCATCCTCTAGAAAGAATTGAATGTCATCAAAATGTCATCAGGCTGAGTAAATTGTACCATTATAGAAATGTGACTGCACAAGGAACGTAGTAATTTAGGAGGTGAAAATACTGTGAAGGTTCATACATGGGCCTCCAAAAGGCAGGAAGTTCATCAGAGGAATCATCATGAAGAAACTATAACACCTGAACGTCTATGAAACGTCAGTCCATAAAGCATTTTAAACAAAGGCACTTAGCTACATTTGGAAACTACATTTTATTGGAACCATGAAGGAACGAAAATGCTGATTTTTCAATGAATAAAAACTTAGAGAGTGTGGGCTGCTTCTGGATTTGGAACTGCTTCAATAATGAGGTCCAAGTTTAAGAACCCGTTAGGACTCAAACTATTTCTTACAACAATACAAATAAAAACTATTTTCTCTCTCTCTCTATTTACCAGCATTAAGTTAAAATAGTGAAACATGTTTTCCTGCCTTGCTGGATCTCGGGCTCAATGATCCATCATTTGTTTGCATTTGCCCAAACCGATTTAGAAAAATCAGAATCATTTGCAGTCGAGACGCGGAGCCGTGAACGTCTCCAGCTGTGACTGCAGCTGGGAGGGACCGGGCCTGTGGCTTTGGGATGGGGAGGGACGGGTGTCAGGCCGAGTCCTGCCTGCACCTCGTGGGAGCGCACTTCACCAAAGAGAAAACTCCCAACCAATAAACTCAGAGACAAAGTGTTTACAGGCCTAAGTTTCTGTTTTCAGGTTTATCAGCAATGAGAACAGATCCAGCCTGATTGGAGTCTGTGAATGTTTCATGTCACCTGTGTTTTATTGGGCTAAACTCTGTTTTAAGTCGTGTTTCCTCGTTAAGACTCAGGATTTGTTTTCCAAAGGCTGCTGGTTGTTAAGAAAAGCTTTATAGACTGATCCTTATGGTGGAATGAGGTTTTTAGGAGGACCACTGGATGTTTGGGGTCAAATTCACATGTAAATATAAAACACATGGGACCTGTTCAGTCTAAGTGCCAGGGACAGATCGTCACTATGAGACTGGATGTTATCATTCCAAATACCGAAGTGAAATGACAAGAGGGCAGAAGACAGAACTTGGACGAAAAGCGTCAAAGTATCTTTTAGAAGGTTGGTATCATTTAGGGCAGCGTCAGCATCCTAACTGAAGTGATGCATCGAAGGACTTTTGATGGACTGTGGTCCATAAATAAGTCCATACTACTGAAAACAGTCCATCATCTTATTAAACTGCTAGTCATTTAAATGTCATGTCAAACTACCAGTATAGGTTCACTTTACTGCTAACACATATAGCTAGGGAGGCAGGCCCCATATCAGAACCCTTAAATATAAACATTAAGAGAACATCAACTTTATCAGTCCCTGAAGGAGCACTCAGGTTAGGTGTCACATTAATTCACATGTCAATGACTGTTACCATTAAAAAGAATCTGTTATTAATTAGCTGCCCCTTTACTAACATTTGGAAAAAGGGCAGGTTTTGGCCTTGGCCAGTCATTTCCAGTGGGGACATGTCACAGGTTCAGTTTTTTCCAACACATCTTCTAGGAGGACGTCTTTACTATATTAAGGGACCGGACAGGGACATAAGAGCAAAAGTGGTTTGTGGTGTTGAGGAAGCCGACGCCACTTTTGCTGCATTTCCTGACAGCCCAGCAGGAGGTCACAGTGGCCAGAAAAAGACCAGAGGTGCCATTTCAAAACGTTCCTTCTGGCCTGGAAGGACCAGGGACATGGACAGATGGGTAAGAATGCACTTTGTTATTTCCAAATCAGTCATTTCACCCACTAGTTCATGAATCATTTCATGAGTTCTGATGTATTTGAACACATAACCAGACTGAAGGACATTTGGTGCTTGTGTGGGACATTGCAGTCCAATGGAGTCAGTCATTAAATGTTCCCCAGCACATTATCTTTAAGTGACTGCATCATAGTGTCAGCTGAGACTAAATGAGTTGGCAACCATTGGCAATGAGGGTTGGCAAACTGTACCAGACATAATATGTTAGAGTCCCAGTTTGCTGTTGTTCTGACCTCATCATGCATCTATGTTTTATACAGGTGTCAGAATGGATGGTGTGCCAGTCAGCCCAGCACATGATAAAGCAGGAGGTTCAGTTCACTCCTATGAAGGTGTTCATGTTTCTATCAGATATATTGTTACTGTGAGACATGGTCAGATGGTCCCGATGCCCCGATACCTGTGCACAGCTTAAACACATTGTGTTAGACAGGTTTGGATCTAAACTATGAGACAGGCATTTCACTTTATCTCAGCATGTCTGAAAGTGACTGAGTGAGGGAGCTATTGAGACGAGCCACCTCAGTCTAAAACTATATTGTGTATCAGCTGTTATGAAGAGCTTTGACTCCATCATTTGGAATCTAAGAGCATCCTGACAGTAGCCCAGAGTCAGTCCAGACCAGAGCTGAGTCTAAACCATGAATCACATGTGTTCTTCCAATTGTTTTGAATTTTCAGGTGACGCAGCCTTTGGAGCTTGTTGGGATGGACCTGACTGGCAGGTTGGCTGAAACCAAAAGTGTCTATCAATATCTGTGTGATGACTGACTACTACACTAAATGGCCACAAGCCTGTCCTCTGCAGTCAAAGGTGCAGAAGAGGTTACACAACAAGTTCTAAAGTTTGTGGATCAGTTTGAGGCACCAAAACACATTTGGACAGACCAGGGGAGCGAATCTGTAAATGCGGTAAGGCTGGACCTAATTAGTCCTCCTTATTTCTTAAATGTGATAGTAATAACTGTCTTCACATGTAATTGTGTGATATTGTAGCAGTCACACTGCCTTGTTTTTGGCAGATCAACAAGCGTGTTAGTGCCAAACTAGGCCTCAAACGGAGTCTCTGTGCTCCACATCATCCTCAGACTAATGGTTTGGTAGAGAGGATGAATGCAACCATCCAAAGTAAGGAAAGCACAGCATCAATATGTCATATTGTGATACACAAATACTTAAAGACTTTCCACAATTTCAATGTTGGGCTTTTTCTTTCAGGGTTCTCTGCGAGCTCGTTGGAACAAAGCCAAGTACGTGGGATCCAAATCTTGATGCCTCATGTTTGGTCTGAGGACCAAGAAACAAATGACCACCAGATGTTCACCATATTTTTTGATGTTTGGTCAGGAGGCTCGATGTCCTGCAGAGGTTCCAGAGGACTACCAGGTATGTGAAAGATGAACATGGTATCTAGTTCCACTCTGAGGACTGACTGAAGTTTGTTTCATGATGCAGTGTCATGATGTTATAGTGATGTGCAAACAAAAAGGGTCTTGCTCTTATATTTTGGGCCAAATAGCAGCAGTGGTGCAGTTTGAAGAATTCAAACTGATTTTTATAGGTGGACAAAAGTGCTGAGGACGTCATTAATGAGGAGACAGTGTCCAAAGACATAGAGCGCCTGGACGACATCAGGAACACTGTTCTCGATAATGTGGCAAAGGTACAAGAAAAGACACAGCGGAGACTCAAGGCAAAGAGACAGACCTGAATTTGTGGTTGGTGATAAGGTCTGGAGGCAAATATACGCAGCCAGCAACGTAAGGGTGGAAAGCTGGAGGCAAACTGTCTGGGCCCTTTCACAGTAACCTATGTGGGAGGCAAAGTGCTGATCTTGTGGGGAAGATGCTGCTGTTTTTAAACAGATAAACACTGACCATCAAAAGCCACGAGTCCCTCACAGGACTGACACAGTTTCCCCATCAGGAGCAGCTTCAGAACCAGCTGCTTCCTCAGTTGCTGCTACTGTCCCACCTGCTGCTGCTACTGTCCCACCTGCTGCTGCTACTGTCCCACCTGCTGCTGCTACAGTCCCACCTGCTGCTGCTACTGTCCCACCTGCTGCTGCTACTGTCCCACCTGCTGCTACTGTCCCACCTGCTGCTACTGTCCCACCTGCTGCTGCTACTGTCCCACCTGCTGCTACTGTCCCACCTGCTGCTGCTACTGTCCCACCTGCTGCTGCTACTGTCCCACCTGCTGCTGCTACTGTCCCACCTGCTGCTACTGTCCCACCTGCTGCTACTGTCCCACCTGCTGCTGCTACTGTCCCACCTGCTGCTACTGTCCCACCTGCTGCTGCTACTGTCCCACCTGCTGCTGCTACTGTCCCACCTGCTGCTACTGTCCCACCTGCTGCTACTGTCCCACCTGCTGCTGCTACTGTCCCACCTGGTGCTGCTACTGTCCCACCTGGTGCTGCTACTGTCCCACCTGCTGCTACTGTCCCACTTGCTGCTTCCACCAGTCCAGTGCCAGATCCCAAAAGAAGTCCAGCTAGAAGCAGCACATAGTGTCCAAAAGGTGAAACACTGTCAACAGTATCAAAGAGCATTGAGCTCAGAATATGCAGCTATGGATTTATTGTTGTTGGAGGGATTTATGAGGTGAACTTCACTGTGTTCATTTCAGTATCTAAACAAGTGCACGATAATCCAGCTCCTGTATCTTCTTCAGATGTGACTGAGGTGTGGGAAGGGAAGCACTCCAACACTCATGTGGTTCTGTCCAAGATAGGACCTTATCAATTGTTCTGCTGGGATGTTGCAAGAATTGCTCCAAACCAAGAACTTGAGAGTGAAGTAAGTTTGTTGATTTTCCAAATACACTTTAAAATCATTTGTTGCTTCACTGGGTTTGCAGTCTAATTGTCCTGACCAACATGATTCAATGTCAAATTGCAGCCATGTGTCATTATTCCTTCAGTTCAGTCAAGCAGAATGAAATGTTCATGGACTTGACATGGTAACAGCTCTGCTACTGAAAAAGGTGAAACACATGAAACACAAGAATGGTTCATATAAAGATGAGTTTAAAATGGAAAATACACTAATTCATGTATAAGAACAACATGAAATGACTCTCAAACCTTCTGATGTGTCACAGGTGATCAGTGCTGACCTGACAGGACTAAGGAGGAATTAGAATAAACAGAATGTGGACCAAGTGGCTGTTACTGACCGCTATGAAATGACTCACATCTGGACAGAGAACACCTCCAAGCTCAAGGTTCTTTATAGCTCAGCTGTTGTTCTTGATTTGGGATTTCTAATTTGGGTTTATTCTGTTGACATATGTTGCTATGGTAACCATGTCTCAGCCAAGGCTTTGGTTTGTGTTGTCTTGTCTTCACCTGCAGTTGGATCCAATGAAATATAAAATGGTAGTGGGGATTTTTAATGAGCACCATCACTGGATGTTGATAGTAAGTGTTGTCATTCAGATCTATTGTTAAATAGAGTCCACATCAAGTCTGTGAACTGCTGCCATAGTTTGGCATAAAAGTACAGGAGGTGCTGCAGATATCCTCACAAATGGATGGTCAAGATATCAGTGATGTTCAGCTGTGCTACTGTAAATTGCAGTTATGGAACTATACACAGTTTGAGCTGCAGGTTAAACAAGGAATCCCACATGTGTGTACCAGCCTGTTTGCTTTAGGTTCAGTGTTTGAAGAGTTTGGGCAACATGGAAACCTAAAAACTGTTTCCCTTCAAAAATGAAGGTGATGTATCCTCACAAAAGGATGTGCCTCTTTGTGGATCCACTGGGGGAGTCTGACACAAATATGAAAAGATGCAAGGAAGTGACAAGGTGAAAAACAACAGTAGAAGAAGAATAAACCTAAAATATGACATGTTTTCAGTGGTTTAGATTGTAGAGGTTACTTAGTAAAAGGTGTGTTGTTACTTAAAGGGCACTGATGAGGAAGAGAGGCCGTAACGTGTCAAGGTGGGCATGTACCACTCTTCCACATGGACATCAGAAGGACAGCACGTCCTGTGGTGTCTTTGCCTTGAAGCTGAGTTTATAATGTGGATTGTGTAACAAAGAGTTTGTCGTCCTGTGGCCCAATGCACACTGGGAACATTTATGTTTTAATACCTAATATATTTTCTCTCTGGACTAACATTGTTATTTCTTCTTGGTGTCACATGCAGCTTATGCACTGTAGTAGAAAATACTTGGCCTCCATTGTTACAACAACAAATGATGCTGAAAAGAGTTTCATCCTGGATTAAACAAGTTTACTGGACTCTTACACATTATAACAAGGCTTCTATTTTTAAAGAGATTTTTATTGTATTGGCTGAGCTGTGGTTATTTTTTTAAATTGTAATTAATACCAGGGTATACTGGAAGAACAACCCGTTACCATGGAGACAGATCCCAAGGCTGTAAACCAGATGAGAGCTGACGTTGCCACCACTCTCCTCCATGACACTGGTCTCTTTATTCTCTGGCTTATTGTTTTCTTCATATTAACATGTCTTTAAATCGTGTCCAACAAACTGTGAAAGTTAGAACGTGAACTCAGCAGGGCCAGTTTTCCTTTGCATGGATTTGTTAGTGACAGTGTGTTAATATGGCAGCACTGCTCATTTGGTTTCCACAGATCCACTGGAGAATCTCTGCCGTCACTGTGGACTGGAAGAGGCCGATGATCAAACGTGGGTAAAGATGGAAAAAGTGGAATAGAACAGGAATGTGAGAGATACTTCAAAGCTTGGAGAACTAATTGATAGTACATGGGTATATTTGTGTATTTGCAGTACAAACCTTCAAGTAATCTAATAATATAGTGCAGTAATGCTCTCACAACAATTCTTTCATATTACAAGAAACGATGAGATGAAACTTTAATGGGCTTTGAAACTTGTAGGTTGCTGTGATGCGTGTCCTCGGTGGTACCACCATGACTGTATGAGCAGTCCAGGACTGGATAAGGACTGTACCTCGGCCCTTCATGGATCTAGAGATGAGGTTTTGGCAGCTGCCGGTTGTGTATATGTACATAGTCATGTATGTGTAGATAATTAGGGCTTTGTACATGTTCTAATATTGTGGTTAAATAAAACACACGTTGACCTAAATGTTGCATCTTCATATACACAGAGTTATTACAGACTGACTAGAACAGTTTCATGCATGTAGTGTCTTTCCTGTCTGAAATAGGGGGATGCAGATCCTGTCAGAGCAGGTCTGCCACATGATGCATGGCCCCTGGTCAATGGGCTGTATAACCCAGTGGGACCAGACCATGTTAACGTGTAGTTATTTGATTTGATTTGTTTTAGCTTTGCTTTAATTAGTGATTTCTTAGTTTTTCTTCAGATTCAGATAAATATCTAAATATCTAAATATCTAAATACACAGACACTAATGAATCTGATGGTTTTAATAATAATTGGGCCTATTTGGTCAAGACTTCATTTCATACATTTGATAACATCCAGTCTCATAGTGACGATCTGTCCCTGGCACTTAGACTGAACAGGTCCCATGTGTTTTATATTTACATGTGAATTTGACCCCAAACATCCAGTGGTCCTCCCTAAAAACCTCATTCCACCATGAGGATCAGTCTATAAAGCTTTTCTTAACAACCAGCAGCCTTTGGAAAACAAATCCTGAGTCTTAACGAGGAAACACGACTTAAAACAGAGTTTAGCCCAATAAAACACAGGTGACATGAAACATTCACAGACTCCAATTAGGCTGGATCTGTTCTCATTGCTGATAAACCTGAAAACAGAAACTTAGGCCTGTAAACACTTTGTCTTTGAGTTTATTGGTTGGGAGTTTTCTCTTTGCGGCTGCAGCTGATGTGGCAAGTTGAGAAGTGTAAGAACTGCAGCAGCACAGACACATCAGAGTCTCCAACAGTCTCCGGTAGCACCAGAAAAAGTCTCTAGAGGGTCTGAATACTCGCTAAATACAGCGACTAAGGCGCTAAGTTGGAAACACTGAACGGGGTTTTCGGTAAATGATGTGGGACGAAGCAGCCGGACGTCGGACCTTCAAAGTAAAGGACCCCTCTATTTTTAAAAGTCTTTAAAAAAAGATAAGCCAGGTCTATGGCTGTGACCTCCTGTTTATTTATTTCTGGTCCCCCTCTGCCCCCACCAGTCCTGACCCAGGACAATGATTAGACCTGGACTATCAAGTGTGGACCTGATGAGGACCAGTCAGAAACCTGGTCAGAAAGTTGTGAGAGTCTTGAAATGCTGGTTTCTCAGGACGATGGTCCCTGTTGGGGTTGGGTTAGTTGGTTCTCATGTATTGTGGAGATCAGGCCTCTTTTCATATCCAAGTCCATATTAGTGTGTCTGTGCATCTGGGTCTTGTATATATTGATTATTTTCCATTAGGGATCAGACCCATGTGCTTCACATGAGACATTAGTGTGTGTGAGTGTGGACACTGAAGGTTTTGGCTGTGAAACGTCTGTGAGGTCGGTAAATGTCACCGCTTAGAGCTTTATCTGTCCTCAGACCAGAACTGACCAGTGTTTGGTTGGTTCTGTTGGGTCAAACTGTTCGGTCTGAGCGGGTTTGAACGCTGGAAACCAGAGGTGTCAAACGTACGGCCCACGGGCCAAAAGCGGCCGCTGGATGAATTTAGCGTCAGTGTTTTAATTAGAGTAGAAGAAGAGGCCCAACTCTGGCACTCAGACTGAACAGCAGGGGGCAGCAAAGAGCCTTCTGCTATTTACGGTGTAGGCACCTTATTTCCTGCTCACCTTCACACCCTCATTAGCAAAGTGTCTTTGTCAAAAAGGAGAAAAGTGGAAACCGAGTGTAGAGTTTTCTTCCTGTTTATTCCCAGAGATGAAGGGGGAACCTGTGAGCTCGGTGTGTGATCAACAAGAGTCGCTGCTCAAGGAAAATAATATTCGGCTCCACTATGAGACTCATCATGGAGAAAAGTCCGACGTCTTGCGAGGACAAGTGAGGACAGAGAAGATAAATGAATCTGACAGGCAGTTCAGACACTAAGTCCAGTCATTTCTTGCATTTCCTGTTGCAATTGATGAGAGCACTGACATTACAGACGCTGCTCAACAGGCCATATTTATTGGTGGAGTCGATGAGACATTGACCGTCACTGAGGACTTCCTTGACTTGGTGCCTGTGATGGACACCACAACAGCTGAGGACACTTCCGGCCTGTGGTTGGACCCTAACCCTAACCCTGGACAGAGTCGGAGTGGACTGGTCCCGCCCCGCCAGCCTGTTTTCTCACGAATGACCATCGATACAACAAAAGTGGCTCAAGGCTCCACACGAGCACTTAGATGACAGTCTGAGACTGGCTGCTAGTCTGGACATGACTCCTCATATTGATGAACTTGTGCAGACCAGAAGATGCCAAGTTTCAGGAGCAAAAACAAAGTAGTCAAGACCTGAGTAACTCCTTTAAAATGCTGCTTCAGACACTGATTGCACTTAAAGAATACAGTTCTGTCAAAATGAATTCTTGCTGGAGAAACAGTTAAAATGTGCAATTTAATGTAAGTCAACAGCTTCACTACAAAACAGTTTGGTTTGGTTGGATCCTCTTGTTCATGCAATGCCATGAATTCTAAAGTGCAATACTTTGATTTTTCAGTTCCAGATACTTTTGACTTAAAGTCTTTTTGTATTTGTGCAAACACTCGTCTTAAGAAATCTGAGGTTGTTCATGATGTGTGTTGTAAAAGTTTCTCTCATTAAAGATGAAGATTTTCTAATGGACTTGCACGTCTTTGACCAGAAACAAAGGGAACAAACATGGACTGATTGTTATTTAGAGGTGATTATGGTATGATGGTTCTGGTCCGGTCCACTTGGCGACTTATTTATATAATATCTTATTTCTAATCAGTGTGAAATCTCCCGTCACATCAGACTGTGAGGTTTAATCTGATTTCTTTCAGTCAGGTCACACATTTTGATCTATACCTACATAGGACAGGAGGATGGTTTAAAGGCAGATATGAAATGTTCTAAATGTCAGACTCAGCTGTGTCTCCTCCTCTGACTGTTGGTGCAGTAATATGAATGTGACCTGACCAGTCAGTGTTTTCCACAGAAGTTAGATGAGACCATAGAGACCAGTTAGTTCCCAGACCAGTTTAGCTCAGAACAAACTCTGACGTAGGGAGGAAACAGCTGCCAACACAAAAGCAAAATACAAAAACACAAAAATACAAAATACAAAAATACAAATACAAAAGCTTCAATAACCATTCTGTGCCAGACTGTGTACCTGCTGCTTCACACTTGATGCATTAGATCAACTGTGTTCAATGATCAAGAGTATTTTGGACTTTAGCAGGAAGACAAGTGCAGACAGATCAGACAGAGCTTCAGCTGAACCAGGACCAGGACCTGAATATATAATGATAATAATAATATAAATCTAATAATGATCATCCACAGAGTAAAGTTCCTGTTGACCTGTGAGGTGAAAGTGAAAGTGTTTTATCTGCACTCACTCTCCTTTGATTTTATCTCAAGTTCACTTTCTACACTGTTTCCTGTTCCTTATTGTAATTTTAGCCTTTGACCTTTGAACTTGTCCTTTAATTCTGTACAGCACTTTGAATATCTCTGTGTATGAATTGTGCTGAACAAATACACCTGCCTTGCTTTAGGTGCCTTGGACTAGTGAACACACCTCATACTCCAGAAAACACTTTAGACCAGGAAACATCATTGGACCAAAGAAAAAGTTCACGTCAGTTGGTTCTACTTCACTTTTAAGATCCACTTCTTTCCAGTGGAGATGAAATTCTGGACTGAGACAGGGTTCAGTCTCTGGTGGTTTTGGCCTCTTTCAGGGTGCTCACACTCACCTAAATATCATCTCAGCAGCCCTAAAAAACAAAGACTATCAATCAACAACAGATTTTCCACACTTGTCTGTTAGAGATGGGACAATCGATCAGTCAGGGCCACAGTTTTTCCTTTTTAACATCTGTGTTTCTTTGAATGGCAGACAAATACGTGCTGCTCTTGCTGACAGTAGAACTATGGAAGCAAACAGAGTCACATTAGATGCACAGTGAGCTGCAGAGAGACATGAGTGCCAACTAACTGCACTGACTCATGTGTACAGTATTAGGCAGGTGGTCATAATGTTATGGCTGATCGCTGTGTACATATATATGGGGGGGGGGGCACCAATGAAATCAGCATTTATAAACTGCATATTGTTTTTACTCTGGTTGTCTTTGTGTAACATTAAACTGTAACAGTTTGATGATCAGGATCATTGAAGTTTATCAAATATGCAGAAAGAAAAAATCTGGAAGGGGGCAAGTAGCTTTGGATGGCACTGTGATACTGGACTTCCACAGGAGTTCACCAACGTTTGCCACATTCAACTTTATAATCGATGATCACAAATGAATATGAAATGTTCTAAATGTCAGACTCAGCTGTGTCTCCTCCTCTGACTGTTGTTACAGTAACATGAATGTGACCTGACCAGTCAGTGTTTTCCACAGAAGTTAGATGAGACCATAGAGACCAGGGTCAACTCTGAGCAGAGTTAGTTCCCAGACCAGTTTAGCTCAGCACAGACTCCGTTGTGATGTGTCTGTACTCTTGTTAAACATTAAGGAACTGTTCAAGCTGTGATAATTCAATCCTAAAATACCATTATTACCTGAGACCATTTGAATCCTGAGAATTTCTGCTTTCAAATGATCTATAGTTTGTCGGACTTTATCCAACTGATGCTGACGACCTTTGGAAATCCATCCATAAATACAGTTTGGGCCGTGGATGGGCCCAGGGTTGTTAACAGGAAGTATCCAAAACGTGACCGAGCTTATTTCCATCTTTCTGCACTTTGTCATTTTTCCAACACTGGCACTTTCCTTGTGTCTGTGGTTCTGAATGATGTTGCTGCTGATCTTTTCCCAGTGCACCTTGAAGCCCAGAAGACGTCAGCGTTCAGCTTTAGATGCATCTAGTCGAGTAGAGACGACACATGTGAGTGAAGAGAAAATGTGAGAGGAGGTTTCTGATTTGTTTGAACCAGGGAGCTTTGAGTTCATTGGTTGGGATTATTAATGTCAGCTGACTTTAGTTTTCCTTTGAAGCTGTTCATGTTCAAATCAATGGATGTTCAGGGACATTTAGAGATGAAGGCATTTTGCTTTTTGTTTCCTTCATCAGATTTTTCCTGGTTGAATTGAACGATTTGGTCCCAAAGCAACTTAAAGGCCAGAAGAGAACAGCATTAAAGTGAGATCCATTTAATGAAGGATTATTTCCCCTCTACATATGAAAAGCCATGTTGATCCATATGAGAACATATTAGATTTGGTTCAATAAAAGTCTTCTCTACACTCATTTCTTTAGTCTGGCAAAAAGCATCAGTTCATATTTTTAGGTCTATAATAGTCCGGACCTCAGCTGGTGAGGAGGCTTCATTTCCTGGACCTCAGTCAGTTTTAGTTGAAGCCCCCTGGCTTAGAGCTTCACTTCACTCCATCCTGAGTGTTTCAGTGTGTGTGTGTGTCAGGAAACATTCCTAACATGCCCTTGATGATCTTCTGAACAAAGGTGTGTCCTCAGCCTGAACTGTTTCCTCATACTCTTCTCACCTGTTCACGCCTCCTGAATCACACAGGTGATTTCACAATAAATGGAAAGGGGCGGGGCCACAGTGAGTAACCAATCAAAGCACAGAGGCTGCAGCTGTTTGATCAGAAAACATTGGAAGAGGACAGAGGAGACCTGGAGACCTGTGAGTACTGATCCAATTTTATGTTTCCTGTCAGACTTTATCAGAGTCATGTGGTTTCTCAGCCTGATAGAAAGTGATGTCAGTAACTCTGACACATCTGGATCTGGATTTAAAGGGGTGAGGGTGGTCTCTGGTCTGTCAGGGTCTTGTGATGTCAGTGATGTCAGTAACTGACACATCTGGATCTGGATTTAAAGGGGTGAGGGTGGTCTCTGGTCTGTCAGTGTCTTGTGATGTCAGTAACTGACACATCTGGATCTGGATTTAAAGGTTCGATCTGTTTTGTTTCTTTTCAGTCATTTTGTAGAGGTGAGAACTCTGACACAAAACATGTTGTTATTGTTTTTATGTAATGATGTAAAAATATAATGTCAGACCTTCTTGGGGGGTCAGGTTCTGGGTGGTGGGCCCAAAAATCAGTCTTAAAGGTCCAGCACACCTACAGTACAATATTCCAAACGACATGACTGCCTCATTGCCAAGTCATACAGCAATTTGAAATGACAGTCAACAAGTATGTGGCCTCACATCTGTGTGTGTCTGTGGCTGTTGGTTAATGTGTGTTTGGCTGGGACTGACCTGAACACACTGGTCTGACTTCATTCCAGGACCAGGAGCGTCTTCAGTCTGACACTGAGGCTTCACCCACATTCCAGTGATTTCATCAGTAGCTTCCTGTTTTAATGGATATTGTTGTCAACAAGGCCTGGAATTGAATTTTAAGGAAATCACTACTGGTTTGGCTTTTTATTATTATTATTAGACCAACATCACATTTATCTTAAGCCCAAAGAGTCTTAGGGACTTCCTGTAGAGCAGGGATGGCTGCAGCCTCTGGTTTCTGACTAAAATGTGTATATCAAAATAATATGTGGCACCAAGTCTCTTTTTCATGTGCACAGTTACAGAAAAACTTTCTTAGAATCATCCAATCGACGAAAATAGAACAGAGACATGTCTTTGGTAGGTTGTCAGTCAGTAGAGTCTGTGCATGTGATTGAAAAAGGGCCCAAATCCTCCACTGTCACTGTCATTGTTGAGACATATGAGGAGTCGATGGAAAAACACTAAATTTCTGAGTCTTTGTTAGTTGAACTAATTGTGTTTTAGATCCAAACTAATGTGATGACATCACAGTCACTGATTTTGCAGCCCTGGTACAAATACTGCAGGGTTGGATCAGGTTTGTTATCAGCAGACTGAACCTGCTTCTTTGCATCCTGATCCACTGCTGGTCTCTGGACTGAATGTCCCCGTAAGATAAGGACAGAGACTGTGTCAGTGAGCTGGGAGAGACTCTGAGAACTTCCTGTGATGTTGTTGACTTCCTGTTTGTGTTGCAGAGCGTCCACTCACTGCCACATGTGAAGAAGAGCAAAGTGTGAAGTCAGACTCCATTTTAAAGTCCACAGAGAAGAAGAAGGAGGAAACAGGAAGTGGGAAGCACGGTGAGTGTTAATATGACACCTGCACATATTGATCCATGTCATTGATGAATGTTGGGATTGAGTCTGGTTTAGACTTGTGTTTCCTGACGTCACAGTCACACTGTGTCTCTGGGATGGTTCCATCAAACTAATGTCCAATCAATAAGAAGCTGCTGCCGTTACAGGGGGACAGCTGACTGGGTTTGTTCCTCTGGTGTCCTGGGTCCCTGGCTCCCCTCTCAGACCACAGAAGATGAGTCTTTGTGGGGGGGAAGAGGAGGACAGACCAGGGTCTGAAGGATCCAGCTGTCTGTCCATGAAGAGTGACTGGTCCAAAGATAATCCTCCAGAATTCAGTCTTGAACCTGGACCCCCAGACTCAGGGTAAGAGACAGTTTCTAGTGTAAACTGAGCTGAAGATGAGTCTGTGGTCTGGAAGACAAAATCCTGATCCACTAACATCAGGTGTCCTTTCCTGTGATTCATTAAACAAACCAAAACAATGCAGTGCTGTGGTGCAGGAGACCCGTTGGCTTCCCTTTCAGCTGCACTCTATGGTTGAGAGGAGATATCCAACTTTAAATATATATAGAATATATCAAATTTAGGCTGTGGGCAGAAAACGGACTTTTGTGCTGGAGGATCAGATATTTAGTCCGAAAAAACCTGTTTCCTGGAAACATTTCAGGCCGACTGACACCAATCAACATATTTGTGGTTGGAGTTTCTAAGAGGCCGTGTCAGTAGTTAGTGTAGTCCCCGACAGAAACAACAGACCGAAGCTCTTCATCTGCATTTAAATGCAGTCGTCAGAAGGAATTCACAGCTTCCAGGTGGAAAACCATCTCCGTGGTAACGGTCCCTCCCCCTGCACACCTCTGTTGACTGGTTGGTTTTTTCACTGCAGTTCACAGCGAGTGAGAAAGGACGTGAACATCCAGTCTAGAGCGTCAGCTCCAGCTGCAGAGCTAACGTGGTCAGTTCTTAGTATTATTAAATGTCTCTGCATCACTTTGACTCTACGCAGCCAAAGCAGGTCCACAAAGGATGGAATATGAGACCCAGCTCAATACTGTGCAGCACAGTAGTTCACTGAGCCAACCAGTCCCAATGAACACAGCTGCTTTTTGGATGCAAACACATGTGCAGCGTTAATGTTAATGCGTAAGATTGTGGCACCAATGAGGAACAGCCCATTAAAGAAACAGAGCTGTGCTTTATGCTCTGCTCTCTGATCAGGGTTTAGGTTTGGTGTCTCTGTTTGTCGGCCGCTTTTCTGACTGATTATTAAACTCATAAAGCCTAACACGGTCTGGGCCGGAACAGACTCCACCATCTGGCCCTTCTGTCAGTGAACATAGATGGTCTCAGTAGTATTGATTCTGAATTGATCAATGATCAGTTGATGTTGAAGGAAGCCCAGTTTGAATCAGCCTGTGTTCTCACAGTCCAACCTGTTTCTAGATTCCCCTCTAGAGCTTTGTTGTATCAGCATTAACACAGTGTCATTCATTGTTTATTGTGCAGGGCTAAGGATTTACTTTGTCTGTGCAGCACCTGCATCTGCTACCATGGAAATACTTTCTGTGTCTCCATGTGCCACATCAGATTCCTCCCCCTCCTCCAACGATGCAGGCAAAGTTCTGCTTTCAAGTCTAACAACACGACTGAGAGTAGATATTATTTTATTGATGAGCTGAGCTATTGTTCAATTCTAATATCTGATCTTATCTAGCATGTTGATTCTGTGGCCTATTTATTCAGTCGCTCTGTTGGACTCTGCCTGCAGACTTTAAAAAAAGCTGGAGATGCTCATGATGTCACAAAGACATTTAGACAGAAGTTTCCACCAAACTGCTTGGAAGGTAGTAAGTCCTGCAGCCACAGGACGACCTGCTGTAGGTCTCTCCGACAACATGGTCATGACATCAGGATCAGCTGCCTGGACTTTCTGAAGGCTTGTGTTTCAGTCCATTTCCCACAAGTGTGTAGCATAAAGAGACGTGCAGTCAGCTGGAAACAAAGTCCTCTTAACAGCAGGCCTGGATAAGGCTGCACTGACAACAGCACAGATTTCTTCCAGCATTAAAGAAAACCTGTCTCTTCTAATGTGAGACTGTGTTACACAAACTGAACCTCCCTTTGCTGTTGTCCTGGACTAGATCAATGCAGCAACACTCTGCCCATCCTGGACCCAAACAGGAGCCAGTTTGTCCCTTTAATGCTTCAGTTGATTGACAACACACACACACATAATAATGAGACTAAGTCAAACTAAAGCAATTGAGGAAAGAGAAACACATCTTTCCACATGTGGAGCAGCTCAGGCCTCTGGCTGTTCTAAATAGAGCTCAGCCTGTGTCTACAGTGGTAGTGACTGAAAACATCCCAGTTGTTCCCAGTGTTATGTTTGTAGTCCCCTGGTGCTGCTGTTGCATCAGGAATGCAGTGGTTGAAACCCTTCCAAAAAACTCCAACATGCAGTTCTCCTTCAGTTTCCTGCTGTTATTGTGCAGCTTTGAAGGGATTGATCCACTTCCAGACGTGGTGTCATTGATGCACTTTGGAAAAGGAAGTTGGTTCTTTTTCATTGAGTTAGTAAAATGATTCCATCTCCTTTGTTCAGACTGAGGAGTCTCATTGTTTGATGACTTTATTTCTGCTGTCACATGGAAATGTTTCTGTCTTATCACTTTTTCTGTTTCTCACCACATTTCTCTTCTTCTCTCTTCTTTCTTTCCCTCAATGAACATCTCACTGGATCATCTTGATGTTGAGCTGCAAACCTTTGCAAACTGACAAACTCAGTGTTGAATGTTAATCAGATTCCAAACTTCATTATCAGCCAGTTCAGCTGTGGAGGAAAACTGATTTAAAGCCAGCTGGGAGACAGCTGGGAGTTTCCAGCTTCTGTCCAGTCAAACAATAAGAAAGTTTCCTCACTCAACATGTCTCCACCTCAACTAATCCCAGTTTGCTTCATGTCCACAGGGACAGGACCAGGACTCAGGGCTCTGAGGAGCAGTGTCTGTCCAGCTGTGCTTTGTGCCAGGACGTCCTGAAGGATCCAGTCTCTACCAGCTGTGGACACTGGTTCTGCAGACAGTGCATCACATCATACGGGGACCAGTCTGGTTCACCAGGAGACTGTCCCTGTCCCCAGTGTGGAAAAAGACCCAGAACCAGTAGGATCCACTGATTGTTCTACATTTGAGTTGGTCCTTCACAGTTGAGATTCTGTGTCACACAAACGTCTGTTTGATTGGACCCTTTTTCTTGTCTTCCAGTGAACTCTGGTCTGCAGGAGGTTTTAGATCAACATAAGACCAGCCTGAGGAGCAGATGTGAACGTGTGACTGAAGGACCTGATCCAACAGGAAGTGGAACCCTCCTCAAAAGGATCTACACTAATCTCTACATCACAGAGGGACTGAGTGAAGAGGTTAATACCCAACATGAGGTCAGGCAGCTGGAGACCACTTACAAGGTAATGAAGATAAGAAAAGAAGATAAGGATGAGAAAGACAAGATCCACTATGACAACTCAATTAAATGTCATGAAATCTTTAAAATCCTACCTAAGAAAGAAAAACAGGCAGACAAACGAGGTTTGTCTGACAAAGATAGACCCATCAGAGTGGTTCTGACCAACGGCGTCGCTGGTGTTGGAAAAACCTTCTCAGTGCAGAAGTTCAGTCTGGACTGGGCAGAGGGCTCAGACAACCAAGACGTCAGTCTGCTGGTCCTGCTTTCGTTCAGGGAGCTGAACCTGATCAAAGATGAGCAGATCAGTCTTCTCAGGCTGCTCCATGTTTTCCATCCAACATTACAGAAGGTCACAGCAGAGCAGCTGGCTGTCTGTAAAGTTCTGTTCATCTTTGACGGCCTGGATGAAAGCAGACTTTCACTGGATTTCACCAACAGGAAGGTGGTGTCTGATGTCACACAGGAGGCCTCGGTCAACGAGCTGCTGACAAACCTCATCCAGGGGAATCTGCTTCCCTCGGCTCTGGTCTGGATAACTTCCCGACCCGCGGCGGCCAATGGGATCCCTCCTACGTGTGTGGACAGGCTGACAGAAGTCCGAGGCTTCACAGACGCCCAGAAGGACGAGTACTTCAGGAGGAGGTCCAGGGATGAAGAGCTGTCCAGCAGAATCATCTCACACATCAAGGCATCCAGGAGCCTCCACATCATGTGTCAAATCCCAGTCTTCTGCTGGATCACTGCTACAGTTCTGGAGCACATGTTGACCACAGAGCAGAGAGGAGAGCTGCCCAAGACCCTGACTGACCTGTACTCACACTTCCTGCTGGTTCAGACAAACAGGAAGAAGCACAAGTACCATGAGGGACATGAGACGAGTCCACGGCAGCTGACGAAAGCTGACACGAAAGTTCTTCTGAAGCTGGGGAGGCTGGCGTTTGAACAGCTGGAGGAAGGAAACATCCTGTTCTACCAAGAAGACCTGGAGTATTGTGGTCTGGATGTCCCAGAGGCCTCGGTGTACTCAGGAGTCTGTACAGAGGTCTTCAAAAGAGAGAGTGTGATCTTCCAGAAATCAGTCTACTGCTTTGTTCATCTGAGTGTTCAGGAGTTTCTGGCTGCAGTCTACATGGTCCACTGTTACACTGACAGGAAGACACAGGTACTGGAGAAGTTCCTGGGTGGAAAGATGTACTCCAATAGGGAATATGAAAATCGATGCCATTATGAGACAATCTTGTCCCTGGGAAAACATTCAACATTGGATAAATTCCTGTTGGGAGCCATGAAGAAATCCTTGGACAGTAAAAGTGGCCACCTGGACCTGTTTGTCCGCTTTCTTCATGGCCTCTGTCTGGAATCCAACCAGAGAGTCTTAGGAGGCCTGCTGGGTCAGACAGAGACCAGTCCAGGAACCATCCAGAGAGCTATCAACAACCTGAAGGAGATGAAGAGATTTAACAGATTTGACAAATTTCTGTCAGATCCTGACAGAAGCATCAACATCTTCCACTGTCTGATGGAGCTGAACGACCACTCAGTCCATCAGGAGATCCAAGAGTTCCTGAAGTCAGGGAACAGATCATGGAAGAAACTCTCTGAGATCCAGTGCTCAGCTCTGGCCTACATGCTGCAGATGTCAGAGGAGGTTCTGGATGAGTTGGACCTGAAGAAGTACAACACATCAGACCAGGGACGACTGAGACTGATTCCAGCTGTGAGGAACTGCAGAAAGGCTAAGTAAGTCCAGATGTGCCCAAGTGAAAAAAATCCATTTTTGTATATTTTCTAAAAGTATATTGAGTATACTTTTGAAATACTTTGAAATACTTGAAGTTGTGTTAAAATGAAACCAGTGAAGTTGCTGGAAGCTGCAGTATAAATCTGCTTTAGTACATGAAAAACCTATTTTTCACGTATTATTGGGTACTTTTGCTGCCCAAAATACTACACTACTGTTAAAATATACATGAAACATTTGAAGTTGACTTGTTGCAAATGTCCAAAATCTATAGTGACATTAAACTGACAGTGTATTACTAATAGACTTTGAGCCAAAGTAAATGTACTTGAAATATACTCTGAACTCATTTGAACTATGTATGAAATACAATAGAATGAGGTTTGAAATGTGAAAAAAGTATGCAAAGTATATTTTTCCAAGTATTTGAGTATTTGTTGTGAAAATGAGCCACTGACTTTGTGTTAAATTGCAACCAAGTTGAACATGTTGCATTAAAAGACACAATGATATTGGATTGATATTCCTAGTAAATATAAGTCCACTATAAGCATCATTGTGTGTTTAATAAATACACCAACACACCATACACCCTCTGAATGGATTCTCCAACACTGAGTCTGAAATGTAGATACTTGACTTAGATTCCAATCCAATGATGTTGGACTAAAAGCACTACTTCCTGTCAGCATGTTCTCAAATGCTCTTACTTTGAAAAGCCCAGTGCACTTTGAAGACGTTCTAAAAGGATTGAAAATAATCGGAACTCCTACACAAAGTCCAAAACCCGTCAGTCCAACAAATATTGATTTGAACTCTAACACTATTAAATCCAGCCATTTAAGGGCTTTGGAACAAAACAAGTCATTCAAGGTAACAACAATAACAATAAACAGGAACAACAGTTTGTGTTTTCTATTAGTGAGGTCAAAGTATTATTTGGCTGCACCACTATGGGACTAACATGGATTTTAGTGATCTTCAGGATTCTGCATAGTTCTCCGAAGAATTCTGTCCAAACATCCAAAATACATGAAGTAAACATGTAGTATGAAAGAGTATTTTGAAGTGAAACTTTGTCCACAGGAATTAGACCACTTCCAAGAGTCCACTTTCCCACAGCCAGGAACACATACATTGTGTACTTTAAATAAGTCTACTGAAATAGAGCTCAAGTTAAATGGAGGCATAGTATTATATTTGGAAGAGAATGAGACAATTTGAAGTAAAAACACAAACCATGAACAGACTTTTGGAAAATATCAGTAAATATACTTCAAAATCTGTTGAAAGTAAAGTGCACTTTGAAGAAATCTGCTAAATGACTAATGAAGTAATGAGATCATTTCAATATACTTTGCAAACATTGACTTTGAATCTGCTTTTTTTGTCTCAGTAACTCTTTGACTAATCTTGTACTTTGGAGACTCACCAAAAATGTACTTTTACTACGTTTCAACACAAGCACAAATACACTTGGTAAAATGTGTGAACACACTTTATCTGCTAAAAGTAGAATTGAAGTCTGAAACAATAGATTGATTTTTCACTTGGGTGATCATCACCATAATGTTCCTCTTGTTTATTGTGAGAATGACAGCAGCTGGATTTTGTCCCAGATGTTCTTGAGCTGTTCCAAATGGTGTCAGTCCAAAAGCTGCAGATGTTCCTGTTGTTTTTTTCTCTCTGTCCAGTGAATGAACACAGTTCTTCTTTTTCTTTCCAATGGTTTTTCCATGGGACACATTTTTCTTCTGTTTCTCTTCACACACTGATGTTTTTCTGCCACATGTGGACAAATGTCCAACATTGGAATAAACAGGGACAGGCCTGTTGTGGAAGTTCCAAAGGAACTGAGTTTTCTCTGCTTCCTGTCCAAGATGAAAGCAGAACAAAGATGAAGCGTGTGCAGTGTGACAGAGAGTGAGAAGAATTCTTATTTCATGTCCAACCCACTGAGAGAAGATCAGCTGAACCACTGATGTGAAGACACAACAGGACATGTCCCTGTTTGACATCAAGTGATTCAACTCAATATATTGTCTCTGTCATAATAACAGCTTTTCTAAAATATGTGTCCTCACAGACTTTCTGACTGTGGACTCTCAGAGACTCACTGTGAAGTCGTGGCCTCAGCTCTGAAGTCCAACCCCTCCCATCTGACAGAACTGGACTTGAGCTGGAACAGAGACCTGCTGGATCCAGGAGTGCAGCAGCTGTGTGGTGGACTGCAGAGTCCACACTGTAGACTGGAGACTCTGAGGTCAGTTGACTGACTGTTCCTATTGTAGATCTTAGATGTTGAATCCACAACTAAAGCTCCTGTGAATGTTGGTTGTTCCATTCAGTGTTTTCATTGTTCTTCTATTCTCAGCAGACTAAGAATGATTCCTTCAGTTTCACTTCATTTCACTGAGCTGTCTTCAATAATGTGTGTTCACTCATATTGAATAGTCATATTAATAATGATGTGTTTCTTTCTATAGAAGCTTTGAAGAACAGAGTGTCCCAAAAATGTCATCTGTCAGGAAGTTGTTCTGAATCCTTTGTGTTTCTAAACAAACTGTGGAAACAGTCCAAAGCTGAAACGGTTTCAACTGGAACTGTCCAGTGTTTGTCCAAGTTTAGATCCCAACAATATGTCAATATTGGACCAGACTAATATCTGACCTGATCCTCCTGAGAGCCAGAAGGAAAAAGGTTGGAATATTTCCATTTTGGAATAGAAGTGAAGACTTTGGGACGTGAGAAACAAAGTCCTCTTTCTTTTTGGGGAAGAACACGTCCCTGTAGTGGACATTGGGTCTTGCTTTGTCCCAAAAACCACACAATAAGCATCAGTTTGCTGACGATAATGTTGGATTTTCTCTGCATTTCTATCTGATTTTTCTCACTTGATAAAACTCAGAGAAAACATGTGACACAGTCAGTTGTCAACAATCTATGAATGGGATTCCAAAGCTTGTGTTTAGTGGCCAATGACACAGTGGGGATCAGTCCCAACACAAGGACATGATCTGGTCTGTGCATTGGGACTGGGCCATTAGAAAGCAGTTCTCAGCCTGTTGTCATTGCCAAGGCCTCAAATCCTGATGCTGTGTGAAGAAGCTTTGAGTAGTTTTTGTTCCTGAACTGAAGCCAGCAGCTTTTGGTCCTGACACTGTCCACCCAGTTTGTTCCCTGATCCAAATCTCATTGTGAAGAACAAATCCACAGTGTCTCTATAAAGTTGATCCCATAGAAATGAAAGCACATGTGGAGCACAGAGACACACAGATGAAATCATGTGTCCAGGTGGTTGAGCTGTGTTTAGTGTCTGAGCTGCTGCTGCTGCTGCTGCTTTACCTCTGTGCTGTGCTGAGGCTGCAGCCAATAAAGCCAGAGAAGAAGATGCAGAGAGGGAAGAGACAGGAGACAGGAGAGCCTGGGGGAGCTTCCTTGGCTCAGATAGAATAAGGAGGAACAACTCAATGCATTGTTTTGCTGCACTTTGGAACTGGGTCAACAAACTTTAAGCAGGAAACTTTAAAGCTGCACAGTGACAGTATGAGCCATCAACTAGATTGATTCTGCTGTTGGCTGGAAAGCAGCTTCTCTTCCCATGTGCTGACAATAATATCATGATATAGTCAGACTATTATTACTATTATTCTGACTGTTCTCATATTATTCTTCTCATTATTATCATTCTACATTTCCCTTCAGGGATTAATCAAGTTGATCTCATCTCATTATTCTAATGAAAAGAAGAAGAATTGTCATCATCATCATCACCATCCTCATTGTCATCAACATCAGTGTCACATTGGATCTCCTTCTGTTGGTTCTACTCAAACATTTAACAAGAGACACGTTGCTTCTTTTCAGGCTGGGATCAGCTCGTGGCTGCAAGAAGACGTCTCTTCTTGGGTTTGTGGCTGCAGCCCCGAGCTTCACACAGACTTTTTTATTTATAGCAAACAAGGTTACACAATAGTTGCACAGAAGACCTTTAACATATATCACGTTCGCTTTAGAAACAAGGAAACTGGCTTTTGTCCCTATAGATTCATGAAGTTCAAACAGGGGGGCACTTGGTGTCACAAGTTCCTTGCCCCTGAGCGGGTCTGTTTCACTTCCTAAAAGCATACATTCTTTCAACATATGCACAACTGACATGTGTTGAGCGGTCAACATTCAAAGCAGTCAAAAGTTCAATTACTCAACAAGATCACATGTACATTTACTTATAGCAGTGAGTAAATTCTATGATAAACAATTTAGACTTTTGATCCTAACATTCCCTCCTGTTTGACGCTCAACACATCAGTTGTATATGTTTCCCTAAGGGATTTTCCATATTCAACGTCATAAAGGTCAAATGAGATGGTGTCAGGTAATGGAGGTTGGGCGAAAACCTTCAAAAAGGGAAAAATTCCCAACCAGCCTACAGCACCGCTGTACGACTCCCTCATGGGTCCATCCTTCTAAAATACTAGTAGTAGTAAAAACAAGAAAAATAAAGAAAATACTGGAAAAGGAGCATAATACTTGAGAAAACATTTAAAGTTCTTCTTCATCTTCAGAGGGTTCCATAGCTGTGAGGAGAGGATATAACTGATCCAGTGGCAACCACACTTGTATGCCAAATTGGAAACTCCTCTGCTTGGAACATGTGGTGTTATTAATGACTTTTGTGTTAGCAGGACAGACCGTGCTTGCTGCCCCTAGGCACAGAATCAGCCAGTGGAGAGCCATAGCTGGGAGTAAGGATCAGATGGTCTCTTCGGCAGCCAAGGGTTTTGATACCGGCTGACTTCCACCTTACTCGGCTCCCAAAGGCTGTAATACTTTACAGTGGCTCTGGTGAATCCACGTAGGTCTCTCCTGGATCTTTACTGCAGTGGGAGTGGTCAGGATCACTGTATAGGGCCCCTCCCACTTAGGAGTGGACCAGGCCTTCCTTTTGATGACCTTTATCAGGACTTGGTCACCAGGCTTAACTCTCTGCACCTGTGGAGACAAAACATCTCTTGGCAGATTATTTGCACTCATAACTTCTCTAGTCTGCAACATCTTACTCATCCATTCAGCTAGAGTAGTTTCCCCTTGAGGCTTTTCACACACATTCTCACAAATGGGAAGTGTAAAAGATCTTCCATAAAGGATTTCAAACGGGGTCAGGCCTCTGTCTGTTGGCGTGACCCTCATGTACAGTTTTACCAGAGGGAGACATTCCACCCATGTTCTTCCCGTTTGCTCCATTGTTTTCCTCAGTCTCATTTTTATAGTGCCATTAGTTCTTTCTACCAGGCCTGCACTTTGGGGATGGTATGAACAGTGGTTCTTCAGCTCAAAACCCAGGTGCTTAGACATCTGTGTAACTACTTCATTCACAAAATGTGGACCATTATCACTGTAGACTCGCTGTGGGATTTCATGATCCGGAATAATGTTTTTACACAGAGCTTTAGCCACTGTCAGTGCATCAGCACTTTTGCTGGGCACAATCTCAACCCACTTAGAGTATGCATCTATCAAAACAAGACAATACTTGTATGTCTGACATTGTGACAACTCTATAAAATCCATGTGAATAACTTGGAATGGATAGTCCGGATTAGGGAATCTCCCTCTCTTTGGTCTGAGGTTTCCCTGTGAGTTATGCTTACAGCAAGTCAAACAGGATTTACAAAAATTTTTTGAGTAGTTATTAAAACCTGGTGCATAGAAATACTTTTCCACTGCATATACCATCCCTCCTGTTGACACATGGCAAGGCCCATGCGTCAAAATAGCTGCGGTATGATAGAGACTTCTAGGCAGGCAGAGTTTATCTTTTACCTTAAAAAGATCCTGCTCTATCATGGCCCCTTCTTTGAGCCACAGCTGTTGCTCAGCAGGCGGGGCACGCTTTTGCATGTCAGAAAGAACTTCAGTATCAATAGGTTGATTGATGTGTGCAAGGAGGTACAAGTTGCATTTGCCAAACTGGCCTTGGGCTGCTGTCTTAGCAGTAGCATCAGCTTTGGCATTACCCAATGAAATAGTATCTGCTCCCCGCGTGTGCGCTGCACATTTACAAACTGCCACTTTGGCCGGCAACTGGATTGCTGCAAGGAGGTCTAGCAACAGCATAGAGTGCTTTACTGATTGCCCACTGGCCGTCTTCATGCCCCTTCGGGCCCACTGTGCAGCAAAGAAGAGCAATGTGGAGAAAGCATACTGACTGTCTGTATAAATGGTGACACTTTTCCCTTCTGCTAACTGACAGGCTTGTGTTAAGGCAACTATTTCCGCTGCTTGTGCAGAGAAATGAGAAGGGAGTTGACCTGCAACACAGACTTCCTGTTGAGACACCACAGCGAAACCACACATGTTTTCTCCTTTATCATTCTTAAAACAAGAACCGTCTACAAACCACACTTCCCCTTCAGCCAAGGCTACATCCTTCAAATAACTACGAGGTTTACACGTCTCCTCAGTGTTTGTAATACAACAGTGTGGTGTGCCTTCCTCAGCTGTGGGCAATAATGTAGATGGATTGAGTGTAGAGCATCTTCTAACTCTTTACATGACCATGGGCGTCTAACTAAGAGGAGAGGTTTGTTATCTCCACTTACTCCAAAATGAGGATTAGGTACCTCAATTGCAGGAAAAATGCTAGTCGGGTCCGTTGGTGGCCACGGTGGGGGATCAGGTCGTGGTCCCCATGGCTCATCACGTTTGACCATGGCTGACAGCTCTGTCTGTACCTCACCGTAAGGGCCATACTGCTTTCCCGACCGCGAATGGGAAGGACTCAGCCAACCAAACCCGAACGGGAGAGGTGGAGGAGGAAGAGGGGGAGCGAAGCCTGAAGACGAACCTTGAGACTGCGGTTCCGTCGCCTCCAGCTTGGCCTTTGGTGCTGCAGTCACCTGTGGCCCTCGGGCCGCCAATTCCCCTTGGGCTGGCTTAGGCTTCTTTTTCTTATCCTCCTCCTGTTGGATAAGTGCTTGGGGCCTCCCAACAAAATCAGCAGGGTCCTCTTGGAGCGCTGCTATGAGGGATTTCTTATCTTTCCTTTTCTGTCTGCGCTTCTCAGCTTGTTCCTGCCACTTTACTGCTTCAATAAGCTGAAGTTTAAACTTATCAATTTTCTTAGGTTCTGCTATAGCCATTTCTGCTTTTAACTGAGTTACCAATTTATCGCATGCGCAGGTTTCCAATTTTCCTGGAAACTCATACTTCTTCTCCCATTCCCCTAAATACCTTGCGGATCCAGGGGAGTAAGTGTTCATAAATTTAGAATCCCCAGCCAATTGGGGTTTACTGTTTCCCTTTCCCATAGTTGCAACTTTTGGCACAAGCAAACGATCAGTCACAACAGCATGTGGATCGTCCACTGTATCAAGCTTCTACAGATACTAATTACCTGCGGATACAGCCGTCCACCACACCCAACTTTTCAATTTTTACTTGTGCCCAACAAATAACACACAGTTTAAATAGGTAGTGACACTGCTCTCCTCAGCCGACAATAGTCCGTCAACTACCATCAGTCACACATTCTCATTCACTCACACGTGTTTCAGTATCCCTGATACTTCTTTTCATCCCAGACGAATAGCGCTTTTCCTATTTAAGTGTCCCTGACACTTCTATGTCCCAGACATAGGGTTCGTCCCTGACGAACTCTTGCAGCTGCTTCCTAGTGTCCCTGACACTACTATGTCCCTGACATAGGGTTCGTCCCGGACGAACTCTTTCAGCTGCTTTCTAGTGTCCCTGACACTGTATGGGGTCCCGGACCCCCCAACCACGCAGCTTACCCCAGCTCAGATGTACGTGTCTTCTGGCTCGGCTTCCGTCAAGCAGAAACGATGGAGAGGACCAACGTTGGAGAGAAACAGCTGACCTCCCGTCGAATTCACGAGGAAGGGTTTTCTTCAACCTCCTGCGAGGCTGACTGCGCAGATTTCAGCGTCCTGTCCTCGCTGTCCTCCTCTTCACCGTTGATGCTGTATTGGAAACCGGGCGGAAACACCAATAAATGTTGGTTCTACTCAAACATTTAACAAGAGACACGTTGCATCTTTTCAGGCTGGGATCAGCTCGTGGCTGCAAGAAGACGTCTCTTCTTGGTTTGTGGCTGCAGCCCCGAGCTTCACACAGACTTTTTTATTTATAGCAAACAAGGTTACACAATAGTTGCACAGAAGACCTTTAACATATATCACGTTCGCTTTAGAAACAAGGAAACTGGCTTTTGTCCCTATAGATTCATGAAGTTCAAACAGGGGGGCACTTGGTGTCACAAGTTCCTTGCCCCTGAGCGGGTCTGTTTCACTTCCTAAAAGCATACATTCTTTCAACATATGCACAACTGACATGTGTTGAGCGGTCAACATTCAAAGCAGTCAAAAGTTCAATTACACAACAAGATCACATGTACATTTACTTATAGCAGTGAGTAAATTCTATGATAAACAATTTAGACTTTTGATCCTAACACCTTCTTTGCTTCTTTATTCAGGTTGTTTGGCTGCAGGTTGTCAGAGACCAGCTGTGGTTATCTGGTCTCAGCTCTGAAGTCCAACCCCTCCCATCTGAGACACCTGGACCTGAGTCAAAACAACTTGCAGGATCCAGGAGTGCAGCAACTGTGTGGTGGACTGCAGAGTCCAGACTGTAGACTGGAGACTCTGAGGTCAGACCCCATGTTTAGGTTGTGTGCTGAGATGAATGTGATGTGAAAGTTGTGCTGACACTAAACTGCAGACATGAGGCTGATATTAGACTGATCCACACTGAGGATCTTCATGGGAAAGGCTGTTTTCCCTCTCAGAGAAATGTGGCTGCACAACATGAGTTTGTATAGATGGAGCCACAGGTGGAGCTGG
Source organism: Mastacembelus armatus (assembly GCF_900324485.2). Classification (NCBI taxonomy): domain Eukaryota; kingdom Metazoa; phylum Chordata; class Actinopteri; order Synbranchiformes; family Mastacembelidae; genus Mastacembelus; species Mastacembelus armatus. The sequence continues at coordinate 18,362,940 of NC_046652.1, read as the reverse complement.
CAGAGTTTCAGAGCTGAAGTCACTCCGTCTTTATTGAAGCAGCAGCATGTTGGCATTCATATTAATGACAGCTCTTTGTCCGTTTTTGGATGGGACTGCTTTGAACCTGCATGCTGTTGGCTTCAGCTGTTTGGAGTTTCCACTTTCTAAACTTCTACTTTCTAAACCTTCTTCAGCTCTGAACACATTCTGAAACATTCAACACTTTCAAGAGGAACTTTGGTTTCTAACGTCACATCTTTGATCCTTTATTCAGGTTGGAGAAGTGCTGGTTGTCAAAGATCAGCTGTGGTTATCTGGTCTCAGCTCTGAAGTCCAACCCCTCCCATATGAGACACCTGGACCTGAGTGAGAACAACCTGTATGATCCAGGAGTGCAGCAGCTGTGTGGTGGACTGCAGAGTCCAGACTGTAGACTGGAGACTCTGAGGTCAGTTCACTGACTGTTTGTTCCTATTGTAGATCTTTAGTGTTGAATTATTGTTTGAACTCAGTGTTTGCACAGACATAACTTCTATTGAAGTTGATTTTCTTTTCCTGTCTTTGGATTTTTCTGAGGCTAAATTCAGTCTTTAGTCCCAAATGACTGAGTCTCACAGAAAGTTGGTCTCATTGTGTCTAAAGAGTCACATGTGTCAGCAGAAAATCCTCTGAACTAATATTTGTTGGAAATGGATCCAGTTTCTTTGATGCAGTAGAAATATTTCTTTGATCATTGATATTGATGGTTGAGAACACACACAGACAGGTGTGTTTCCATCACTTCAGAGGACATTCCATTGACTTCCATTGATTTCCTGGAGACAAAGCCAAACCAGAAGCACTACTTGGTGAACCCTAAGCACAAGCTGAACCTCAACTTCCAGACAGCTTCTTCCACACAGAAATCCAAACAGGTCCTGGACTAGATTATTGGCCCCTTTGGGGACACGTCCATTTCCAATCCCCTTCCTGTTGTTCTTGAGATCCAGATTCCCTTGACTCCATGTAAATCCAGTATTTCAGCTCAGTCCTTGTCAGATTCCTCCACAGACTCCTGGGGAATTCAATGATGCATTTTTGAACACACATTTATCTACTTTGGATGGTTGAACTTCCTCACTGAGCCCACAGGATTTAATTTAATCTTTTCACTCTACATGTCCTACTGTACTGGCGTCTATCGCCCCCCTCAGGATGAAGAGACCTAAAGTCTCTACAGAACCCTGGTTAAATGATATGAGCCAGAGTTGAAGAAGATGCTGCCCACAGGCAGAACGTCAGTAGAAGAAAGACCGGCTCCATGTGTCTGTGGGAATCCTGAGAAACTCTTTGAAGGACTACCAGAAAACCATTCAAACTGCTCCATCTGACTGTTTGTCCAAAATCCTGGTCAGCTACTCTCGTGGCCCAAGAGCTTTATTTAGCAAACCTGTCATTGATCCATCCATCAGTGGACTGTCCAATGTCTCTACAAGAACCTTTTAGTGACAACAGGACTTCTGCTAGACAAGACCTTGCTAACCCTGTTTGGGACTGGGCTCAGGGTTTGATTTGCTCTGTGTCTTCAAGCACTTTGAGCCTGTTTCATTGTCTTTTCTTTCTGAAGTGGTGAAACACTTGAAACCAACCCCCTCTCCCCTGGATGGACTTCCTGCTAAGGTCCTTAAGGAGGTTTTTAGCTCTTTCATGAATAAGTGCCTCAGTCAAGGTGTGTTCCCAGCTGATTTCAAACATGCAGTGGTCACTCCGTTACTGAAAAACCATGTTGACCCCTCAGTTTGATCCAGTTATAGACCAGTTTCTCATCTGACATTTCTCTCTAAAGTTTTAGGAAAAGTGTTTTTTAATCAGTTTCTGTCATTTTAGAAGAAAATCCCAGTTTTGAAGTCGACCCAGTCCAGAATGGGCACTATTAAAGATCCATCCTGATATGATGTTATCAGGTGAATAAAGCCAGAGAAGAAGATGCAGAGAGGGAAGAGACAGGAGACAGGAGAGCCTGGGGGAGCTTCCTTGGCTCAGATAGAATAAGGAGGAACAATTCAATGCATTGTTTTGCTGCACTTTGGAACTGGGTCAACAAACTTTAAGCAGGAAACTTTAAAGCTGCACAGTGACAGTATGAGCCATCAACTAGATTGATTCTGCTGTTGGCTGGAAAGCAGCTTCTCTTCCCATGTGCTGACAATAATATCATGATATAGTCAGACTATTATTACTATTATTCTGACTGTTCTCATATTATTCTTCTCATTATTATCATCTACATTTCCCTTCAGGGATTAATCAAGTTGATCTCATCTCATTATTCTAATGAAAAGAAGAAGAATTGTCATCATCATCATCATCACCATCCTCATTGTCATCAACATCAGTGTCACATTGGATCTCCTTCTTTGATTCTTTATTCAGGTTGGGGAACTGCAGGTTGTCAGAGACCAGCTGTGGTTATCTGGTCTCAGCTCTGAAGTCCAACCCCTCCCATCTGAGACACCTGGACCTGAGTGGAAACAACCTGCATGATCCAGGAGTGCAGCAGCTGTGTCGTGTACTGCAGAGTCCAGACTGTAGACTGGAGACTCTGAGGTCAGTTCACTGACTGTTTGTTCCTATTGTAGATCTTTAGTGTTGAATTATTGTTTGAACTCAGTGTTTGCACAGACATAACTTCTATTGAAGTTGATTTTCTTTTCCTGTCTTTGGATTTTTCTGAGGCTAAATTCAGTCTTTAGTCCCAAATGACTGAGTCTCACAGAAAGTTGGTCTCATTGTGTCTAAAGAGTCACATGTGTCAGCAGAAAATCCTCTGAACTAATATTTGTTGGAAATGGATCCAGTTTCTTTGATGCAGTAGAAATATTTCTTTGATCATTGATATTGATGGTTGAGAACACACACAGATAGGTGTGTTTCCATCACTTCAGAGGACATTCCATTGACTTCCATTGATTTCCTGGAGACAAAGCCAAACCAGAAGCACTACTTGGTGAACCCTAAGCACAAGCTGAACCTCAACTTCCAGACAGCTTCTTCCACACAGAAATCCAAACAGGTCCTGGACTAGATTATTGGCCCCTTTGGGGACACGTCCATTTCCAATCCCCTTCCTGTTGTTCTTGAGATCCAGATTCCCTTGACTCCATGTAAATCCAGTATTTCATCTCAGTCATTGTCAGATTCTTCCACAGACTCCTGGGGAACTCAATGATGCATTTATGAAAACACATTTATCTACTTTGGATGGTTGAACTTCCTCAATGAGTCCACAGGATTTAATTTAATCTTTCACTCTACATGTCCTACTGTATTGGCCTCTATCGCCCCCCCTCAGGATGAAGAGACCTAAAGTCTCTACAGAACCCTGGTTAAATGATATGAGCCAGAGTTGAAGTAGAGGCTGCCCACAGGCAGAACATCAGTAGAAGAAAGACCGGCTCCATGTGTCTCTGGGAATCCTGAGAAACTCTTTGAAGGACTACCAGAAAACCATTCAAACTGCTCCATCTGACTGTTTGTCCAAAATCCTAGTTAGCTACTCTCATGGCCCAAGAGCTTTATTTAGCAAACCTGTCACTGATCCATCCATCAGTGGACTGTCCAGTGTCTCTACAGGAACCTTTTGGTGACAACAGGACTTCTGCTAGACAAGGTCTTGCTAACCCTGTTTGGGACTGGGCTCAGGGTTTGATTTGCTCTGTGTCTTCAAGCACTTTGAGTCTGTTTCATTGTCTTTTCTTTCTGAAGTGGTGAAACACTTGAAACCAACCCCCTGTCCCCTGGATGGAGTTCCTGCTAAAGTCCTTAAGGGGGTTTTTAGCTCTTTCATGAATAAGTGCCTCAGTCTAGGTGTGTTCCCAGCTGATTTCAAACATGCAGTGGTCACTCCGTTACTGAAAAACCATGTTGACCCCTCAGTTTGATCCACTTGGCTGGAAAGCAGCTTCTCTTCCCATGTGCTGACAATAATATCATGATATAGTCAGACTATTATTACTATTATTCTGACTGTTCTCATATTATTCTTCTCATTATTATCATTCTACATTTCCCTTCAGGGATTAATCAAGTTGATCTCATCTCATTATTCTAATGAAAAGAAGAAGAATTGTCATCATCATCACCATCCTCATTGTCATCAACATCAGTGTCACATTGGATCTCCTTCTTTGCTTCTTTATTCAGGTTGTGGAGCTGCAGTTTGTCAGAGACCAGCTGTGGTTATCTGGTCTCAGCTCTGAAGTCCAACCCCTCCCATCTGAGACACCTGGACCTGAGTCACAACGACCTGCAGGATCCAGGAGTGCAGCAGCTGTGTGGTGGACTGCAGAGTCCAGACTGTAGACTGGAGACTCTGAGGTCAGTTCACTGACTGTTTGTTCCTATTGTAGATCTTTAGTGTTGAATTATTGTTTGAACTCAGTGTTTGCACAGACATAACTTCTATTGAAGTTGATTTTCTTTTCCTGTCTTTGGATTTTTCTGATGTTAAATTCAGTCTTTAGTCCCAAATGACTGAGTCTCACAGAAAGTTGGTCTCATTGTGTCTAAAGAGTCACATGTGTCAGCAGAAAATCCTCTGGACTAATATTTGTTGGAAATGGATCCAGTTTCTTTGATGCAGTAGAAATATTTCCTGTGTTGTATTTATAATCTTGTGTTGTTCATTCATTGCTTATGTTTGTTGAAAAATTAAAAAGGAAGTTGATCTTTGATTCTTTATTCAGGTTGTGGGGCTGCAGGTTGTCAGAGACCAGCTGTGGTTATCTGGTCTCAGCTCTGAAGTCCAACCCCTCCCATCTGAGAGAACTGGACCTGAGGTGGAACAACCTGCTGGATCCAGGAGTGCAGCAGCTGTGTGATCTTGTCCAGAGTCCAGACTGTAGCCTGCAGACTCTGAGGTCAGTAGTGGGCTGGAGTTTGTCAGTATCAAAGCAAAGATCCAGGATTTCCTGTAAAGCTCCAACCTTCTCAGTGAAGCTGTGAGAGGAGAACAGGGACAGGCTTCAGGATTGGACAGAAAGACAGAGAGAGAGACAACAGTCAGCCAATCAGATCAGCCAGAAGCTTGTTGTGATCATGTGTTTGAGTTGATGTGAAGACGACTGTTGCTGATGAAGTGAGTCTCTGTGACCTCTGGTTTCTGACCTCTGCTCTCTCTGCTTCTCTCTGCAGGTGGAAGTGATGGTCTAGATAATATATATATACATATATATAAAGGTTCCACTATCAGACAACACTCTTCAGAAGAAAATTCTTCGACCTTCCAGTTCCACCTAAATACAGAGGTACATTTCAAGGCATTAAATGGGGTCTGCCCATAACATAATTTCTTCAAATACTGATTCAAGCTGATGATGAAACAGCACAGCGTTTTTTTTTTGACTGCGATCAAGTCAACAGCCTGGGGTTTTCCATGAATAAGTGGCTGAAATTCAGGTCCTTAACTGTGGACCTTCTGTCCTCCAGAGCAATTCAGTCTTGAATGCAGTCAATTCAAGGTCACAACACAAACCATGAACTCCTAATGAATATGTTGGTTGTGTTAACCCTAAATCGATCGTCAGACGATCATTCAGATGTGAGAGACCCTTCCAGGACAAGTCGGACCCATTGGCCTAACCTGACCAATATCTGAGGTAGAGACTCCCAGGCGATGGCATCAGATGTTTCTGCAGGCTGCTGGGTCCAAAACTGAAGCATGGGACAGGACGGAGCCATGTCCTCACTGTCCCACAGATGGTTTGTGTGATATTTAGCAAGTGGCATGCTTGCTAACATGGCTAGACCAATCAAGCCGTGTAAATGATCCCTGTTAGCTGATTGGCTTTTTTATTAGAAGCTATGTGATTGGCGGAGCATCCGTGGGCTCCCGCCCTGATCTTCTGCCAAGATTCAAATCTGTATCCTGTGAAAACAGAAATCTGATCTGACCAAAGAAATGAGTTGAAACACTGAAAGAACAGAGTTTAATGTTTGCGAAGCAGATTTTAAAACTTGGAGAGACTGATTTGTAACACTGAACAAAATAAAGCAACATTCAAATCTTACTTTCCACTGTTTAAAGTTTTAAAACCATTTTGTAAGTGCTGAGTTTTTGTAAGTTTCATATCATTTTAGCCTGTTAAGGGTCAGAATGAGCAGATCTGAAACTGAAAAAAATGAGTTGAATGTTTGCAAAGCAAGTTTTAAAACTTAAAGACTGATCTGTAACACTGAAAAGAATGGAGCATTTTTTCAGATATTCAAATTTTATCAAAACTTTTAATCATAACATGAATCATAACTTTCAGTTTTGAAACCAAAAGTTTCTCATTCAAAATGTATTTGTAAACAAACAGGCTCCCTCTAGTGGTACAAAGAGGAATCACTAAATTAAATATCAGTTCCTGTTAAAACAACACATTGTCATTGAATCTTTGAGTATTTTTGTCCATTGAAGTACAGGACAGTTGTTATTGAACTTTTAGGTCCAAGTCATTTTAATGGAATCATTCTTTTCCTTTTTTATTCAGCTGTGTGTAAGCACAGGGCAGTTCTAATGTTCAAACTGTGGATTTCCAATGTTAAAGTGGCTGACAACAAGAAATCTTCTTCTTAGGAAGAAAACTGCCTGGTTTTTTAACTGTGCAGAGCAGTAGCTGAATAGTTAGGCCCACTACGCTACTGGATTTTAATGTTGGTCATTATGGTGGAACTTGGTCTAAAAAGTTGGAGAACCACTGATTTAAAGCAGCTTTACAGTATGAAACCTGAAAAAAAGTGTCAGTGTCACTTTGAGTTGGAATTCCAGCTTTAAGCAGCTCTCCAGTGTGGAGCTAGCTAATGAGAAAATCTGTTTATTAGTGAAGGCCAAAAGAAAGAAATCCTTCCATTAAAGTGATAGTTTGGTTTGCACAGATTGAAGCTTCATCCAGCTCAGGACTGTTTGGATTATTAGAGCATTAGAAGGTTTTTTTTAAGGGAGCTAATGTTGGGATTAAATCATTTCTCCAAGAATCAAATGTCTGATCACTTCCCTTTATTTTGTTCCATATCCATATGTCTGACAAAAGGAGATGTGATGTCTGTCTGTCATCTCATTGTTTCTGCCAAATCCAGATATTTTTGTGTTGTCAAAAATCCTAGTAATTGTACAATAGTAATATCTCGGGGTGGAACAATATCACAAACACCAGCCACAATACGTATCGCGGTCCTCTCACGTCCCCTGCTGCCCATTGTTGTAGTGTTGAGATCGCAGAACCCCCGGACACATTTAAGTCTCCTGAGTGGGAACATTGTGGTTTTCCAGTGGAGTCCACCAATGGACTGTGTGTCGGAGACAAAGCGCAGACCATCTGTCCAAGCTGTTTCCCAAAACTTCCTTATCCGACAGGAAACACTTCTAATATGTGAAGTAAAAGCCAAACTGGTGGAAGAGCTGAGCGATGCAAAGTTCATTGCTTTAACTAGGGATGGGTGGACCTCCTGTGCAGCTCAGTCCTTCATCAGGATCACGGTGCACCACGTTACGGACAACCGGATCATTGCACATCCTGTTCTGCAGACACGCGCTGTCTATGAAAGCCACACAAGTGATGATCTATGGGAAATACTACAGGGAGCTGCAGCAGATGGAAAATCCACTATTCCTGTGACAACACATGACGCTCCAAATATTGTTGATGCAGTTGAAGCAGCCGGATTCTCAGCAAATACTGGATGTTCTGCTCACACAGTTAATCTGGCACCACACAAGGGAATGGGCCTTAACCAGATGTTGCCAAAGGTGGTCAGCACTACTGCTGCAGCAGAACTTAAGGACCAACAGGAGATGCTCAGACCGCCTCCACACAAGCTGATTCAGGATGTTCCCACCAGGTGGAACTCGAGCTATGACAATGCTTGAGCGCTACCTTGAACAACAGGCTGCTGTTTTCTCAGCACTTCCAGACAGGAGTGTTAAGAGGAACATGAAGGACATTGTTCCTCTGTCTGATGAAGATGGAAAAGTAGCTGAGGACATCATTCAGGTTCTTAAACCACTGAACATGGTCCCAGCTCTGTTGAGCACAGAACAGCTGCCAACAGTTTCAATGATAATGCCCCTGAATCACACCATCCTGGAGTCTATGAAAGTTAGTGACACAGATCCAACAGTTGGTAAAGATGTCAAATCTGCCATTTTGTCTGACTTCATGAAAACAAACCCAGAATCTGACTCAATACTTGTGCACTTTCTTCATGTGAGCACTACACTTGACCCACGTTTGAGGTCGCTGCCTTTTCTTGATGAGACCATGAGCAGCAACATCTTTAACAGCCTGATGGAGAAGATTCTGGAAAACAATCCCAAGCAGGTATTTTTGGGTTTGAATCCAAACTTTATTGAATCAATTCAATTTGACCCAAACTATTTAGTTTCCCATAGTCCTGCAGTGCATATTACCAGTAGATATGTCCTGTGAGAACCACTTTACAAATACAATATAGATGGAGATTGTTTTCATTCAATTTCAGCATTTAACTCTAAACAGAAACTGAGATAATCAGAAATGAGCATCACTATGTTTGTTTTTCAATATTAACTTGAAACTATTTTGTGGCTTTGTCCTTGTTGGGCCCAGGCCTCACAGGAGCAGGTAGAAGTTCTTGGTTTTAAGTGTCCAGAAGTTGATGGAGAAGTCCCCCCTCAAATGTCCTCTTGTCTCTCACCTTTCCTTCCTGGATCCAAGGAAAATGGCCTTCAAAGATGCAGGTGTGGGAATAACTAAGTTCAGGAAGGCTTTGACAAACCTTGTGCATGTCCCCCGTGTAAATGAAGAAGACTGTGACGACTTAATTCGACTCTACAGTCAATTCATAGATGAGATTGTGCTGCTTCAGAGTTCACAGTTTTCCCACTTGGATCCATACACAGACAGGGTTGATACATTTTTTGAATTTGAAGTTAACCAAGGTGTGGGAACCCTGTTTATAAAGCTGGATGTGGACCTGAGTCTGGACCTGGACCTGAGTCTAGACCTGAAATCTGGGACTAACCTTTAGTTGCTCACCACACCTGTTGTTGCTACAAATCCTGTTCATGTTGTTCTGAGTGTAATGTAAAGATGATGATTTTAACCTTTGACCCTTTTGAGGCTGAGATTAAAACTAGGAGGGGCTAGAAACTAAATTTAGATCAGACCAGATTATTGATGAGATGGGGCTGGGTTTAGGACTAGAGGGGACTAGATTTAGGACCACAGGGGATCAGGGCTCTGAGTTAAACAATGAGTTAAAGTTAAACAAAGACCAAAGTGAAATTTTCCTTCTGGGCCCTGAACTAAAGAGAGAAATGATAAGTAGTAAAATGAGAAATCTGAGTCCAGCAGTAAAAACAGGGGTCTCCAGTCTGGGTGTTATTATAGACTGACTGAAGTTTGGTCTCATAGAAAGAAAAGCAGTCAAACAGCTTTTTATCATCTTAGAAATGTCAGCAGAGTGTTTCCCTTTTTATCTCAACATGACACAGAAAAAGTGGAACCAATCAAAGAGTGTGTCTTAGGGAGGAAGACATGACTGTGGAAAAACTCTGTCGCATCTTTCAGGGAAAGAAAAGTCATTTGAAGTAGAGTCCACAACGCAGCTAGTCCTGCTACTGGGTCCTCATTGGCTCTCATCAGCCTTAGTTCAGCTGTGAAGTTAATGGAAGTGCTGTTCAGTTTTCTACAGGTTTTATTTGATTATTCATTATTATTATTCTATTATTATTTTTGATTGTTTGGAAAAATGGCGTATTGCTCTGGTCGACAAAAACTAATATTGAAATACAAGCCGTTTCTTTTTTTCATGGGTCTAAAGGGGATCAATGAAATTTAACAGCTGCTTTGATTTCCTTTGTCTATGTAACAAAACAAAATCCACAATAACAAAGAGACAAAAACGGAACAAGGGCTGGATTTCAATTTTTTTAACTTTGGGATTTTCAAACAAAAATCAAATAACCAGTGTTTTTTATTTTTTTAATATCTGCTGTTGGACAGAAAATCCAAAGACTAAAAGATTCACGGTCCGTGAACTTTTTGCTATTTGAAGTTTGGTTTTATAAACAGAAACAAAAAAACGACAATGAAAAAGTTTTTTGATTCTGTGATGAAAATGTCAGACACCTTTTTAAAGTCAGACTTGATTTTCTTTCCTCATTTATACTTTAAATAAAGAAAGTTCTACAGCGCTGAAACGGAAAAGCAGCTGTATTTCCTGTCTCTAAAACCGGAAGTATCTCTTCTTCTGTCATTTGTGGTGATCTTCTTGGCGCTACTACTCTCACTTGGATGCTGCTACTACGAATCGTTATTGAATCACGACTACGCAAGAAACCGGAAGTTGTTTCAGAGAGGCGCGTGTTACTCGGCGTCTCACCTGCAGGCTCCCGTAGCTAACACCGGTCCGATTGGTAGTGGAAGGTCAAGGCTTTAGAGGTTTACTCAGACATCATTTTAGAAATGGAGAAACAAGGCTTGTCATCGGAAGTTGTCTCTGAACATCTGTCACGGGAATGTGGAGAAGCGAGAGGGTTTTCACAAGAACTATCAGGAAAGTTTGAGCTGAAAACGCCCCAGGTTGTTCTCGTCTGTCTGACACACACTTGGAATTAGAGGTGGCAAAAGTTGTAAACGAGGTAAGACACCTCTGACTGTCTGAGACACCCTTCATTCATTCATTCATTCATTCATTCATTCATTCATTCATTCATTCATTCATTCATTCATTCATTCATTCATTCATTCATTCTTACTTAGTTAATGATATTAGCACAGTGTCTTCACATTCCACATGTGGTTTTGAGAGCTACTGTTTAGTATTTAATGAGTCACTTCCTGGTGGGGCCAACATGTGGCTGCAAAATGATGAAGGGGTCTCTGTCCACAAAAGGCCTACATGCTGCAGAAGGACCAATTGGGTCCATTTTAAAGGAGGTGCATCAGCCTTATCATGGAGCAAGATGCCAAATAAGTGATGTTGCTCATCTTTCTTTACACACAGTATGTTTCATCAAATGTGTTGAATTCATGTGTCATGCCTGTAATAGTCAGTGGTACAAAAACTGCTCATAAACTGTAAGGAAACATGCCAATAGGCTACACTGTAGAAATACTGCACTAAAAGTAAATGTGATCAAGAAAATGCAACACATGCAAGTATCAGAAGTATATGCTTCTTGAAACTGATAACTGATCATTCAGTACAGTAGAGATTATCAGCAGTATTTGATTGGAAGTGTAGCTTGTTTCAAGCTCTATAAACCGGACATTCATAATATATAAAATGAAGAGAAATCTAAAAGTCCAAATTATGTGAGATGTTCAGACTGGTAGCTCACTTTTTTTTTTATTTTTTAGAATGAATCTTGTTATTTTTAAGGGAGCTCTGAACCTTAACCCCAGACCATACCATGCTGAATATATGGGCCATAAGCTTCACCTGGACCAGAATGAAAAACCTGTAATGTTTGGAGTGACCCATGTTTTAGCCATCGATGGGTTCAGCACAAAGAGTGAGAGTCCTTCCACAATGCCAACGAAAAACAACTTGTCCATCTATGGAGACGTTTTCAGGTCATACTAACAGTATCTCTGACAAAATGTTGTCATTTTGATTTGTCAATGTTTCGATGAATTTGTGTTTTAGCTAAAATAAATGTAAAATAATTAAAAAGACACATTATGACAAATCAACATGATCAAACCCTGTCATTTAAAATGTACATTGATGTAAAACAGAGAAAAGTTGTTCTGGTGTGTTCCTGGAAATTAATTAATATCTGGTTTGCTATTTCAGTTCAATATCCTCTATACCTTTAGTGTATTTAATAAAATGGAGAGGGAAAAACATTCCATGGCCGTCATATAACAAAAACATTTATTGCACAGTAAACATAGGGGGAAAAGTGTTGCACAACTCTTGGATTTTAAACATATCCTTCTAAACTGCCTGCTGTGGAAAGTGACACTGCATCTCATTTTCTACATCCTTAGCAGTAACGTTTGTTCTTCAACTACCAAATAAGTTCACCACAACATTAAAACCACCAGGTGGGTCTAATGTCGTGACTCTGACCAGTCTGTGGCTACACTGCCCTATACACAGCAAACTGCCAAGCACTCTGGCTGTGATGGAAAGGCTTTAGAACCTACAGTGCATTGTGTCTTGCTGCATATGGGACTGTGTAGCGTCACACCAGTCAGAGCCACGTGACCCCTGTTGGATTTTAATGCTATGGTCGATCAGTGTATGAACATGTGCATTTAAAAGTATAACAAACAATTAACAAAAAGTGCACCACTGTTGGCCAGAAATGAAAAGGACACTTTGCACAACTTCAAATAATTTCCCTCCTCTAGGCCTGCAGCGATCACCTATGTACGGTGGCCGACAAGGGCAAACGCGCTGCAACGGCCAAAACACCTGCAGAAGAGAAAACACAACGGAAGTGCGCCAGGCCGATAGGGGGACCCCGAACTGAGGGGAGCTATGAACAAAGACCTTTTCCAGAGGCGAGAGAGACACATGTAGTGACATAAGTCACGTCTCATTTCGGAGGCTGCGTAATGACGCAGCTTATAGTGTTGAACTGCAACAGAATGAGCGTCCTCTGATGATTGTTCTCATGTGCTAATATGTTCTAACAATGTTCTATTACATTTGTTCACTTGATCAAAGTGTCATACAACGTTGGGAGACATGGGGGGGGGTTGCAGGGTGGGAGATCTGAAGGTGCGTTTTCCATTTATTATTGTTTAAACACTTGGCCGTCATGTTTTACAACACTGTACTTTTATAATACTGTAAAACATGACGGCCAAAATTAAGGGCCTGTTTGTGGAAATTAGATAATTTGACAGGAATGTTTGGGATCTCAAAATCACATTTAAGCAGAAAATCAATCCCTCCAACCTTATTAAACCAACTACTGGGAATGTGGGACCATATTGATTGAGGCTGGTACATACAACCTTTAAGCCATTTGGCTCTAAGAGCTGCAATACAAGATTCAAAGCCTGTGGCTTCTAAACGGTCCGTGCATGAAGTGCAATTCATTATTCATATGTGAAACAGACTTTGTTTAATGCCTTTTTACGCTGTAGTTTCTTGGAGTAACTTGGTGTCACTCAAACGGTTGTCACGTGTTCTCAATATCCAAGTCCAACCTTAGACAATGAAATAAGGATAGAGGAAGTCAGGGGGCGGGGCCAGTCACTGGGACTTTCACAGTAAAAGCCCTGATGATTTTATGACAACAGTCTCTCCAACTCCTGGACTCTTCCCCCGGCAGCTGGTCTCGGGACACACACGGAGACTTTTAATGAACCAGAACCCAAACATTTTCAATCCTCGGACGGACACGGACAGTGTGAGTCTACACGGTGCTGACACACACCGAGCCCGTGCTAAGGTACGTTAGCCATTTAGCTGTTAGCTTCATCCTGCCTGTTTAGCTGCTCATCAGTGGAGGAAAAATACTCGGGACACTTAAAGTAATAATATCACAGTGTAGAAATACTCTGCTACAAGTTAGAGTCCTTCATTAAAATGTTACTTGAGGAAAAGTACAAATGTTCATGTTTTGAAGCTGTTACTTTTTGTACTTAAGTACAAAGTACATTTACATTTACAAAGTAAATGTTACTTTCCACCACTGCGGCTCATTATCATCAGGACTTTTGTAAATACTTGAGTTTTTGACTTGAGTTGATCCCACACACAGTCTGTTTCAGTCAGCCCAGACTTCAGCTGCCATGAGGCCTGTGTTCATCTAAAACTGTTCTGCTGTCTTTTAATTTATTAAAGCTACAGGCACTGAACAGTTTGAATGGCTGCACCGTACTGACACAGGTTTTTATGTTGCACTGATGCCATGTGTATAATGTTACGTGGTTGTTTGTTTTTCTGACACATTTTGCTGTTTGACCTCTACTTTTCTCAGGTCATGGGTTCCAGTGCCTGCAGCCCTTCAACGTGCATGTACCACCGGTGTTGAGAGTCCAGCTTTGTCAGCAGTGAAGGTCACGTACCCCAAGACAAGACTGCAGATGGTATTTGAGCGACAGTGTGAGGATGAGATGAAACACAGCTAGAGCTGATCAGGGGGCAGCACCAGGTCCATGAAGCTGCTTTCACTGAACTTATTGAGTCCTGGATTTTAACAAGTCCATTACATGACCCGAAGTTCTGGTGAGGTACCGCTCCTGGCAGAGGGTGTTTGATAAGAGGACTCTTCAAAATCCACATACAGCAACATAGAGGATGCATAGACAGAGAGGAAGAGCACCTGAAGAGGAGACAGCCTGTTGGCAAAGCACTACACTGAGGCAGCATCCACACAGTCACCTGTGGGCCCACCTGGCCACATAAGTGTACTGTTAAATGTAAAGTTGGTGTTTGTACAAGGATGAAGTAGTCCACTAAAAACATCAGTTCCAGTTTGCAGCTCACCATTTTCTTCAAGGACACCTGAAGTTGCACACCAAGTCAGGTTTCTTTGGTTTGGTTTACAGTGTCGGCTGATGAGTCCAGTGCACCAAAATGTGCTTGTGTACAGAACTTCAGGCGAACTTTAGGCAAAGCTTTAGGCTACCCGTTCTGTTGGTAAGTGTAGCACGTATGTATACCCAGTCCTGTTCTGTTTATCAGAAGTTAGTGAGCCAGTAATAAAAACACAGCAAAGAGTGAAGTGTTGACTTTTTTTCCTGTCTTAATGCAAAAACTTAATTCTCATCTACAGTCAGTTACAGTACAGAGTTTTTATGGGCCTGTCTTACATCACGATAAGAATAGTGGGAGAAACTGAACTGCTTTTGAAATTCCAAACTGGTCCCATTACCTTCAATTGTCAAGTCCCAGAGCAGAAAAGTGAGAACATTTATAAATGATTTCAACACAAAATGTGAAGGGAGGCTTGTGCATGTTGTGCTTCAAGCATTTTAGGTTCCAGACTGGACCAACCATTCCCTCAAACACCTTCAACTTGGTAGGCAAACATTTTCACCACCAGTCTTTATACATTTTCAAACCATGTTCCCAATGACTCATGGGACTTTGCAAGCCTATGACTGCTATAATGTGTGTTCTCATACAGTAAAGTCATGCACTAAGTGAGCATTAGGGCTGCAGGTTCCCTGAACAATATTGGTAACTGTCTTTAAGGGAAACAGGCAAAATACCTGTTTAATAGGCCTCTTACCTAGTTGTTTAATCTACTACTTACCATTCTGCCTTTCAGTCTGTCTTACTTTAAATCTCAGACTAAAGTCTTAACAGTCTTTCTACAGAACCATCATATTGAGAGAGTCTGGCCAGAGGTGTGTTTTCCTTTGTTTGTGTGCTTTCTTAAAGTTTGGTCATTTCAAAGCAATTTCTACTGTAAAGGTTTTTATTTGCACATATCAGGCGAACAACCGGCTCAATTATCCTATAAAAAGATGCCTGATCGGTCTGACAGATCAGGAGGCCGTACATGTGGAGGACCCGACAGTCAAGTTCTGCATACACTATATCTTTCTCATGCCTTTGTTTCAACCATATAAATTCCACACATATAACTGGTACGACCTTTATTTAGGTAACCTTTATTCTACAGCTGTAATGTTCATTTGTAAAGAGTTGAACTCATTTAACTCTAAACTTTGCCAATAGACTTGCCAAATCGTACCAGAAAGTTGCATTCAGTTTTCCTTTGGGGACTGTACAATCATTGAAAAGGAATACCTAACATATTGGCACAGGAAGGCTGTCTGCACAAGACTGATGAAAACCTACTGCCCAGAGCATCTCTAGCAGCTAACCTGTATGAGGCGGAGAGACAGTCGTCCACTGATATTGTGTTGCATGTTTATTGTTGGACTCATTTCTGTTGTTCAGCTTAAGGATCTCCTGCTAATTGGAATGAAAAGCTCCAAAATGATTGGATGTCAACATGACTGAAGCTTCCTGTCTCATGTGATCCACCAGAGTGGGACACAGGTCATTGGCCTGGACATTTAGAGGCTTAGATGGGAAACAAATCCAGATGTGATTGTGCAGATGTTTGTTCTATGGCAGTATATATAAGTACTGGGACAATGAGCCATGAGCTGAACTCAGTGAGGTCACGTGGGCCTCAAATCCAGATGTGTCATGTTTGAGTCCATGTTGATGAAATGTGTTTGTGAGCCAGTCAGCCAGCCCTGATTGGTCAGCAGGGGCGGAGCCACAGGGATCAGGTGACCCAGGTACCTGAGAACAGGCGTTCAGACTCCATTTAGAGACGACAGAGCAGAAGGAGGAGACGTGGCTGAGGCAGGTGAGTGTTGATGCAACGTTGTTCTCTTCCTGTCACAGAGTCTGAGTGTTAGCACTTTGGTTCAGGTTAAGGCCAGAGTTAGACTGAGCTCAGGCTGAGGGACCAGGGAAGGTTTTACCAGGGACCTCACATCTGTGTGTGTTTAATGTGACTGGGACTGACCTGAACAGTCAGTGTTTCCCTCTCAGAAACTTCCCTCTAAACCACGTCCCAGGGGTCAAAGGTTCAGGTTCCAAAGGTCTGGTACTTTACGATCTAAAGGCTTTTACCAGGCAGGTGGATTTAGAAAAACCTGATCAGGTGAAGTGAACTCCTTTTAAAAACAGATGTAAAACCCTTTAATTTAAAGACACGAAAACAGACGTTTGTGTTTTCACTCTGATTCAGTTCTGTTCCAGTTTTTTGTGAAGACCAGTACTATGGCAGTGAGGACCTTAGGGTTGATCCTCACTTTGTCAGAGCCACTTGGGGTGTCAGCACTTTGTGTTAGGTTAGGGTAAGTGACAAGTGAAAGCTGCGAGTGAACAAAACATTTATGGGTGTGAGTTTTATGAGGGTCCTGACAGAAAGAGCTGAACAAACATATGAGCCTTCCCTCTAAACCACGTCCCAGAGATCAAAGGTCCATCAGGTTCCAAAGGTCTGGTACTTTACGATCTAAAGGCTTTTACCAGGCAGGTGGATTTAGAAAAACCTGAGCAGGTGAAGTGAACTCTGTTTAAAGAGCAGTGTAAAATGTTTGGTGGTCTAAATGCTGCTTTAAATAATTCTTCCCAGAAATAGAAATAGAAATGTCCTGATAGTGTTTTGTTATTCCAGCTCTCTAAAGCACAAGTGCAGCTGTTACTGTCCATAACAACATAAATGTCTCTCTGCTGAAACCTACATACGAAGACTTTAAAGAGTTTAGTTGAGGTGCAAACAGTTTGGCCTTTAGCGTCACAGTCCACAGGCTGTATCATCACTGTAGTCCAGGTTCCTGTTCAGGCCTTAAGGTCTTTAAATAGGATCATCGGAGACCGGCCGGATTCGGCTCTTTTCCGATCTCGTGTGTGACGTTGAATTTAGTTGGATCAGGGTTCGGCATCTTCCCAGCAGGGACAGAGACTGATGCTGTACAGTTTCCTCTGCACAAGTACAACAGTATTAGCAATAAAATCCAGCTGAAGTAGTAAAAGTAGTCACTAAGCAGAAAACCAACTAAAGTATCAGAGAAATATTGTGCAGTCCAAAGTCCAAGCTTTGTCTCTGTAATGTAGTTCTGTAGAAAGTAGCAGTGAATGGGAAAGTACTCAAGTCCAAATACCTCAAATACCTGACCAAGTGCTGTATTTAGTTTCAGCCACTAGATGGAGACACAACATTGTGGTTTTATGTCGTTTTTCTTCTCTCTCAACTTATTTTGTGTCTTTTTGTGTCATTGTTCATCTGTTTCTTGTTGTTTTGCATCTTTTGTGGTTTTGACCTGAGCTCTGTGACTTTCCAACTAGTCTGATGTCCCTTCATCCAGAGACACAGGCCCAAGGGCCCCTGAGCTCTCAGGCCCCTGGTTAATCCAGCCCTGATGATTAGACAGTTTCCAGCAGCAGCTCTATGGACTCTGGACTCCTCATACACACAGATCAACACATTTGAATGACATTCAATAAATAGACACTTTCTATGTGACATATTGTGAAGCTGGACTTTGGAGAATAATCCTCCTTTTAGCCAAACAAAGCAGTGTAGAGTGTGATCTCTAGTCCCAACTCTGTCTGTCACATATATGAGAACCTGTGCTTATGTCATTATATGCAACATTGGCCTGTGACAGATGCTGATTGTTTCTGCTGTGCTCTTTTTATCAGTTAGAAAGAAAACAACTGTGTTGTCAGTCTTTGACCATGTTTAAAGTGCATTCATTTATGCAAAGCTTGGCTTGATTGGTTCCACAGACTTTCTACATGTGGCCAATTATATTTGGACACTAGAGCCTTTTCTAACCAGTCAAATATGAAACATAACTGTGGTTTTTGTTCTACATGTTCTCTGTATAGAACGTTGGGATCCTGGTAGGAAATGGACAGAAGAAGCTGCATCAGTGTGTGTGTGTGTGTGTGTGTGTGTGTGTGTGTGTGAGAGGACCGAGGAGACCTGGAGACCTGTGAGTACTGATCCAATTTTATGTTTCCTGTCAGACTTTATCAGAGTCATGTGGTTTCTCAGCCTGATAGAAAGGGATGTCAGTAACTCTGACACATCTGGATCTGGATTTAAAGGGGTGAGGGTGGTCTCTGGTCTGTCAAGGTCTTTCGATGTCAGTAACTGACACATCTGGAACTGGATTAAAAGTATGAGCAAAGTTGTGGATGAAGAAAGAAAGAACAAATTGTGTTTTTCAATCGTCGTCTTGTTTAACGAGCTTCGATCCATAAATGTCATGTAAATATATTTAGGCCCCATGTTGGTACAGGGAAGCCTCCTAATGCATGTGTGTGTGTGTGAAGGCAGGAGGTGAGTCCACAATGAAAACCATCAGAACTGAATTTTACAGCCACAAATGTTTGGATGATCCAGGAGACCTGGTTCCAGTCCCAATGTGGATTTTCCTCCCGAAACACTTCAGACTTGGTGGACTGGAACACTAATATTTGTGTAGGATGATATTTCAGATGCAGGTCCAGTTCTCCGAGGAATGATTCCAAAGATCCATAATCTTTGGTTCTTCCTGCTCTGGAAACTGGCTGCCATAAGACCAGTTTCTGTCTCGTAGAAACCAGGAAGGAATGGAAACTCTGGAATTCTAGCAAACAGTGAAGGATAAAGATGCTATGCTAAGGGAAGCTAACTGTCAGGTGGAGCTGCCTGTGTTTGTTTCCACTTATAAACTGTAAGTGGCGGGGAATCCAGAAAAAGCTGGTGCTGGAAATACCAGGACACTTTACTTTAGCTTCAGACGAGCTGTGAGCGACTGTGAGAACTTCCTGTGATGTTGTTGACTTCCTGTTTGTGTTGCAGAGCGTCCACTCACTGCCACATGTGAAGAAGAGCAAAGTGTGAAGTCAGACTCCATTTTAAAGTCCACAGAGAAGAAGAAGGAGGAAACAGGAAGTGGGAAGCAGGGTGAGTGTTAATATGACACCTGCACATATTGATCCATGTCATTGATGAATGTTGGGATTGAGTCTGGTTTAGACTTGTGTTTCCTGACGTCACAGTCACACTGTGTCTCTGGGATGGTTCCATCAAACTAATGTCCAATCAATAAGAAGCTGCTGCCGTTACAGGGGGACAGCTGACTGGGTTTGTTCCTCTGGTCTCCAGGGTCCCTGGCTCCCCTTTCAGACCACAGAAGATGAGTCTTTGTGGGGGGGAAGAGGAGGACAGACCAGGGTCTGAAGGATCCATCTGTCTCTCCATGAAGAGTGACAGGTCCAAAGAACCTCCTCCACAATTCAGTCATGAACCTGGACCCCCAGACTCAGGGTAAGAGACAGTTTCTAGTGTAAAATGAGCTGAAGATAAGTCTGTGGTCTGGAAGACAAAATCCTGATCCACTAACATCAGGTGTCCTTTCCTGTGATTCATTAAACAAACCAAAACAATGCAGTGCTGTGGTGCAGGAGACCCGTTGGCTTCCCTTTGAGCTGCACTCTATGGTTGAGAGGAGATATCCAACTTTAAATATATATAGAATATATCAAATTTAGGCTGTGGGCAGAAAACGGACTTTTGTGCTGGAGGATCAGATATTTAGTCCGAAAAAACCTGTTTCCTGGAAACATTTCAGGCCGACTGACACCAATCAACATATTTGTGGTTGGAGTTTCCAAGAGGCCGTGTCAGTAGTTAGTGTAGTCCCCGACAGAAACAACTGACCGAAGCTCTTCATCTGTATTTAAATGCAGTCGTCAGAAGGAATTCACAGCTTCCAGGTGGAAAACCATCTCCGTGGTAACGGTCCCTCCCCCTGCACACCTCTGTTGACTGGTTGGTTTTTTCACTGCAGTTCACAGCGAGTGAGAAAGGACGTGAACATCCAGTCTAGAGCGTCAGCTCCAGCTGCAGAGCTAACGTGGTCAGTTCTTAGTATTATTAAATGTCTCTGCATCACTTTGACTCTACGCAGCCAAAGCAGGTCCACAAAGGATGGAATATGAGACCCAGCTCAATACTGTGCAGCACAGTAGTTCACTGAGCCAACCAGTCCCAATGAACACAGCTGCTTTTTGGATGCAAACACATGTGCAGCGTTAATGTTAATGCGTAAGATTGTGGCACCAATGAGGAACAGCCCATTAAAGAAACAGAGCTGTGCTTTATGCTCTGCTCTCTGATCAGGGTTTAGGTTTGGTGTCTCTGTTTGTCGGCCGCTTTTCTGACTGATTATTAAACTCATAAAGCCTAACACGGTCTGGGCCGGAACAGACTCCACCATCTGGCCCTTCTGTCAGTGAACATAGATGGTCTCAGTAGTATTGATTCTGAATTGATCAATGATCAGTTGATGTTGAAGGAAGCCCAGTTTGAATCAGCCTGTGTTATCACAGTCCAACCTGTTTCTAGATTCCCCTCTAGAGCTTTGTTGTATCAGCATTAACACAGTGTCATTCATTGTTTATTGTGCAGGGCTAAGGATTTACTTTGTCTGTGCATCTGCTACCATGGAAATACTTTCTGTGTCTCCATGTGCCACATCAGATTCCTCCCCCTCCTCCAACGATGCAGGCAAAGTTCTGCTTTCAAGTCTAACAACACGACTGAGAGTAGATATTATTTTATTGATGAGCTGAGCTATTGTTCAATTCTAATATCTGATCTTATCTAGCATGTTGATTCTGTGGCCTATTTATTCAGTCGCTCTGTTGGACTCTGCCTGCAGACTTTAAAAAAAGCTGGAGATGCTCATCATTTGTGGAGACACAATTAAACCAGATTCATCATGTGGTCCCAATAAACCCCCCTGTTGATCTTCCTGAATGTGAATGACCAATATAGTTTCATCACACACAGGAAGTGTCAAAAAGTTGCACCTGTACGTTTGTGCATCCACAAACAGGCTAATAGGTTTTGCAACACCTGGTGGCAGAAAGAGGAACTGCATTTTGGATTTTTTAGCCCAGTGCAGGATTAAAACCACAGCATTCCTGATGCAAAGCCACAGCCAGGGCACTACAAACATAGTGCAGTGACAAACTAGGATGTAATCACAGGCCCGTAGAGGACGTCCTTGCAGAAAATTCTCTGACTTAGTGTTACAACACCAGGTTTATATATCTTTGACAGAGTTGGGTGGACTCAGATTGGAGAAGACCCTACATGTTTGTTCAGATGTCCTCTATCTTCAGGCCTCTACCAGCACTAAACAAATTGTTGGCAGTTATATACAACCTCTAATCCAATAAAAGAGACAGAACCATATACAGTATCTCACAGAAGTGAGTCCACCCCTCACATTTTTGTAAATAGTTTATTATATCTTTTCATGTGACAACAGTGAAGAAATGACTCTTTGCTACAATGTAAAGTAGTGAGTGTACAGCTTGTATAACAGTGTAAATTTGCTGTCCCCTCAAAATAACTCAACACACAGCCATTAATGTCTAAACCACTGGCAACAAAAGTGAGTACACCCCTAAGTGAAAATGTCCAAATTGGGCCCAAAGTGTCAATATTTTGTGTGACCACCATTATTTTCCAGCACTGCCATAACCCTCTTGGGCATGGAGTTAACCAGAGCTTCACAGGTTGACACTGGAATCCTCTTCCACTCCTCCATTATGACATCACAGAGCTGGTGGGTGTTAGAGACCTTGCACTTCCTCCACCTTCCATTTGAGGATGCCCCACAGATGCTCAATAGGGTTTAGGTCTGGAGACATGCTTGGCCAGTCCATCACCTTTACCCTCAGCTTCTTTAGCAAGGCAGTGGTCATCTTGGAGGTGTGTTTGGGGTCGTTATCATGCTGGAATACTGCCCTGTGGCCCAGTCTCCGAAGGGAGGTGATCATGCTCTGCTTCAGTATGTCACAGTACATGTTGACATTCATGGTTCCCTCAATGGACTGTAGCTCCCCAGTGCCGGCAGCACTCATGCAGCCCCAGACCATGACACTCCCACCACCATGCTTGACTGTAGGCAAGACACACTTTTCTTTGTACTCCTCACCTGGTTGCCACCAGACATGCTTGACACCATCTGAACCAAACAAGTTTATCTTGGTCTCATCAGACTACAGGACACGGTTCCAGTAATCCATGTCCTTAGTCTGCTTGTCTTCAGCAAACTGTTTGTGGGCTTTCTTGTGCATCATCTTTAGAAGAGGCTTCCTTCTGGGACGACAGCCATGCAGACCAATTTGATGCAGTGTGTGGTGTATGGTCTGAGCACTGACAGGCTGACCCCCCCACCCCTTGAACCTCTGCAGCAATGCTGGCAGCACTCATACGTCTATTTCCCAAAGACAACCTCTGGATATGACGCTGAGCACGTGCACTCAACTTCTTTGGTCGACCATGGCGAGACCTGTTCTGAGCGGAACCTGTCCTGTTAAACCGCTGTATGGTCTTGGTCACCGTGCTGCAGCTCAGTTTCTGGGTCTTGGCAATCTTCTTATAGCCTAGGCCTCTTTATGTAGAGCAACAATTCTTTTTATCAGATCAGTTCTCTGCCATGAGGTGCCATGTTGAACTTCCAGTGACCAGTATGAGAGACTGAGAGCAATAACACCAAATCTAACACACCTGCTCGCCATTCACACCTGAGACCTTGTAACACTAATGAGTCACATGACACCGGGGAGGGAAAATGGCTAATTGGGCCAATTTGGACATTTTCACTTAGGGGTGTACTCACTTTTGTTGCCAGTGGTTTAGACATTAATGGCTGTGTGTTGAGTTATTTTTGAGGGGACAGCAAATTTACACTGTTATACAAGCTGTACACTCACTACTTTACATTGTAGCAAAGTGTCATTTCTTCAGTGTTGTCACATGAAAAGATATGATAAACTATTTACAAAAATGTGAGGGGTGGACTCACTTCTGTGGGATACTGTAGCAAAAATGGGTCAAGAAAACGTTCAAGTGACCCCATGACCTGGTGTAATACCCCCACCCCAGTCAAACAATAAGAAAGTTTCCTCACTCAACATGTCTCCACCTCAACTAATCCCAGTTTGTTTCATGTCCGCAGGGACAGGACCAGGACTCAGGTCTCTGAGGAGCAGCAGCTGTCCAGCTGTGCCTTGTGTCAAGACCTCCTGAAGGATCCAGTCTCTACCAGATGTGGACACTGGTTCTGCAGACGGTGCATCACCTTATACAGGGACCAGTCTGGTTCACCAGGAGACTGTCCCTGTCCCCAGTGTGGAAATAGACCCAGAACCAGTAGGACTCACTGATTGTTCTGCATTTGAGTTGGTCCTTCACAGTTGAGATTCTGTGTCACACAAACGTCTGTTTGATTGGACCCTTTTTCTTGTCTTCCAGTGGACTCTGGTCTGCTGGAGGTTTTAGATCAACATAAGACCAATCTGAGGACGAGATATGAACATGTGACTGAAGGACCTGATCCAACAGGAAGTGGAACCCTCCTCAACAGGATCTACACTGAGCTCTACATCACAGAGGGACTGAGGGAAGAGGTTAATACCCAACATGAGGTCAGGCAGCTGGAAACCACTTTCAAGAAAGATACCCTCCATGACATTCCAATCAAGTGCCATGAGATCTTTAAAGCCTCCCCTGACCAGCAGAGACCCATCAGAGTGGTTCTGACCAACGGCGCCGCTGGTGTTGGAAAAACCTTCTCAGTGCAGAAGTTCAGTCTGGACTGGGCAGAGGGCTCAGAAAACCAAGACGTCAGTCTGCTGGTCCTGCTTTCGTTCAGGGAGCTGAACCTGATCAAAGATGAGCAGATCAGTCTTCTCAGGCTGCTCCATGTTTTCCATCCAACATTACAGAAGGTCACAGCAGAGCAGCTGGCTGTCTGCAAAGTCCTGTTCATCTTTGATGGCCTGGATGAAAGCAGACTTTCACTGGATTTCAACAACAGGAAGGTGGTGTCCGATGTCACACAGGAGGCCTCGGTCAACGAGCTGCTGACAAACCTCATCCAGGGGAATCTGCTTCCCTCGGCTCTGGTCTGGATAACATCCCGACCCGCGGCGGCCAATCTGATCCCTTCTACGTGTGTGGACAGGCTGACAGAAGTCCGAGGCTTCACAGACGCCCAGAAGGACGAGTACTTCAGGAGGAGGTCCAGGGATGAAGAGCTGTCCAGCAGAATCATCTCACACATCAAGGCATCCAGGAGCCTCCACATCATGTGTCAAATCCCAGTCTTCTGCTGGATCACTGCTACAGTTCTGGAGCACATGTTGACCACAGAGCAGAGAGGAGAGCTGCCCAAGACCCTGACTGACCTGTACTCACACTTCCTGCTGGTTCAGACAAACAGGAAGAAGCTCAAGTACTATGGGGGACATAAGACGAGTCCACGGCAGCTGACGGAGGCTGACAGGAAAGTTCTTCTGAAGCTGGGGAGGCTGGCGTTTGAACATCTGGAGGAAGGAAACATCATGTTCTACCAAGAAGACCTGGAGCAGTGTGGTCTGGATGTTCCAGAGGCCTCGGTGTACTCAGGAGTCTGTACAGAGATCTTCAAAAGAGAGAGTGTGATCTTCCAGAAATCAGTCTACTGCTTTGTTCATCTGAGTGTTCAGGAGTTTCTGGCTGCAGTCTACATGGTCCACTGTTACTCCAACAGGAAGACACAGGTACTGGAGAAGTTCTTAGAACAAACCCTAGATAGCTTCCTGTTGGGAGCCATGCAGAAATCCCTGGACAGTAAAAGTGGCCACCTGGACCTGTTTGTCCGCTTCCTCCATGGCCTCTGTCTGGAGTCCAACCAGAGAGTCTTAGGAGGCCTGCTGGGTCAGACAGAGATCAGTCCAGAAACCATCCAGAGAGCCATCAACAACCTGAAGAAGATGAACAGAGATGATATCTCTCCTGACAGAAGCATCAACATCTTCCACTGTCTGATGGAGCTGAACGACCCCTCAGTCCATCAGGAGATCCAAGAGTTCCTGAAGTCAGGGAACAGATCAGAGAAGGAACTCTCTGAGATCCAGTGCTCAGCTCTGGCCTACATGCTGCAGATGTCAGAGGAGGTTCTGGATGAACTGGACCTGAACCAGTACAACACATCAGACCAGGGACGACGGAGACTGATTCCAGCTGTGAGGAACTGCAGGAAGGCTAAGTAAGTCCAGATGTGCCCAAGTGAAAAAAATCTATTGTTGTATATTTTCTAAAAGTATATTGAGTATACTTTTGAAATACTTTGAAATACTTGAAGTTGTGTTAAAATGAAACCAGTGAAGTTGCTGGAAGCTGCACTATAAATCTGCTTTAGTACATGAAAAACCTATTTTTCACGTATTATTGGGTACTTTTGCTGCCCAAAATACTACACTACTGTTAAAATATACATGAAACATTTGAAGTTGACTTGTTGCAAATGTCCAAAATCTATAGTGACATTAAACTGACAGTGTATTACTAATAGACTTTGAGCCAAAGTAAATGTACTTGAAATATACTCTGAACTCATTTGAACTATGTATGAAATACAATAGAATGAGGTTTGAAATGTGAAAAAAGTATGCAAAGTATATTTTTCCAAGTATTTGAGTATTTGTTGTGAAAATGAGCCACTGACTTTGTGTTAAATTGCAACGAAGTTGAACATGTTGCATTAAAAGACACAATGATATTGGATTGATATTCCTAGTAAATATAAGTCCACTATAAGCATCATTGTGTGTTTAATAAATACACCAACAATGCCCTCTGAATGGATTCTCCAAACACTGAGTCTGAAATGTAGATACTTGACTTAGATTCCAATCCAATGATGTTGGACTAAAAGCACTACTTCCTGTTAGCATGTTCTCCAATGCTCTTACTTTGAAAAGCCCAGTGCACTTTGAAGACGTTCTAAAAGGATTGAAAATAATCTGAACTCCTACACAAAGTCCAAAACCCGTCAGTCCAACAAATATTGATTTGAACTCTAACACTATTAAATCCAGCCATTTAAGGGCTTTGGAACAAAACAAGTCATTCAAGGTAACAACAATAACAAAAAACAGGAACAACAGTTTGTGTTTTCTATTAGTGAGGTCAAAGTATTATTTGGCTGCACCACTATGGGACTGACATGGATTTTAGTGATCTTCAGGATTCTGCATAGTTCTCCGAAGAATTCTGTCCAAACATCCAAAATACATGAAGTAAACATGTAGTATGAAAGAGTATTTTGAAGTGAAACTTTGTCCACAGGAATTAGACCACTTCCAAGAGTCCACTTTCCCACAGCCAGGAACACATACATTGTGTACTTTAAATACGTCTACTGAAATAGAGCTCAAGTTAAATGGAGGCATAGTATTATATTTGGAAGAGAATGAGACAATTTGAAGTAAAAACACAAACCGTGAACAGACTTTTGGAAAATATCACTAAATATACTTCAAAATCTGTTGAAAGTAAAGTGCACTTTGAAGAAATCTGCTAAATGACTAATGAAGTAATGAGATCATTTCAATATACTTTGCAAACATTGACTTTGAATCTGCTTTTTTTGTCTCAGTAACTCTTTGACTAATCTTGTACTTTGGAGACTCACCAAAAATGTACTTTTACTACGTTTCAACACAAGCACAAATACACTTGGTAAAATGTGTGAACACACTTTATCTGCTAAAAGTAGAATTGAAGTCTGAAACAATAGATTGATTTTTCACTTGGGTGATCATCACCATAATGTTCCTCTTGTTTATTGTGAGAATGACAGCAGCTGGATTTTGTCCCAGATGTTCTTGAGCTGTTCCAAATGGTGTCAGTCCAAAAGCTGCAGATGTTCCTGTTGTTTTTTTCTCTCTGTCCAGTGAATGAACACAGTTCTTCTTTTTCTTTCCAATGGGTTTTCCATGGGACACATTTTTCTTCTGTTTCTCTTCACACACTGATGTTTTTCTGCCACATGTGGACAAATGTCCAACATTGGAATAAACAGGGACAGGCCTGTTGTGGAAGTTCCAAAGGAACTGAGTTTTCTCTGCTTCCTGTCCAAGATGAAAGCAGAACAAAGATGAAGCGTGTGCAGTGTGACAGAGAGTGAGAAGAATTCTTATTTCATGTCCAACCCACTGAGAGAAGATCAGCTGAACCACTGATGTGAAGACACAACAAGACATGTCCCTGTTTGACATCAAGTGATTCAACTCAATATATTGTCTCTGTCATAATCACAGCTTTTCTAATATATGTGTCCTCACAGACTTTATGGCTGTGGACTCTCAGAGACTCACTGTGAAGTCGTGGGCTCAGCTCTGAAGTCCAACCCCTCCCATCTGACAGAACTGGACCTGAGTCTGAATGACCTGCAGGATCCAGCAGTGCAGCAGCTGTGTGGTGGACTGCAGAGTCCACACTGTAGACTGGAGACTCTGAGGTCAGTTGACTGACTGTTCCTATTGTAGATCTTAGATGTTGAATCCACAACTAAAGCTCCTGTGAATGTTGGTTGTTCCATTCAGTGTTTTCATTGTTCTTCTATTCTCAGCAGACTAAGAATGATTCCTTCAGTTTCACTTCATTTCACTGAGCTGTCTTCAATAATGTGTGTTCACTCATATTGAATAGTCATATTAATAATGATGTGTTTCTTTCTATAGAAGCTTTGAAGAACAGAGTGTCCCAAAAATGTCATCTGTCAGGAAGTTGTTCTGAATCCTTTGTGTTTCTAAACAAACTGTGGAAACAGTCCAAAGCTGAAACTGTTTCAACTGAAACTGTCCAGTGTTTGTCCAAGTTTGGATCCCAACAATATGTCAATATTGGACCAGACTAATATCTGACCTGATCCTCCTGAGAGCCAGAAGGAAAAAGGTTGGAATATTTCCATTTTGGAATAGAAGTGAAGACTTTGGGCCGTGAGAAACAAAGTCCTCTTTCTTTTTGGGGAAGAACACGTCCCTGTAGTGGACATTGGGTCTTGCTTTGTCCCAAAAACCACACAATAAGCATCAGTTTGCTGACGATAATGTTGGATTTTCTCTGCATTTCTATCAGATTTTTCTCACTTGATGAAACTCAGAGAAAACATATGACACAGTCAGTTGTCAACAATCTATGAATGGGATTCCAAAGCTTGTGTTTAGTGGCCAATGACACAGTGGGGATCAGTCCCAACACAAGGACATGATCTGGTCTGTGCATTGGGACTGGGCCATTAGAAAGCAGTTGTCAGCCTGTTGTCATTGCCAAGGCCTCAAATCCTGATGCTGTGTGAAGAAGCTTTGAGTAGTTTTTGTTCCTGAACTGAAGCCAGCAGCTTTTGGTCCTGACACTGTCCACCCAGTTTGTTCCCTGATCCAAATCTCATTGTGAAGAACAAATCCACAGTGTCTCTATAAAGTTGATCCCATAGAAATGAAAGCACATGTGGAGCACAGAGACACACAGATGAAATCATGTGTCCAGGTGGTTGAGCTGTGTTTAGTGTCTGAGCTGCTGCTGCTGCTGCTGCTGCTGCTTTACCTCTGTGCTGTGCTGAGGCTGCAGCCAATAAAGCCAGAGAAGAAGATGCAGAGAGGGAAGAGACAGGAGACAGGAGAGCCTGGGGGAGCTTCCTTGGCTCAGATAGAATAAGGAGGAACAATTCAATGCATTGTTTTGCTGCACTTTGGAACTGGGTCAACAAACTTTAAGCAGGAAACTTTAAAGCTGCACAGTGACAGTATGAGCCATCAACTAGATTGATTCTGCTGTTGGCTGGAAAGCAGCTTCTCTTCCCATGTGCTGACAATAATATCATGATATAGTCAGACTATTATTACTATTATTCTGACTGTTCTCATATTATTCTTCTCATTATTATCATTCTACATTTCCCTTCAGGGATTAATCAAGTTGATCTCATCTCATTATTCTAATGAAAAGAAGAAGAATTGTCATCATCATCATCACCATCCTCATTGTCATCAACATCAGTGTCACATTGGATCTCCTTCTTTGCTTCTTTATTCAGGTTGAGGAGCTGCAGTTTGTCAGAGACCAGCTGTGGTTATCTGGTCTCAGCTCTGAAGTCCAACCCCTCCCATATGAGACACCTGGACCTGGGTGACAACGACCTCCAGGATCGAGGAGTGCAGCAGCTGTGTGGTGGACTGCAGAGTCCAGACTGTAGACTGGAGACTCTGAGGTCAGTTCACTGACTGTTTGTTCCTATTGTAGATCTTTAGTGTTGAATTATTGTTTGAACTCAGTGTTTGCACAGACATAACTTCTATTGAAGTTGATTTTCTTTTCCTGTCTTTGGATTTTTCTGAGGCTAAATTCAGTCTTTAGTCCCAAATGACTGAGTCTCACAGAAAGTTGGTCTCATTGTGTCTAAAGAGTCACATGTGTCAGCAGAAAATCCTCTGAACTAATATTTGTTGGAAATGGATCCAGTTTCTTTGATGCAGTAGAAATATTTCTTTGATCATTGATATTGATGGTTGAGAACACACACAGACAGGTGTGTTTCCATCACTTCCGAGGACATTCCATTGACTCCCATTGATTTCCTGGAGACAAAGCCAAACCAGAAGCACTACTTGGTGAACCCTAAGCACAAGCTGAACCTCAACTTCCAGACAGCTTCTTCCACACAGAAATCCAAACGGGTCCTGGACTAGATTATTGGCCCCTTTTTAGATGTTGCCATTGGATTTGGAGCAGGTGGTTGACCTTGGACTCACCTGTTGGGAGTCCCAGTTAGTGCAGCCTAATAATCCCTCATTCAGTCAGTTAAAATGGACAAAGTCCTGTGAGGACCCTCTGGTCCTAACATGTAAGAAACAGTAGATCAGTTGACAGACAAAGCATTACCTTGATCCATGTTGCTATTGGACCTTGATCTGTTGTCCAGTGGCCTCGGGCTCCACAGAACCCGACTCTATGGAAACTTTAGTGCCAAAGAGGAACAGTGTGTCAGTTGTGTGGAAATATTTTGGCTTTAAAGAAAGAAGATGCTGCGTGGCGTCAAAACCTGCCTTGCTACTGTTGCTGCCTCATGGGCCAAGACTAGCAAGGCTAAAAGGCCGAGCACCACTGTGTCAAATGAACCAATCCCACCCAACATGACCAGATGTTGGAAAGTTTAACTCCATATGAATCGAATTGAAAACATCACATGGAAATTCCTGTTTCTCACAATGACTTTGAATTAAAGTCAGAGATTTTTCATCTTTCTGCACTTTCTTCTTCATGTTAATGTGACATCAATTCACACCTCAGCTAATTTCATCATAACAGCCTGGATGGACCAGTTTCTATTGACACTTGTGTTGTATTTATAATATTGTGTTGTTCTATTCATTGTTCATGTTTGTTCAATAAGAAAACAGGAAGTTGGTCTTTGCTTCTTTATTCAGGTTGTTTGACTGCAGGTTGTCAAAGACCAGCTGTGGTTATCTGGTCTCAGCTCTGAAGTCCAACCCCTCCCATCTGAGAGAACTGGACCTGAGTCACAACAACCTGCAGTATCCAGATGTGCAGCAGCTGCGTGATCTTGTCCAGAGTCCAGACTGTAGCCTGCAGACTCTGAGGTCAGTACAGGGCTGGAGTCAGTCCATGGTGCTTTCAGCAGGATTGGACTAAACCCAGTCAGTATCAAAGCAAAGATCCAGGATTTCCTGTAAAGCTCCCTTTCCGCAGGATGGGACTAAACCCATCAGTATCAAGCAAACTCCAGGATTTCCTAAAGCTCCAACCTCTCAGTGAAGCTGTGAGCGGAGGAACAGGGACGGCTTCAGGATTGGACAGAAAGACAGAGAGAGAGACAACAGTCAGCCAATCAGTATCAGCCAGAAGCTTGTTGTGATCATGTGTTTGAGTTGATGTGAAGACGACTGTTGCTGATGAAGTCATGGGAGTCAGGAACAAAAAAACAGTCTTTTATCCAGCATCAGTGTCAGGCAGCTGAGGTTGGCTTAATTCCTGCATTTCAATCCAACAAAACACTGGTTCCTTTGGCCTGGCGGTAGGGGTCATCACTGGAAACGGGGTGATCCAATATAGTCATCTATAGCTAACTTGCACTGAAGCAGGGATCAGTTTAATGTCTCACATGAGAATTTATCAGTATCCCAATCAACAAAGTGGAAAAACTCCAGTCAGTCTTCAAAACAGGATCCCAGTCTGAACCAAATCCTGGTTCACCTTAAAGTCAGAGTGAAGACCAGAGCAGTGGGCTGAGTCCTAGTTTCTGTCAGAGGTCATGTGTGCTCTGAATCAGCAAATCAGGTCAATTGAAGGTTTGTGATCATTTCAGTTCAGTCTGATCTAATTCTAGCAGTGAACAGTTTAATCCATAATGTGAAGGAATGAATCCAAACTACAGCCTGTGATGAAACTGAGGAGAAATCTGATGGGATTGTCAGCAGGGACTGGACAGAACACACACGTTGCAGATCCATGATGTGTGGTGTGCAGTGTATTGTCTGGAGCTAGTTGAGGGTTTGATGACTCCTTGTATGTGGACGCCTGCTGAGAGAAGGAGGAAATAAAAAGGAGGAAAAGAGAATCTGATTATTATTTACTCACCTTCTAACTGAGGTTTGTTCCAACAGGTTTGGGCTTCAGGGGGGGAAAACAGTGATTCAATGTTCCAAAGACAAATCCTGTGAGTAACATTGAAACATTGTCTTCATCTAATTTTTAAAGTCTGATTTTACAAAGTGTTTTTGCTCATTTCATTGTCAAATCTTTCTAAATTGTGTTTTGTCTTGGCTCAGGAAAAAACCTGCGCCCAAAAGAACTACAGGCTGTGTTTGATTTGAGGTTCCTGCAGATCCTTCCAAGTCTCAAAAGGTCTTGAAATTCCAAATCTGTGGAGAATCACTTGAATCTGGGAACTGAACACCCCGAAGAGAACAGAAATGGACAGAGTTCCAGACAGATCACCAATCACATGGTGTTCTGCACAATGAAGGACCAACCAGATGGATTCTAAGATTCTTTTCCACCACTGCAACAAGCTGCTGTTAGACTGTTCTAATGTTTGATTCTTTAATTCAGCTCATGTCTCTGATCAGTTCTCCCTCTGTTTCCCCCTGTGGAAATATTGGAAATAGCTGAATAAATCTTCCAAAGACAACTGACTGGTATCATTGATGTTATTTCACACAGTAAATACGTCACTGGATCAGGAGAACTCTCCCTCAGATTGTAGACTGATTTCATGTATTACTCATTAACTGACTGGTTGATCCACCAAAAAAGGATCTGGTGCCCCAAATTATTAAGATGCTTATGATCTTCATGATTCATAAACTAGACATGATGAACCTTCATGTTCAATACATGTATATATTTCAATTCACTACACCGCTGAAAACGTGATGCCTGGAAATGCAAGTTTCCAGATATTTGGCTCAGCAAAGAAGATTAGAAAGAAAGTCTGGCCAGAGATCCAAAGGACCATCACTTGTCCAGGTCCAGAGCCTGTTGTAAACCTGTCAAAGTGGAGAGAGAAGCAGCTGGATCTACACACAAGACGGCACTTGGGGAATCGGAAGCAGGTCGGTCCATAGAAATGTTGATTGAATGTTGGCTGCCAGCTGTTTTTAGCTCTTATTGAAATGTGAGTCCTGAAGGCTGTTGAGTTGATGTGGAGACATTTGCACCAGCTCTGCAATCGACACTCCAGTCACATCACGTTCATTTATATGGCACCTTATACAACACATTTATTTAAAGAAGCGGTTCTCAAAGTGTGGTACGGGTCCCAGTAGTGGTACTCAGGCTCCCTCTAGTGGTACACAGAGGAATCACTAAATTAAATATTAGTTCCTGTTAAAACAACACATTGTCATTGAATCTTTGAGTACTTTTGTCCATTGAAGTACAGGACAGTTGTTATTGAACTTTTAGGTCCAAGTCATTTGAATGGAATCATTCTTTCCCTTTTTTATTCAGCTGTGTGTAAGCACAGTGCAGTTCTAATGTTCAAACTGTGGATTTCCAATGTTAAAGTGGCTGACAACAAGAAATCTTCTTCTTAGGAAGGAAACTGACAAAAGGAGATGTGATGTCTGTCTGTCATCTCATTGTTTCTGCCAAATCCAGATATTTTTGTGTTGTCAAAAATCCTAGTAATTGTACAATAGTAATATCTCGGGGTGGAACAATATCACAAACACCAGCCACAATACGTATCGCGGTCCTCTCACGCCCCCTGCTGCCCATTGTTGTAGTGTTGAGATCGCAGAACCTCCGGACACATTTAAGTCTCCTGAGTGGGAACATTGTGGTTTTCCAGTGGAGTTCACCTTTGGACTGTGTGTTGGAGACAAAGCGCAGACCATCTCTCCAAGTTTGAGCGATGCAAAGTTCATTGCTTTAACTAGGGATGGGTGGACCTCCTGTGCAGCTCAGTCCTTCATCAGGATCACGGTGCACCACGTTACGGACAACTGGGTCATTGCACATCCTGTTCTGCAGACACGCGCTGTCTATGAAAGCCACACAAGTGATGATCTGTGGGAAATACTACAGGGAGCTGCAGCAGATGGAAAATCCACTATTCCTGTGACAACACATGACGCTCCAAATATTGTTGATGCAGTTGAAGCAGCCGGATTCTCAGCAAATATTGGATGTTCTGCTCACACAGTTAATCTGGCACCACACAAGGGAATGGGCCTTAACCAGATGTTGCCAAAGGTGGTCAGCACTACTGCTGCAGCAGAACTTAAGGACCAACAGGAGATGCTCCGACCGCCTCTACACAAGCTGATTCAGGATGTTCCCACCAGGTGGAACTCAAGCTATGACAATGGTTGAGCGCTACCTTGAACAACAGGCTGCTGTTTTCTCAGCACTTCCAGACAGGAGTGTTAAGAGGAACATGAAGGACATTGTTCCTCTGTCTGATGAAGATGGAAAAGTAGCTGAGGACATCATTCAGGTTCTTAAACCACTGAACATGGTCCCAGCTCTGTTGAGCACAGAACAGCTGCCAACAGTTTCAATGATAATGCCCCTGAAACACACCATCCTGGAGTCTATGAAAGTTAGTGACACAGATCCAACAGTTGGTAAAGATGTCAAATCTGCCATTTTGTCTGACTTCATGAAAACAAACCCAGAATCTGACTCAATACTTGTGCACTTTCTTCATATGAGCACTACACTTGACCCACGTTTGAGGTCTCTGCCTTTTCTTGATGAGACCATGAGCAGCAACATCTTTAACAGCCTGATGGAGAAGATTCTGGAAAACAATCCCCAGCAGGTATTTTTGGGTTTGAATCCAAACTTTATTGAATCAATTCAATTTGACCCAAACTATTTAGTTTCCCATAGTCCTGCAGTGCATATTACCAGTAGATATGTCCTGTGAGAACCACTTTACAAATACAATATATATGGAGATTGTTTTCATTCAATTTCAGCATTTAACTCTAAACAGAAACTGAGATCATCAGAAATGAGCATCACTATGTTTGTTTTTCAATATTAACTTGAAACTATTTTGTGTCTTTGTCCTTGTTGGGCCCAGGCCTCACAGGAGCAGGTAGAAGTTCTTGGTTTTAACTGTCCAGAAGTTGATGGAGAAGTCCCCCCTCAAATCTCCTCTTCTCTCTCACCTTTCCTTCCTGGATCCAAGGAAAATGGCCTTCAAAGATGCAGGTGTCGGAATAACTAAGTTCTGGAAGGCTTTGACAAACCTTGTGCATGTCCACCGTGTAAATGAAGAAGACTGTGACGACTTAATTCGACTCTACGGTCAATTCATAGATGAGATCGTGCTGCTTCAGAGTTCACAGTTTTCCCACTTGGATCCATACGCAGACAGGGTGGACATGTTTTTTGAATTTGAAGTTAACCAAGGTGTGGGAACCCTGTTTATAAAGCTGGATGTGGACCTGAGTCTGGACCTGGACCTGAGTCTAAAGCAGAAATCTGGGACTAACCTTTAGTTGCTCACCACAACTGTTGTTGCTACAAATCCTGTTCATGTTGTTCTGAGTGTAATGTAAAGATGATGATTTTAACCTTTGACCCTTTTGAGGCTGAGATTAAAACTAGGAGGGGCTAGAAACTAAATTTAGATCAGACCAGATTATTGATGAGATGGGGCTGGGTTTAGGACTAGAGGGGACTAGATTTAGGACCACAGGGGATCAGGCACAGGGTTTGTGGGTAAACAAAGACCAGATTGTGGCTGCAGAAAAGCCTCCAGAGGATCAGAGGAAATAACTGTTGTTTCAGTGTTTGTCTCCTGGTCCAGGCTCCAGTTTGATGTAGAACAGGATTTAGTCTTTATCTGGATCCACTTTAGCTTCCACACAGACCTCACTAGTCTGAGTTCTGTCTGTAGAACATACAACTGTAATTCAGAATATTTCTGTTTTGTAAGACAACATGAAATCATCCTTTGTTGTGCGACCTTTATCCTGGTTCAGGTTGTGACAACACTTTAAAGTCATATTGTCTGCACTTTTTAACCCCAAATCTGGGTTTTATCTGTCCACATGTCATGGACCATCAGTCTGTGGAGATTCTCAGTCGTCCAGGGGAAGTTATCTAGAGGTTGAGTCCTGGCAACTGGACTTTTCAGTGTCAAGATAAACTGGAGGTTCCAGTCCAGCTTTTTCTCAGACGGATGAAGCCACTTGGATGGGCGTTGAAATGTTTCGACCTAAAAACTCAAAGTCCAGTTGCCAGGACTCAACCTCTAGATATGTACCATAACTCAAGAATCACTAATTACTGGAAACCAGTGTTGCCAACTCGTCAGTAAGAACAGTAGCTATTGGCTGTCCTAGAAGTCGTCAGGTGACGTCATCACCTAATTTGCATAAGGTCGTGGCCCGTGCTGTAATTGTGATGGACGCTTTGACCAACTTCAGACATGGAAAGAAAGAGACAACTGTGATTCTTTATAAGAAATAAGGGACAGTCCAAATATTTGTACTGGGCCATATGATGGAGGACGACGGCCTGCAGTTAATAAG
The DNA here is from genome assembly GCF_900324485.2 of Mastacembelus armatus. NCBI lineage: Eukaryota > Metazoa > Chordata > Actinopteri > Synbranchiformes > Mastacembelidae > Mastacembelus > Mastacembelus armatus. The sequence continues at coordinate 18,326,595 of NC_046652.1, read as the reverse complement.
TTCTCAGAAATAATTACATTTGTCTTGCTTCACCTATTTATCTCCATCCTCTAGAAAGAATTGAATGTCATCAAAATGTCATCAGGCTGAGTAAATTGTACCATTATAGAAATGTGACTGCACAAGGAACGTAGTAATTTAGGAGGTGAAAATACTGTGAAGGTTCATACATGGGCCTCCAAAAGGCAGGAAGTTCATCAGAGGAATCATCATGAAGAAACTATAACAGCTGAACGTCTATGAAACGTCAGTCCATAAAGCATTTTAAACAAAGGCACTTAGCTACATTTGGAAACTACATTTTATTGGAACCATGAATGAACGAAAATGCTGATTTTTCAATGAATAAAAACTTAGAGAGTGTGGGCTGCTTCTGGATTTGGAACTGCTTCAATAATGAGGTCCAAGTTTAAGAACCCGTTAGGACTCAAACTATTTCTTACAACAATACAAATAAAAACTATTTTCTCTCTCTCTCTATTTACCAGCATTAAGTTAAAATGGTGAAACATGTTTTCCTGCCTTGCTGGATCTCGGGCTCAATGATCCATCATTTGTTTGCATTTGCCCAAACCGATTTAGAAAAATCAGAATCATTTGCAGTCGGGAGGGACCGGGCCTGTGGCTTTGGGACGGAGAGGGACGGGTGTTAGCCCGAGTCCTGCCTGCACCTCGCGGGAGCGCACTTCACCAAAGAGAAAACTCCCAACCAATAAGCTCAGAGACAAAGTGTTTACAGGCCTAAGTTTCTGTTTTCGGGTTTATCAGCAATGAGAACAGATCCAGCCTAATTGGAGTCTGTGAATGTTTCATGTCACCTGTGTTTTATTGGGCTAAACTCTGTTTTAAGTCGTGTTTCCTCGTTAAGACTCAGGATTTGTTTTCCAAAGGCTGCTGGTTGTTAAGAAAAGCTTTATAGACTGATCCTCATGGTGGAATGAGGTTTTTAGGGAGGACCACTGGATGGTTGGGGTCAAATTCACATGTAAATATAAAACACATGGGACCTGTTCAGTCTAAGTGCCAGGGACAGATCGTCACTATGAGACTGGATGTCATCATTCCAAATACCGAAGTGAAACGACAAGAGGGCAGAAGACAGAACTTGGACGAAAAGCGTCAAAGTATCTTTTAGAAGGTTGGTATCATTTAGGGCAGCGCCAGCATCCTAACTGAAGTGATGCATCGAAGGACTTTTGATGGACTGTGGTCCATAAATAAGTCCATACTATTGAAAACAGTCCATCATCTTGTTAAACTGCTAGTCATTTAAATGTCATGTCAAACTACCAGTATAGGTTCACTTTACTGCTAACACATATAGCTAGGGAGGCAGGCCCCATATCAGAACCCTTAAATATAAACATTAAGAGAACATCAACTTTATCAGTCCCTGAAGGAGCACTCAGGTTAGGTGTCACATTAATTCACATGTCAATGACTGTTACCATTAAAAAGAATCTGTTATTAATTAGCTGCCCCTTTACTAACATTTGGAAAAAGGGCAGGTTTTGGCCTTGGCCAGTCATTTCCAGTGGGGACATGTCACAGGTTCAGTTTTTTCCAACACGTCTTCTAGGAGGACGTCTTTACTATATTAAGGGACCGGACAGGGACGTAAGAGCAAAAGTGGTTTGTGGTGTTGAGGAAGCCGACGCCACTTTTGCTGCATTTCCTGACAGCCCAGCAGGAGGTCACAGTGGCCAGAAAAAGACCAGAGGTGCCATTTCAAAACGTTCCTTCTGGCCTGGAAGGACCAGGGACATGGACAGATGGGTAAGAATGCACTTTGTTATTTCCAAATCAGTCATTTCACCCACTAGTTCATGAATCATTTCATGAGTTCTGATGTATTTGAACACATAACCAGACTGAAGGACATTTGGTGCTTGTGTGGGACATTGCAGTCCAATGGAGTCAGTCATTAAATGTTCCCCAGCACATTATCTTTAAGTGACTGCATCATAGTGTCAGCTGAGACTAAATGAGTTGGCAACCATTGGCAATGAGGGTTGGCAAACTGTACCAGACATAATATGTTAGAGTCCCAGTTTGCTGTTGTTCTGACCTCATCATGCATCTATGTTTTATACAGGTGTCAGAATGGATGGTGTGCCAGTCAGCCCAGCACATGATAAAGCAGGAGGTTCAGTTCACTCCTATGAAGGTGTTCATGTTTCTATCAGATATATTGTTACTGTGAGACATGGTCAGATGGTCCCGATGCCCCGATACCTGTGCACAGCTTAAACACATTGTGTTAGACAGGTTTGGATCTAAACTATGAGACAGGCATTTCACTTTATCTCAGCATGTCTGAAAGTGACTGAGTGAGGGAGCTATTGAGACGAGCCACCTCAGTCTAAAACTATATTGTGTATCAGCTGTTATGAAGAGCTTTGACTCCATCATTTGGAATCTAAGAGCATCCTGACAGTAGCCCAGAGTCAGTCCAGACCAGAGCTGAGTCTAAACCATGAATCACATGTGTTCTTCCAATTGTTTTTCATTTTCAGGTGACGCAGCCTTTGGAGCTTGTTGGGATGGACCTGACTGGCAGGTTGGCTGAAACCAAAAGTGTCTATCAATATGTGTGTGATGACTGACTACTACACTAAATGGCCACAAGCCTGTCCTCTGCAGTCAAAGGTGCAGAAGAGGTTACACAACAAATTCTAAAGTTTGTGGATCAGTTTGAGGCACCAAAACACATTTGGACAGACCAGGGGAGCGAATCTGTAAATGCGGTAAAAGGCAAAGGCAAATGTATTAGTATAGCACCATTCATACACTACGCAACTCAAAGTGCTTTACAAGGCAGATAGTTCCATTAAAAGTCTGGAAAAGAGCATCTGAAAACAAAGACATTTAACATCAAATACATTTAGATCAAATAAAGTCAATTCAAATAAGATGTCAAAGCACATTAAGGAAACAAGGAGGAACAATTATTTGAAGGCAGCAGGAAACAACAGGGTTTTCAGTCCTGGTTTGAATGAGCTGACAGTTGGAGCAGACCTCAGGTGTTCAGGAAGTTTGTTCCACAGGTGAGGAGCATAGTGACTGAATGCTGCTTCACTTTGTTTGGTTCTGGTTCATCTCTATCTGCACCACACAGGCCTTGATGTGTATTTCAAGCTGACAGGCCAGAAGACATTTTAGCAGCTTGTTGATCCACATTCAACCAGAATTAGTTCTTTTTTATGACAAATGTAAATGAAAATGGTTTAATTTGCCCCTGACAAATAATTAATTAGTAAATTATCAAAGTTTCTTTGATGCTGGACATGAACACAAACAACCTGTGGGTTTCCAGGTGGTAGAAAATCTCTCCCCTCTAACATTACAAACTTCTCTGGAAGACTCTTTGACTCTTTGACCTCTCACCTTTTGGAAAAACGCTGCAGCAAACGTGTCCAGGAATCTGCAGCTGCAGACTGTCTGGAGCATCGAGGAGGAAAACTGGATTAATGACTCAGCAACATTTATAGATTTGCTGCAGAGAATATGGATTATTAGAAGGTGAGAAATGACCCTTTGCTACTGTAGCACCAACATTTCTCACCGTGAACCTTATATAAGAAATTACCAACATATGAGCAGGAATAAAATAAAGATACACACCAGGCAACTGGTCAAAAAGCTGCTTTAAGTGTTGAATTATTGCTGATTTAATAAATCACTAAATCACTAATCAAGAATATGATTCTGATTCTTAAGTTTCTTTGAGTTGACAAAATGCCAAAATGACCTTCATGTCCCTGTGAGAGCCGTCTCAGGCATATTCTGGTAAACCAGAGCCAGCACTGTCAGCCTGAAACACTGTGTCATATGAGGACATTACACTGCACTAATGAGCTGGAACAATTAGCTGCTCACACTAGAGAGTTTAATTGAACAGTTACCAAGATGAGAAAGGTCTTTCTCACACACACACACACACACACACACACTCCTGGAGCAGCCATTCACACTAGAGGTGCTTGAACAATGGCCTCCTGTAGTAATGACTTAAGAAACTGAGTTTTCTGTGTTGGCCTGATACCCTGAGATATTTCCTGGCTGTTGAACACACAACACTCAGGCCTCTTCACAGGAGAAACTGCTCCTGAGGACTTTCAATGGATGGCCCCTGGCAGTGTGTGTGTGTGTGTGTGTTTAGTGTTGATGTTGTACGGTACAAGTGTGTGTGATTTGTCTTGTGCACTTGATAAAAAGATGAAATGACACTTTTATAAGAGCCTGCTGTTGGCTCACTGTCACACTACACAGAGCAATAAAGTGCTTTGATTGGCTAAAGCTCAGACTAGTTATTGATTCATTGATCGATTTGTTGATCTGCTCATCTGGCAAATTATCCTGATGGTCAAAGCTGAACTGTTATTCAGGAGAAATCTCCATGAGACATCATTTTAACTTCAATCATGATTTCATTTATTTCCTATTAGAGAGACTAACTACCTTCACTGCTTTAAGTGTTTTTATTATGGTGCTTTAACATTTTTCATCCTGACAGACTCAACTCAGTGAAACCAACTTGTATAAAAGCTTTAAACCAACTGACTGTTGTGCTGAACATATACTATAAAATTACAAGAACAGAACAGACACATAAGGTGATGTGGTTAGAAGTGACAGACGCATCCCAAACATCACGTGTCTGATTTACAGTCAGTATGTTTATTTCTCCATGACACAGTCTCCATTGTTTCTGTGGAAGGATTCCTACCACAGGTCCAGTGGATCCAGAACATCCATGTACATGTACAGATTTCCATAAACCCCAACACTGCAGTGAAATGTCACAGCAACAGAAACAGCAGAAAACTACAGACAGAGAAGTTGGACCCGCTACAATAAGACCAGGACTCAGCTGGTCTAAATGCTGAAATGCTGTTTATTTGGCTGTAAGCAGGAAGTCAGAGCAGGTGCTGAGGCTGGAAAACTCCTCACTCAGTGATCTGTAAATCCTTTTCTCTGTAGGTCTCGGGGTCGGCCGCCTTCCTCTGAGCTGCTGGAGGAAAATCAGGAAACTGTCAGAAAACCTGGATTAGTTCATTATAGTGAGGCTGTTTTGTTCTGAATGGACTTTCTCTTTGGAAATAACTAGTTTCCATTCAAATGTTTACATACGTGTTTTTCTGTGACGCATTTCTTTGAAATCATGTTCTGGATTTTGGTTTATCGTGTTGTTTTCATACATATTAAAAATACACATCAAGTGAAAAATAGGACTTCAAATTATTGAGCTGTGGACCTATGTGCTATTTTGACTTAGCATCTGACATTAAAGGTGTTATATGTCCTATATAATTCAAGAAGACAGGCACCCTGGTCCCCCAACAGATCAGCAGTCTATCACAGGCCTGACACACGTTCACATCCACACCTGCAGACACTTTAGTCACCAACCAACCTGAAGAGCATGGGTGGACATAAAGGTTGGACTTTGATCCACCTTGAATCTTCACAGACACTTAATCAGCCTAAAGATCCATAAAGATCCACATTGGTTGTTAAAATGTTCAGCAAATGGAAAAAATAAAAAAAGACCAACCTCAGTTTCCGTTTCCTTCTTCTTCTTCTGCTGCTGCTGCTGCTGCTTGTCCTTGACTTCTTCCGTTTTCTTCTTCTTTTGTTTAATGGCAGTTTTCAAGCCATCTAGGGGACATTACCGCCACCCCCGAGCAGGAACATGGACATAGACAGGGTCCAAACAAACCTTATCTCTGCTAGAACCAATTTTATTTTCTACCGAACCTTAGAATTTATTAATAACCCATCCATCATCTAGACCCCCTTAGTCCTAACCAGGGTCCCAGGGATCTGCTGGAGCCTGTCCCAGCTCTCTTTGGGTGAAAGGCAGGGGTCCACCCTGGACAGGTCCCCAGTCCATCACAGTTATTAATAATCTGATAATCCCTCTCGGATTATTAGCACCGGTAAAGGAAATGACCAATGAAAAGGAGTGAGCCAATCATGAACCAGGAGCCGTGCGCAGTGGGCGTGGCCGTCCAATCACCGCCATTTAAATCCTGCGCGCCAGGTGCTCAGGTGTTCGTCAAGTCCGCCGCAGAAACACGCAGCCCGCTGAAGCCGCACAACTAAAACACGAACCTTTTCTCCTTCGGCCCAAACACGTTGTTTTGGAGCCGGATGAAGACGGAACAGCGCCTTGACCTGCCCTTAAACACAAGAAGAAGAACTGAGCGACCAGGTTCGGAGGCACAGACGCGGGAAATGTGCAGATAAAACGTCATATTCATCGGAACAGAGCTGGGTCTGCAGGACCAGGGACCCAGAGTCTGTCAAAGGTGAGACACCGAGTGTTTGTTTATCAAAGACACTTTGTTGGTTCGACCCTCCCTCATTGTTTGTCTGGACCTGCTACAGGTGCGTCAGGTGTGTGACGCCCCAACACGTAGAGCAGCGCGGCCTCATGGCGGACTGAGCGTCAAACTGCCTCCATAAAACCACGTCGGACCAAGACCAGACCTCGGGTCTACTACCTGTGGATCCATAAGGGCCCTGAACACTGATTGACCAAGGTGAGCTTGTCCTTTACATCAGTCAGGTGTAAAAACCTGTGGCGGCTCAGTGTGACGCAGTTTTAGCCATGAGCCCTGTTAGCAGGCCCACCGACGGTCGGTTGTCCTGGACCCACGATGACCCACTAACTTTTATATAAGCTGCTGGACTCATTAGTCACAGTCCAACTTTATTTAGTTGCCTGCTCATAAAAGCTGCTTTTTATCTTTCTGATGTTTCTGGATAAAACAGTTTTACTTTCTCTCCCTAAAATACAAAAAAGGAGCCTAGAAAAAGTCAAAGCAGAAAGTGACAGTGAAGATGTTGAAGCAATAAATGAACCAAACTCCTGGACCCCATGAGACCAGACTGACTGTTGTCCTTTCTCTTTCCAGATCCCTGTCCACTGTGAGGTCTGCCAAATAGTAAGGACGTTGTTTTCTAGTCATACTTGGCCGCCATGACTCTGTCTCTGTCCTGTCCTGGCCCCTGGGCCAAAGTGAAGCCTGTAGTGGTTGTTTTAGTGGTCTCTGTGCAGGGCTTAGGGTCAGGGTCTTTCTCTCCCATCATGAGGCCTGTGTTCAGGTTCTTGGTGCTACAGGTCAAAGGTCGAACATGGCCATGGTGCCATGGGTGCTCTCTCTCTCCCTCTCTCCCTCCCCCACCTCCACTTTCCAGTCATGGCGGCCTTGTATCATCTTTAAAATCCTCTCTGTGCGATCTAGCACCTGTCCTTAACTCTATCCTTATTTTTTATTTTTGCCACCAAGCCCATGAGCCGCCAACATCCAGTCTGTCCCATCAAATGGCTGCCCATAGTCAGGTGAGAGCAGCCGTCTGTGGTTTGTCGTCAGACCAGGGGCAGATGTTTGGATGTTTGTCTCAGCCTGTTGTTTGGAAGGTGTTGTGTCATTGAGGGCTGAGCTTAGTGTGACCTCTGTCTCTTTCTGCCCCAAGATGGCCCCTAAAAAATACTAAAATAAAAAACTAAACAGAAACACAAACAGCTTTTAAAAAACAAGTCTAGATAACCAGTGTGGCCATTAGAACAATGCGTCGTTACTAAAAGGCTCCTTTAGGCCACAACACCCAGCCGGTCAGCTCTCCGTCCTCCTCGTCGTCTGTTGCCTGACTGGCCGGCTCTCGTCTGGACACACACTCTCCGTCTCCACAATAATAATCTGTTATGACGACAATGATAATAACAAACAATAACAATATTAATAACGTTGTGAACTGTGCCTCTCTCTCTCTCTCTCTCTCTCTCTCTTCCTGTTGTTGGTTGTGTAGTGAAGGTGTTTGGTCTTGGCTGTTGTGGCTGAGGGTTGTTGTTGTTGTGGTAGTCAGCCTCCTCTTTCTCTTCTCTCTCTCCAACATAGTTTTTTATATATATAATATATAGTCTGTGCAGTTTGAATCAATGTTTGTGGACTAACTGTTATAGTTTGGTTCCATCTGCTCTAAAACAAAAGGCATGATGCCAAAATAAAATAAAAACAATTATAAAATCAAAATAATAAAAGGTGTGGTTGTGCTTCTGGTTCTAGTGTGTCCCAACACTTATCGGTTCCACACATCTCTCTCTCTCTCTTTCTTCCTCTCGCGTTACCGTGTTTTTGTTTCAGCCTCCAGCGGATCTTCAGCCTGGTCTACATGAGGTAAGGGTGACAAGGTCACATGGTAAGTGGTTCTGTGATGTGGTTTGTGATGTTTGCGGGCACTGTGCTGTAATTCACGTCGAATAACCGCCTGCTGTCAAAAAGGGCCGAGAGCGGAGGGTTGTTCGATCTGGTCTGCAGTCACGGTGCCACGGTTCGTGTCCAGTGACCCCCTGCTGTTCTACGGCCGAGGGCTGTTGGACAATCCTCCCCTTCGGTCAGTAACTTTAGCACAGCGTGGCCACCGGTCGCTCCGATAGACCGACTTAGGTCAGTGTTTTAAGGACTTAAAGCAGTGACCTAAGCATGAGAGGTTTGTTCTGTGCTTTCTCATGTGGAGGCACGAAACAAACAAAAACATTAGCTCTAAATATGTTAGTCAGTGTAGATACGTCATAATAACACAAACTAAAAAGATCCCCAACCTGTCCTTTGTTATTTTGACTGCCTTGTCATTTCATCTGTCACGTTAGAAATAATTAGTAGTTTGTGATTTTGATGCCTTAGTTATTTATTATGTGTCTCTACCAATAATGAGTTATTTTTACTGCCCTGTCACTTATTTGTCTCCATTTCTGTCTAATCTATAATTCATCTTTATTTCCATTAAGCGGCTGGGCTGGTGGTGCCAAGAGAACCGACCTGTCGGTTTTGGCTCAGATAGGTGTGTCAGTTGTTGATCTAGAGTCAGTGGTGCTAGAAGTCCTGTTGTCTGTTGTGGTGTCAGAAGATCTGACTGGATTATTTTAGCTCCAACAGGCCTGGTGGTTGTTGAGTGTTAGTGGTCTGGTCTGTTGCCTGTTGTGGAGCTTAGAGGTCTGACCTGTGTGTTCTGGCTCCAGTAGGCCTGTTGGTGCACTGGTGGTTGGGTTGGTGTTGGTCCAGCTCTGTCTCAATGCAACTCTTTCCTCCTCTCACTGTTTGAACTTTGACCTCAATGTCTACATGTCTGTCCAAGTTCAGTTTTGTGTATAGCACCAAATCACAACACAATCATCTCAAGACACTTTACAAAAACAGAAACCCCAACAAATCCCTTATGAGCAGCACTTGGTGACAGTGGGTGCATCGGTTTATATGTTAGCATGTCTGTGTCTGCATGTCTGTCCGTCTGCGTCAATGTGTCCGTCTTTACGTTTGTTTGTTGGAACCAGCTGGAACATGAAGCCCCAGGAGTCTCTCTGAAATTGGTAAGGCACTGACCCTTTAAAGGAACTTTGTTCTTCCAAATGTCTGTAAATCCTTTGATGCATCTTTCGGTCCCTTGTTCTTCTACAGGTGCATCACATGAGCTGCTCAGACACAATTGGGCCTTATTGGCTGCTGGATGGTGTGACAGAGATCCACAACCTTTGTTCCTGAAAAACTTTGTTCCTGCAAAGAAAACTAGAGAAAGATACCAAACCACATCTAGATTCAGGAGGACCTTGGAAACTGATCCAGGAAGGTGAGTGACAGCCTGAACTGTAACTTTTCCAGCCATGTGTTAGTTGTTGGCTCTGATGGGTCTGGGAAGCACAGTTTTAGTCCAACATTAACCCTGATAATCAATGTTTTGGATCAGATTCCAGATTAGAAAATGCTGTTGCACTAAATATTGAACAGATCTTCTTGGTGCAGTGATGAGTAGCAGGCACGTCTGGGGTCTGTCTTCCTTGAGACTGAAGAACCTGGCCTCCAAGAAGCACCACCATCCCTCAGCTTGTCGCTGTCTGACGTTCTACAGGGGCTGGAGTTTAGCTGCTAACCATCAGACCACCACCTTCTGGCACTGGATCCATGGTCAGGCTTCCAGACACAGTCCTGAGGGAAGTATTGTAGAGTCTGTCTTTATGTTGTAGAAAGTCAGCAGACTAGTTACTAACAACTGAACTAGTCCACGTTAGCATATGCTATATCAGGACTATGATAGTCTTGGGTTTCATGATTCTGTTTGTCCAAGTGTGGTTTGAGACTGGCTTTACTGTGCCTTATATTGTTAGATTTGAACTGTTCAGCCATTAGTCGATCAGGCTTTGATCATGATTGGCTCATTGTATGAATTGGAGAGTGATGACCAGGGAAGTCTTGACAGGGTCAGACTGGGATTGTCCAAAGCAGGAAGTTAGTGTGTTGTAATGTTGCGAGTAGTCTTGTTGTTGATCATCACCACCCAAATTCTGATAGAAATCCAATGTTGGTTGGACCGGAGGGTTCAGTCTCTGGGTTGTCTCTCTGCCAAGCTTCACCCCAAAGCAGAACCTGCAATCCTGGTGAGGTCCAGGTTTCGGTTCTGGGGAGGCCTCCCAGCAGGGGATCTTATCCCACCCCTGTAAAGCGTTCCGTCACGGTCGCTGGGATATATCGGACGGTTTAGTACGTGTCGGTCGGTCGACGTGGGACCAGCCAGGACTGGGTTTCTGTTGTTGGGGGCATCAAGCCTGGCAGAGACGGACAATTCGGACAACTGGACTGAAGCTGTTGGACACGTGGTTTGTGTCTTAGTTTAATTTTCCATCTAGTGGTGATGTTGACAGTTATGGCTCTATAGACCTGATTAGTTTGAAATGTACAGGTTGACACCATGTTGAAGTATCGTCAGTGTGTTAATATCAGAAATGCTGTTTCCAAAAGTTGATCTGAGTCCAGTCAGTCTCAAACAGGTTTTATCCACAGATGTGGATCAGAGACATCAGAGTCAGGCTACTGGAGGTTTAGTTGTTGCAGAACGACACGGGAGGACCGGACACAGGATGTAGGCACATGATGTAGACTCCTGGTTTGGAGCTAAGTGCCATGGTTGTGCAGTTTCCAAAACCAGACCAGGATCCCTCTGGTTTTGTGAATCAGCTGACTGTGGTGCTGCTGTGATCCTCCTTAGACAGAAAGTGATGCTGACATGTTTCAGGGAAGGAAGCTTCAGCTGTCCCACATCAGCCTGATGCAGAGCAGACCACATGAAGGCAGCCTGGGTCAGTAGGTTGTTGTGCTGTTGGACAGTCTCTCACCTCCACTCATGTGTTAGAGCTGCTTTTCAAACCATAGGAACTAACTAGTCTTTATTTCCTGTTCTGAACAGACTCAGTTGGACTCGGTTGTTTCTGTAGAAACTGAACAGACCAGACGGTTTGTGGCGTCTGCTGCTTTCAAACGCTTCGCTAGTGTCAGAGGAAATGAGCAGTTTGATGTAGTGAACAGGTCTACAGCTCAGATGGACTCAGTCTTTCTGGTTTGAGGTCTTTGTCTCTGACCAGTGTTGGACAGACAGAAGGGTGGGGGGGTCTTGTATGGACACAGCTGTTGGTCACTTGGTTTGTGTCTGAGTTTAATTTTCCATCCAGTGGTGATGACGATGACAGTTACGGCTCTGGAGACCTGATTAGTTTCGATTGTACAGGTTGAAGCGTTGTTGTAAATATTTATGTTGTGACTGACTTCCTGTGAACTGACTTAATGTTTGAGGTTAGTCTGTAATTGTCTAGTTCAGTCTTGGTAATAAACATCTGACTTCAGTTCAGAATTTCTGTTGTTCTTTGGCTCACGTTTCTGTTCCACAGTCGCAGGTTCTTTATTTACTGTTGATCTCCACAAGAAGGTTCATGAAGTGAATATCACACATCCTGATGTATATTTTCATAAACAGTTTGAGTTAAAGTTGAAGAAAACTGTTTTTACAGATTTGAAGTTGAGATGTTTTTATAACAAAGATCAGTGTAAACAGACATAAAAACCCAGCTCACTGCAGACCTTAAAGATCTGGTTCTTCTGATTGTCCTTAAAATCTGTTTTGCATTGCTCCTATAAAGCAACAGGGTCGACAGTCTCAGGATCTTGGACTTATGAGTCTGAGTTACTTAAATCTCTTAAGAGTAAATCACCAAACTAACCAAAAAACTCTTTCATTTCTTGTGTGTTCCCTCTGTTCTGCCTGGTGACGTCTTTAAGGACCCATTACCACAGTGTTTGGATTTCAAAATGTTCTTTTAAAAAATCCTGGTCTTGTACTTTTCGCTGCATCAGTTAAAATTGCAGCAGGTGGTTCTGCAAAGTTACTGCTGAACAGAAATGACAAACCAGGCTCATCTGACAGTTGAGGTTGTGCAAAGAGGAGAGTTAGGAGACAGATGGTTTAGTTTGAAGATTCACTTCTGCTCTTTATTTGGTGTCAGGGTTTTATTTGCTCAAGTCAGGCAGATGCTGCAGCTCAGTTGCTCTTTGCAGCCTAATGAGCTGAGAAAAATGGCCGACTCTGGCTTCCACAAATTACTTTCATATGCAGAAATTCCTTCTGCACTTAATTCCCCTCAGTGTGTTAATATATTCGCCAATAAACTACAAACTCTCATCTGAAAAGCTAAAAACAATTATTGAAGAAGTTGCCAACTTTCTGTCACCAGCAGTGAGAAAGTTCATGAAGCTGATTATTTGTGAAATAGCAACAAAATGCAGGATCTTGTGGTTCTGATCAGTATTTGGGTTTGATTAGTTTTGCTCTCAGTGCAGGAGCCAGTGTGGCAGAATGAAAGTCTGTTGTCCAAAGATATGGACAGACAGTGAGACATGACACCTGCTTCGATTCATGTGGCCAAATACAGATTGTAGTGTTTTTACTCTGCGTGTGAGCATGTCCACACTGAAATATTTCATACAGTGACTGAAACGTGTCCTGGAGCTTTTTCTTTTGGTTTTTAGATCAGCATCATTTACAAGATGGACATAAAGTTGAATCCAGAACGTTGGATTAGTGGATTAAGGTCAAAGGGTTTATCCTTCAACCTTTGCTACTTTCTATTTTCTAATGTGCAAATGTTAGTTTTTGTCATTCAAGCTTTATTCTTCTTAAGTTCTCGGTTCAACTCGCAAACCAGGTCGGTTTTGGAGGAGCTGCAGACCCACATCGTTACTTCACCTTTCCAGGCCTTGCACAACAACGGTTGACGGTGTCTCTTTAAAACTGTTGCTTCTGCTCTTGACTTCCAACCATGTGACTGATGCCCAGCAAGGAAGCTTCAGCTGTGTTTCAAACGTAGATGACACATGATTTCCCCAACAAAAGCCGTTTCTTCCTGTTTGGGAAAATTATAGTGTCTAGCTTGGAGTTTTCTTTGTTTTTTGTGTGAAATGAAACATGTTTGTGAGCTGAGTTAATGAATTTGGTCTTTATATAGAAGCAGTGAGATGAGCACACAGACAACACTTTGGTCAACCAGTTTGATTTGTAGGCAATAAAAAAACTGTTTTAGAAAATCAGGGTAAATGCACTTTGAGCTGCAGGTCAAACATTCAGCATCTGCAGGTCAGTTCAAGACAGACATGATCAATCAAAGGTCAACGTGGTGATCAGCTGTTTGGATGCTAATGATGCCTTGGTGGATGGACCAGTCCCACCGTGAAGTAACGGAAGCTTGTGAAGTGTGTGTGTGTATCTATGTCTGTGTGTGTGTGTTCAGTGTCTGAAGAAGGAAGGACAAAAGATGAGTGTCTTCCTGCAACAGACTTGGTCTTTGCAGGTCCAGTGTGGAGCCAAAGTTGTTTGTCAGGCCTCATGTATCACTTTCATGCCTCTAAGGACTGAAGCCACAACAGAGCAGACGCTTCACTTGTGGAAAACCAGCTGTGACAGAGGCCAGAGTGACAGCAGGGTGGACTCTGCCTTTGTTTGTGTTTACCACAGAGGAGTCAGCAGAGCCAACCTTTCTATAGTCCCTTTAAAACCTCCCACTGTCCCTCTGTCTCTAACCCCCACCTCTCTCATCAACCATCTCAGGGGGGAAGCTCGGGAAACGGACTTTTCCATTTTTGCACAAAGGTCCACTGTGGGACCCTTTTACTGTGTCTCTCTATTGAACAGCAGTGGGACTTGCTGACGTCTCCATGTCAAGCATGTGGGGAAAAACACACATTCTGGGCTACGGTCTAGAATCATATGTTAGGATAGATGATGTTGTATGAAAGCAAAGTATTTGGCAGCTACAAAGCTGATTATAGAGTTATAAAGATTTCACACATGTATTTCTTTGCTTTTAAATCTCATTTCTTTCACAGTTATTTGATAGTTTGGCAGGAAAGTGAAACTTGTAAGATGCCAGAACTTGCCAGATGACCCAAACAAGGACTGTCCATGTTCCAAGCATATGTGACCAGTCAGTCACCAGAACCCTTGAAATAACTAATATGTCAGAAAGCTTATATAGCAAATAAGAAGTGACAGTGTGGGCCCATAAATACACTGATGCTCCTTTTCATTAATAGAGTATCGACAGGACATTTTGAAATATAAATCTTATCTGGCATTAATCTGGAAATGTCTAAAGGATTATTTGCTTAGTATATTGAAGAAAAACTATATTAGTGAGGATTAATGTGAAGATAATGAATCTAAAATATGTGAATCTCAAACCTCCAGGACATTAGACAGCAGATAAGCCCTTAAGATCATGTAAACCCATGAGGCAAGAAAAACTTTAAAGCATATTTCTGTCTTCAAACTTCTGATTCCATGACCCTAAGCCAGTGGTTCTCAAACTTTTCCTGCCGTTTCCCACTTAAAGCCGAGCATAAAGTTTCAAGCCCCACCTCACCCCAAAAGATGACAATGAAACTTATTTCAAACTTTAGATGTTCAAATTTATTCAGAATAACTTCTAAATAAATAAAATGAAAGTGCAGTTGTGTAATTACTTCGAAGTCGAGTGGTTTATTGACGAGATCGGGGTGCGTTGTTTCTAAGTGTCTTTTTAATTTGTTGGGTTTGGGTTTTAATTTGTTGCTGCCAGCGGTTTAAGACACACAACACACATGGGTCTCTCCTCTGCCCCCACCAGCCCCACTGTGAATCCAAGACCCAGGTGTAACAAATGTATTCATTGTTGTGCCCACTAATCATTGTGTCGCTGCGTGAAGGTTTGCTTATTGTTCCGCTACAATTAAGTGATGACCTTAAACATTTATTTCCACCATGGTTCCTCTTGTTTCCCTCTGTGTTTTTAATGACGCGTTTCTTTGTATGTGGTTGTTTTATTTTGTGTTTGTGGTGCTTGTCAGTAAAGAAAATTATGATTTAGGATATACACACAATTAGACTAATTTACTCCCGTTCGCTGCGCCCAACAGTTTGAGAATCACGGCCCTCAGCTCTTTTCAATAATATCCATGGAAAAGTTCCTATCAGATCCTTTTTAGAACCAATATAGGATCTACTGAATATTCTTCAGTTTAATGCCAAACAGAAATATGACCAATAGAATATCAGCCCTCTGTCATATGGCCAACAAGAAATGCAACAAATGCTTTTTTGCATAGTTGAGTTTGACACATGAAAACTAACAGTGGATCTTAACGTAACACCATTTAACCTTGTTCTCACTTGAAATGTGTCCCCACATTAAGGCCTGGAATTTCAGGGGATTGGACCTGGAAAGTCCTTGACAGGTCCTTGAATTTGAAGTCAACCAAGGTGTGGGAACCTGTTCATAAAGCTGGATGTGGACCTGAGTCTGGACCTGGACCTGAGTCTGCAGCAGAAATCTGGGACTAACCTTTAGTTGCTCACCACAACTGTTGTTGCTACAAATCCTGTTCATGTTGTTCTGAGTGTAATGTAAAGATGAGGATTTTAACCTTTGACCTTTTTACACAAGTGCAGCTGTTACTGTCCATAACAACATAAATGTCTCTCTGCTGAAACCTACATACGAAGACTTTAAAGAGTTTAGTTGAGGTGCAAACAGTTTGGCCTTTAGCGTCACAGTCCACAGGCTGTATCATCACTGTAGTCCAGGTTCCTGTTCAGGCTTTAAGGTCTTTAAATAGGATCATCGGAGACCGGCCGGATTTGGCTCTTTTCCGATCTCGTGTGTGACGTTGAATTTAGTTGGATCAGGGTTCGGCATCTTCCCAGCAGGGACAGAGACTGATGCTGTACAGTTTCCTCTGCACAAGTACAACAGTATTAGCAATAAAATCCAGCTGAAGTAGTAAAAGTAGTCACTAAGCAGAAAACCAACTAAAGTATCAGAGAAATATTGTGCAGTCCAAAGTCCAAGCTTTGTCTCTGTAATGTAGTTCTGTAGAAAGTAGCAGTGAATGGGAAAGTACTCAAGTCCAAATACCTCAAATACCTGACCAAGTGCTGTATTTAGTTTCAGCCACTAGATGGAGACACAACATTGTGGTTTTATGTCGTTTTTCTTCTCTCTCAACTTATTTTGTGTCTTTTTGTGTCATTGTTCATCTGTTTCTTGTTGTTTTGCATCTTTTGTGGTTTTGACCTGAGCTCTGTGACTTTCCAACTAGTCTGATGTCCCTTCATCCAGAGACACAGGCCCAAGGGCCCCTGAGCTCTCAGGCCCCTGGTTAATCCAGCCCTGATGATTAGACAGTTTCCAGCAGCAGCTCTATGGACTCTGGACTCCTCATACACACAGATCAACACATTTGAATGACATTCAATAAATAGACACTTTCTATGTGACATATTGTGAAGCTGGACTTTGGAGAATAATCCTCCTTTTAGCCAAACAAAGCAGTGTAGAGTGTGATCTCTAGTCCCAACTCTGTCTGTCACATATATGAGAACCTGTGCTTATGTCATTATATGCAACATTGGCCTGTGACAGATGCTGATTGTTTCTGCTGTGCTCTTTTTATCAGTTAGAAAGAAAACAACTGTGTTGTCAGTCTTTGACCATGTTTAAAGTGCATTCATTTATGCAAAGCTTGGCTTGATTGGTTCCACAGACTTTCTACATGTGGCCAATTATATTTGGACACTAGAGCCTTTTCTAACCAGTCAAATATGAAACATAACTGTGGTTTTTGTTCTACATGTTCTCTGTATAGAACGTTGGGATCCTGGTAGGAAATGGAAAGAAGAAGCTGCATCAGTGTGTGTGTGTGTGTGTGTGTGTGTGCGCGTGTGTGTTTGTGTGTCTGTGTGTGTGTGCACTTGCATTATTACTTGGTGGGGCCTTAGCTCAGGGAGCCCACCAACAGTGAGGGGCCCAAAGTGCTGGACCGATTTCAATGAAATATAGCTCAGGAGACTCCCCTGATGTGTCTCTTGTGTCTTTCTCACTTGGCCCACTCGGTGACAAAGATTGTAAAAGTGTGCGTGAAGTGTGTGCAGTTTAATGGGTCGGAGCCATAATGTACATGGCGTTATGTTTGCAAGTACGGACATCTTTACGCGATTAGCACAGATGCATAATATCATAATTATCATTACGATGTATAAACGTGATCCACAGTTGGCAACTTTCAAAGCAGTAACTTGTTGAATGTAAATTTAATGACAATATTGAGTGGCGTACTTCAGTAATGTATTATTGTGCAAAAGGTGACAAAAAATAATATTAGTATTAAAAATAATATTTTGTGACATCTTTATTTTTTCCTCTGAATTCTCAACAAATAGCCTCCAGCTGTGGCAGTTGAGGCTGAGATGTCTTGCTGTGAGATTGGCTAATACCACTAGAAAAGGCCATACAGTGTCCTTAAGGTTTAACCCTTTGATGCACCTTTGCACATTTTTGTGTATTTTGATCATAATTTCTTTTTTTTCATTTTTTATTTTAAGTTTTATAGTTTGATTTTTTTCCGCACACCTTTTTTTGTCAAAGGCGTATTAATGTAACTTATTTGAAGGAGCATCTAAGCGTTAAGTTAACTGTTGTTTCAGAAATGGTTTTCCGCTGGGCTAACTTTTACAACTTAAAATTGTTAATATGGGATATCTATCAGTTCCTAATATGTTCTAGCTTTTGACTGAATTCCAGGTGACTACCAAACATTCTCCTGCTGTGGCATTTGAGGCCGAGATGTCTCCCATAGATCACCCTCCCCATGAGGATTCAAGCAGAGATGATGTCAGCACACAGGTAATGGAGTAATGTTGATGTTCTCACAAACCATTTCTCTGACCTGTACTCTGTAGTTCCATTATAATGACAGGAAGCTGTTCACACAGCTTTTCCAAAACAATAATTCAGTCAGGATTACTTATTGGATAGTTTGTTAAATTTGTGGTTGAAGGAATAGAGTTAACCTGATGTACATCTTTCTCTCACGGGCCTTCATACAGCCAGTTTACCTTACACACTTGTGTTTCTAGTCTTCCCTCATGGGGCCCTCATACAGCCAGTTTACCTCACACACAAAGATGATTTTCTAGTTTCTTTCCTTATGGGGCCCTCCCGTTTGGATCTCACCTTTAGTGATTTTGACATCAGTGTTGAAACACCTGGCAGTATGAAAGTCAAGTTATCATACGTACAATTCTACACCTCCTCATCTGTTGTTTGTTTAAAATGGTATTAAGAATGTGATCCATTCCATCCACTTAAATGTTGCTGTGAGATTGGCTGATATCTCTCATTACCATAATTAACAAGCTGTTTCTGAGGAGGTTTTGTCTTGAATTGTCTTGAATTATATAATTTCATGTGCACCAATTGTTTTAAACTTTTTAGGAAAAAGGTGGCTTTAAATATAAGTGTTCAGTGTCTGAGGATTTTCCCTAGTGGACTATCTCGATAGTGATGCAATGAATAGAGGCTCTATACATGATGACCCTTTGACTCCACCCTCAGATGAAGTTGCCCAAAAAAAAAAAACAGGATGACCATAAGCAATCTGGTATGCCACAGATACTTTGAATACCAGTAAAATTTTGAATCAAGTGTTTACATAAAGTCCCTGTTCTCTCCTGGATTTGATGGAATATAAACAAAATGCATGGCTATATATTAATGTAACTCCTTTATTCAAGATGGACCATGCATCAGATTTTATTGATCCTGTCTACAATTATGAGAGTGTAGTAGGCAAAAGTGATGATGAGGATAATGATGTTCCAAACCTCAGAAGGACAAAAAGCTTTTTGGTATGCCTGTTTTTATGTCCATCCATCCATCCATCCATCCATCCATCCATCCATCCATCCATCCATCCATCCATCCATCCATCCATCCATCTTCTACCGCTTATCCGGGGCCGGGTCGCGGGGGCAGTAGCTGAATCAGGGATACCCAGACTTCCTTCTCCCTGGACACTTCCTCCAGCTCTTCCGGGGGGACACCGAGGCGTTCCCAGGCCAGCCGGGAGACATAGTCCCTCCAGCGTGTCCTGGGTCTTCCCCGGGGCCTCCTCCCGGTGGGACATGCCCGGAACACCTCCCCGAAACAGATGCCCGAGCCACCTCAACTGACTCCTCTCGATGTGGAGGAGCAGCGGCTCTACTCCGAGCTCCTCCCGGGTGACCGAGCTCCTCACCCTATCTCTAAGGGAGCGCCCGGCCACCCTGCGGAGGAAGCTCATTTCAGCCGCTTGTATCCGCGATCTCGTTCTTTCGGTCATGACCCAAAGCTCATGACCATAGGTGAGAGTAGGAACGTAGATTGACCGGTAAATCGAGAGCTTCACCTTCTGGCTCAGCTCCTTCTTCACCACAACGGACTGGTACACCGACCGCATTACTGCTGCCGATGCCCCGATCCGTCTGCCAATCTCACGTTCCGTCCTTCCCTCACTCGTGAACAAGACCCCGAGATACTTAAACTCCTCCACTTGAGGCAGGATCTCTCCCCTGGCCTGGAGATGGCAAACCACCTTTTTCCGGTTGAGTACCATGGCCTTGGACTTGGAGGTGCTGATTCTCATCCCAGCCGCTTCACACTCGGTTGCAAACCGCCCCAGGGAACGCTGGAGATCCTGGCTCGATGGAGCCAACAGGACAACATCATCTGCAAAAAGCAGAGATGAAATCCTGTGGTCCCCGAACTGGACTCCCTCCGGCCCCTGGCTGCGCCTAGAAATTCTGTCCATAAAAGTAATGAACAGAACCGGTGACAAAGGGCAGCTCTGCCGGAGTCCAATCGTGTACTGGGAACAGGTCTGACTTACTGCCGGCAATGCGAACCAAGCTCCTGCTCCATTTGTACAGAGACCGGATAGCCCCCAGCAAAGAGCCCCGGACCCCATACTCCTGGAGCACCTCCTACAGGATGTCACGAGGGACCCGGTCGAATGCCTTCTCCAAGTCCACAAAACACATGTGGACTGGTTGGGCAAACTCCCATGAACCCTCGAGCACCCTCGAGAGTGTGTAGAGCTGGTCCAGTGTTCCACGCCCAGGACGGAAACCACATTGTTCCTCCTGAATCCGAGGTTCGACCACCGGCCGGATCCTCCTCTCCAGCACCCTGGCATAGACCTTCCCCGGGAGGCTGAGGAGTGTGATCCCTCTGTAGTTGGAACACACCCTCCGGTCCCCCTTCTTAAAAAGAGGAACCACCACCCCGGTCTGCCAATCCAGGGGTACTGTCCCCGAACGCCACGCGATGTTGCACAGGCGTGTCAGCCATGACAGCCCAACAACATCCAGAGACTTGAGGTACTTGGGACGGATCTCATCCACCCCCGGTGCTTTGCCACCGAGGAGCTGCTGAACTACCTCAGTGACTTCGGCTTGGGTGATGGATGGATCAGCCTCCGAATCCCCAGCCCCTGCTTCCCTTATGGAAGACGTGTTGACAGGATTGAGGAGATCCTCGAAGTATTCCTTCCACCGTCCAACAATATCCCCAGTCGAGGTCAGCAGCTCACCACTTCCACTGTAAACAGCGTTGGTAGAGCACTGCTTCCCCCTCCTGAGGCGCCGGACGGTTTGCCAGAATTTCTTCGGGGCCGACAGGTAGTCCTTCTCCATGGCCTCACCGAACTCCTCCCATACCCGAGTTTTTGCCTCCATCACTGCCTGGGCTGCAGCACGCTTGGCCCTGCGGTACCTGTCAGCTGCTTTGGAAGTCCCACAAGCCAACCAAGCTCGGTAGGACTCCTTCTTCAGCTTGACGGCATCCCTTACCTCCGGTGTCCACCACCGGGTTCGGGGATTGCCGCCACGACAGGCACCCGAAACCTTACGGCCACAGCTCCTAGCCGCCGCCTCGACAATGGAGGTGGAAAACATGGTCCATTCGGACTCAATGTCCCCAGCCTCCCCCGGGATCTGGTAGAAGCTCTCTCGGAGGTGTGAGTTAAAGACCCCTCTGACAGTGGGTTCGGCCAAACATTCCCAACAGACCCTCACAGTACGTTTGGGCCTGCCAAGTCTGTCCCGCTTCCTCCTCCGCCAGCGGATCCAACTCACCACCAGGTGGTGATCAGTTGACAGCTCTGCCCCTCTCTTCACCCGAGTGTCCAAGACATACGGCCGAATGTCAGATGACACGACTACAAAGTCGATCATTGACCTCCGGCCTAGGGTGTCCTGGTGCCATGTGCACTGATGGACACCCTTATGCTTGAACATGGTGTTCGTTATGGACAAACTGTGACTAGCACAGAAGTCCAACAACAGAACACCACTCGGGTTCGTACAGGGGAGGCCGTTCCTCCTAATCACGCCCCTGCAGGTTTCACTGTCGCTGCCCACGTGAGCGTTGAAGTCACCCAACAGAATTATGGAGTCCCCGGTAGGAGCACCTTTCAGCACCCCCCCGAGAGACTCCAAAAAGGCCGGGTACTCAGCACTGTTGTTCGGCCCATAAGCCGAAACAACAGTGAGAGACCTATCCCCGACCCGAAGGCGCAGGGAAACGACCCTTTCACTCTGGGGGGAAAACTCCAACACGTTGCGGCTGAGCTGGGAAGCTATGAGCAAGCCCACACCAGCTCGCCGCCGCTCACCGCGAGCAACTCCAGAGTAGAAGAGAGTCCAGCCCCTCTCAAGGAGCTGGGTTCCAGAGCCCAGGCTGTGCGTGGAGGTGAGCCCGACTATCTCTAGTCGGTACCGCTCAACCTCCCGCACAAGCTCAGGCTCCTTCCCCCCCAGTGAGGTGGCATTCCATGTCCCTAGAGCTAGTTTCAGCATCCAGGGATCGGGTCGCCGAGGTCCCCGTCCTCGACCACTGCCCGATCCACTATGCACCGGCCCCTTATGGATCCTCCTGCGGGTGGTGGGTCCACAGAAGGACGGCCCCACGTCACTCTTTCGGGCTTTGCCCGGCTGGGCCCCATTGGGGGAGACCCAGCCACCAGGCGCTCGCCTACGAGCCCGAACCCCAGGCCTGGCTCCAGGGTGGGGCCCCGGCTTCGCCATGCCGGGCGACGTCACAGTCTTCAATTGTCGCTCCATAAGGGGTCACTGAACCGCTCTTAGTCTGGTCCGTCACCTAGGACCTGTTTGCCTTGGGAGACCCTGCCAGGGGCATATAGCCCCGGACAACATAGCTCCTAGGATCATACGGGCACTCAAACCCCTCCACCACGATAAGGTGGCGGTTCAAGGAGGGGCTGTTTTTATGTTGTAATGATTTTTGTTTGTGTGAATCTAATGGATAATCATATTGTAACTCAACTCCTTTTTGCAGATGAACAGATTTCCCAGATTTTTTGGATGCTCTCTGATTCAAGCAATGACAGCATAGAGAGACTTTGTTAGTTTGCTGCTTAATAACATGACAATTCTGGTGTTTCTTGCAGTCAAAAGAAGCCGGGCACCAGATGAATGTGCTTCAGTAGAAAACCATTTAAGAAAGTTTAAAGTAATGAACCAAGTTCCAGGTAAGATGGACTATGAGCTGTGCATTGCTGCAGAACCCCATGCCATGAGAAACCAAGACTGGAAAGCAGTTAAATACTCAAATTACTGCAATGAGAAGAAAACTACAATGATTAGACTTTCTTTGAAAATGGTTAGAAACATGGCTAAGTTCTATGTTCAGAAACAAATGCTCTACCTCAGGTCTGTGTGTCTCTAAAAACTGTGGGTGCCTTCCCACTGGCCTTTACATTTTGTTCAAGCACTTTGAATTTGCCAGCACATGCACGCACTAAGCACACATTGATTCACTGTTTGTATGTTGCAAAAACGTTTAAAAAAAACAAAACAAAAAACTTTTTGTTATCACTTTGTTTGAAGTATCTACCATTACAATATGTACTGTATTCATAAAGTCTTAGTCCGAAAAAGAACAATAGTGATCTTGGGGTGGTCATTGATTTGGGAAAAGTATCTATGGGAGTTATTGAGCAGATATAAATGTGAGTACTATGGTACTGCCCGGTCTACCTCAAGATGGTCTTAAAGATGAGGGTAACCATGATAGTGACTGAATTAACTGAACAATGTGAATTGGTTGGTGTAACCTAACAAGAGACGAGATGCTGCTTCTAATGGATGTAAAATAGAATAGAAATTTCTTTCACAAATAAGATAAAAAAATAAAATAAGATAAAGAGAAACTGATAATGTCTCTAAAGATTTTGTTCCCTGCTACAATTTTAAAAACTGGAAATGTGTACGTGTGTTAATGTGTAGACCTCAAATACTGATCGTTAGTCAGACTCTATAAGGGGCTGAAAAACTGGTGTGTGTACAAGTGGACCTCACAAGTACTAAATGTTAGATATGGACCCCACAAGCTCTAGAAAAACTGGTTTGGAAATAAAAGTTTTGAATTCTCTTAAATTTAAGTAATATTTGTGGTCAGGGTTTTTTTTAAGCTTCTCTGATTTTTTACAGAGGTCTAGAACTACTGGAAAGGGTGGACCCCACAAGTGGTTAAAAAATTGTTGGGCCTCACGAAATAGAAAAACAAGTGTGTGTGTGTGTGTGTGTGTGTGTGTGTGTGTGTGTCCTCAGCCTGAACTGTTTCCTCATACTCTTCTCACCTGTTCACGCCTCCTGAATCACACAGGTGATTTCCAGTAAATGGAAAGGGGCGGGGCCACAGTGAGTAACCAATCAAAGCACAGAGGCTGCAGCTGTTTGATCAGAAAACATTGGAAGAGGACAGAGGAGACCTGGAGACCTGTGAGTACTGATCCAATTTTATGTTTCCTGTCAGACTTTATCAGAGTCATGTGGTTTCTCAGCCTGATAGAAAGTGATGTCAGTAACTCTGACACATCTGGATCTGGATTTAAAGGGGTGAGGGTGGTCTCTGGTCTGTCAGAGTCTTGTGATGTCAGTGATGTCAGTAACTCTGACACATCTGGATCTGGATTTAAAGGGGTGAGGGTGGTCTCTGGTCTGTCAGGGTCTTGTGATGTCAGTGATGTCAGTAACTCTGACACATCTGGATCTGGATTTAAAGGTTCTATCTGTTTAGTTTCTTTTCAGTCATTTTGTAGAGGTGAGAACTCTGACACAAAACATGTTGTTGTTGTTGTTTTTATGTAATAATCTAAAAATATAATGTCAGACCTTCTTGGGGGGTCAGGCTCTGGGTGGTGGGCCCAAAAATCAGCCTTAAAGGTCCAGCACACCTACAGTAAAATATTCCAAACGACATGACTGCCTCATTACCAAGTTATACAGCAATTTGAAATGACAGTCAACAAGTATGTGGCCTCACATCTGTGTGTGTCTGTGGCTGTTGGTTAATGTGTGTTTGGCTGGGACTGACCTGAACACACTGGTCTGACTTCATTCCAGGACCAGGAGCGTCTTCAGTCTGACACTGAGGCTCTAACCTTCACTGACAGTCTCAGATAAACACTAATGTTGTTACTGCAGCGTTTGTCCTGAAGCTTCAACAGGAGAGTCAGGGACCAGACAACAAGGAGATCTTTGTCAGACCCTGGAGCCCTGTTTTGGTCTGTGGTTGCACTTGTTTCCCCACCTCTGTTTGTGTTTGGGTCTAATAGTCTTATTGTTTCCTGGATGTGAGAGTTTTCCAGACTCTCCTTGAACATTTTACAGCGGAAATGATGAGTCTCATGTGTCGAAGGTTGAGATATTTTGGGTGCAGTTAACCAGAGGGATCATGACTCAGGAAGTGAAACCCTGAAAACTGATCCTGATGCCGTCAGTCCCACATCCACTATCGGACTTTAGTTCTGCTTAAGTCTACAAAACAGCCACAAAACACCAATTTCTACCAAATCTTTTCCTCTGGTCAAGACATAGATTTGCACTTGGCACTTTAACATCAGCTCTTTAAAACCACCTTAGGGAGGATGAAAGACAAATTAAAGGATGTTGGAGAAAAACTGAACAAATAGACTCAGAGAACGACCTTCAGAGGTTCAGTCAGTTTTACTTGTACAAGCAGTAACTGTCACAGAGCTCACTAAATCCAGAGGGAGGAGTCACTGGTTCGGCACAGCCAGGAATTTTATAGCTTGTAGCTTAGTACGACCAAAGTTGTGGATGAAGAAACAAAGAACAAATTGTGTTTTTCAATCATCTTCTTGTTTAACGAGCTTCGATCCATAAATGTCATGTAAATATATTTAGGCCACCATGTTGGTACAGGGGAGTCTCCTAATGCATGTGTGTGTATGAAGGCAGGAGTCTGGATGTCTGGATGATCCAGGAGACCTGGTTCCAGTCCCAATGTGCATTTTCCTCCCCAAACGCAAAAGACCTGGTTGACTGGAACACTAATATTTGTGTAGGATGATATTTCAGATGCAGGTCCAGGTCTCTGAGGAATGATTCCAAGGATCCATCATCTTTGGTTCTTCCTGTTCTGGAAACTGGCTGCCATAAGACCAGTGTCTGTCTCATAGAAACCAGGAAGGAATGAAAACTCTGGAATTCCAGCAAACTGTGAAGGATAAAGATGCTATGCTAAGGGAAGCTAACTGTCAGGTGGAGTTGCCTCTTTGTTTCCATCTATAAACTGGATCTTTATGAAATGGGACTGAAATGTGTTGGTCTGTGCCTATGGGGGGCGGAGAATCCAGAAAAGGTGGTGCTAGAAATAACAGGACACTTCACTTTATTTTCAGATGAGCTGTGAGCGACTCTGAGAACTTCCTGTGATGTTGTTGACTTCCTGTTTGTGTTGCAGAGCGTCCACTCGCTGCCACATGTGAAGAAGAGCAAAGTGTGAAGTCAGACTCCATTTTAAAGTCCACAGAGAAGAAGAAGGAGGAAACAGGAAGTGGGAAGCAGGGTGAGTGTTAATATGACACCTGCACATATTGATCCATGTCATTGATGAATGTTGGGATTGAGTTTAGACTTGTGTTTCCTGACGTCACAGTCACACTGTGTCTCTGGGATGGTTCCATCAAACTAATGTAATGATAATGTGTATATATGTATGTATATATATATATATATATATATATATATATGTAAATTCTTTGTTTTGGTGTACGGCACTTTGTGTCAGCTCTTGCTGTTCTTAAAGCGCCTTATAAATAAAAGTATTATTATTATTATTATTATTAATGTCCAATCAATAAGAAGCTGCTGCCGATACAGGGGGACAGCTGACTGGGTTTGTTCCTCTGGTCTCCAGGGTCCCTGGTTTCCCTCTCAGACCACAGAAGATGAGTCTTTGTGGGGGGCAAGAGGAGGACAGACCAGGGTCTGCAGGATCCAGCTGTCTGTCCATGAAGAGTGACAGGTCCAAAGATCGTCCTCCACTCTTCAGTCCTGAACCTGGACCCTCAGATCCAAAGTAAGAGCCTGCTGTATACTGTACTAGGTGTGGACTACTGAGTTGTGGTGCAGGTAAATAAAGAGAGAACCATGGAGAATAATGACACAGGTTCTTGTTGTCCAAAAGTGAACATGCTGTTTAATATTTGTCTTTTTGAACAGAGTCAACATCCAACTGGTTTGAAATGTTGTTTTCCATCAAACATGTTGGATCAGTTGGAATAGTTTGTTGAAAAAAGAAAGGTGGAAATAATGAATAAAGTCAATGAGCAAACCAAAGAAAGCCCCCACAGACCCTGAAGAAGAAGGATTCAGAAGTGAGGACAGCAGAAGAAGAGAGGAGGAGGGTTTGGAATATTCATGGCCAGGAGAAAACACTGGGAGCCAGTTTCTCTAAGACTGTGGGACTGGAGGAAGCACAGCCACAGCATCAAACACTGACCAGTGTTAAGGGGCTGAAGACTGAAACAGCAGCTGGAATAAGGGTCAAAACAGGACTTTGATCCATTCAGCATCAGGACCACAATCATCTTTATTGTCTCATACAAGTTGAAATGAAAGTTTGAAAAAGACAGAGTTTCCAAACCACTGGGATCTTCTGTCAGACCCTTCCTGCAGTCTGAGCTGTTTTTAAGGCTCATCAAAGACAGTAAGATCAGGGATCCCTGGTTCATGTGCAGCACAGAGTAACCCCCCCTCCCTCTGGTTGGTCCCAGCAGTCAGTCAGCTGTGTATGATGGCTTAACCCCTGACCTGTCCACCTTTGAAGGGGGAGAGTCTGAAAGAGCCATAAAGCCAAACTGATGATCTGTGGAATAAATGAACCATTGAATCCATCTAACAAAATAGTTTCCAACACTTTGAATAGTGTCCCACTCAGAAAATGGGCCCCTGATGTTCTATGATGCCTTATCTTTAATCAGTGGCACTAACAGGACAGATAACACAGAGTCTGGTCAGAACCATGAGACATACAAGCAGGAAAACAAATAGTGGACTAGAGGACTGAAGAGGTCTCTGATCCACTGGCTTTGTTTTCAGACAGCTGATCTCAGAGCAGCTCATATGACATTATAGTCTGGGAGTCATTACTCTCAGTAAAGGCAAAGGCAAATGTATTAGTATAGCACCATTCATACACTACGCAACTCAAAGTGCTTTACAAGGCAGATAGTTCCATTAAAAGTCTGGAAAAGAGCATCTGAAAACAAAGACATTTAACATCAAATACATTTAGATCAAATAAAGTCAATTCAAATAAGATGTCAAAGCACATTAAGGAAACAAGGAGGAACAATTATTTGAAGGCAGCAGGAAACAACAGGGTTTTCAGTCCTGGTTTGAATGAGCTGACAGTTGGAGCAGACCTCAGGTGTTCAGGAAGTTTGTTCCACAGGTGAGGAGCATAGTGACTGAATGCTGCTTCACTTTGTTTGGTTCTGGTTCTGGGAACACACAGTAGACCTGTCCCAGATGACCTGAGGGGTCTGGAAACCTCATGGGGAACTAATACATCTTGAATATATTTTGGTCCACAACCATTTAGTGCTTTATAAACTAGCAATAAGATTTTAAAATCTATCCTTTGACTAACGGGAAGCCAGTGTAGTGGTCTGAGAACTGGTGTGATATGGTCCAGTTTCCTGGTGTTTGGAAGGACTCAGTATCATCAACTGGGAACACAGTTAAACTGGGAGCTGAAATGTTTACACCACAGCTCTGCTATAGGATCTGGTCCAGAGACTCCACTCACTGTGTATGGGATCAGGACTTTACCATTTTATGTGCTCTGACTTCTTTACTGAAGTCCAGTATGAGTCATGATCAGATCCTGATCACAGGCCGTGTTACATTTGACTTCTGCCCTTACAGGTATTGATACATGTCAAATATTTGTCCTTTCTGCAGACAGAGACCAGGTTTTCCAGGATCCAGCTGTCTGTCTTTGAAGAGTGACCGTTCCAAAATTTTTCCTCTAAACTTCAGTCCTGAACCTGGACCCTCAGACCCACAGTAAGAGCCTGTTTCTACTCTAAACTGGAGATGGTTCAGTACTTAGACAGATTTGAAGGAACCAGGTAGATACCAGGGACCAGAGGGCTAAAACTGTGTGTTCACACAAAGACAGGAATCTACACACACACTGTGTTCAACTGGTTTCTAAAACAGTGAGTATAGACCCCCCAGACCAGAGTCCTGCTATAGCTGGAGGTGCTCCAGGCGACTGCATGTGTCCAACTACAGGCCTGGATGGGCTCATGTAGGTCCACAAAACACAAAGGACAACCTGTGACCTTTAACGTCTACACAAATGTTTTTATAGACAGAAGAGCAGTGGAATTTCTGTGGAGGAGCTCCGGTCCTGTCAGAGCAGCACTGTCCAAAGTAAGACTGTCCATCTGTCTGCTGATGTCCTGGTCTCTGAAAACAGGACATCTTGTTTCATCCTGTGGTTGTTCTCTCACACAGCATCGACATTTAAGAGGATTAGAAACGTCACAAAAACCTTTTCTGTCCTCAGATTCTTTCTCTAGTCTCAGTGTTTCTTGTCTTTCAGTTGACTCTGGTCTGCAGGAAGTTTTAGATCAACATAAGACCAGTCTGAGGACCAGATGTGAACATGTGACTGAAGGACCTGATCCAACAGGAAGTGGAACCCTCCTCAACAGGTTCTACACTGAGCTCTACATCACAGAGGGACTAAGTGAAGAGGTAAATACCCAACATGAGGTCAGGCAGCTGGAGACCACTTCCAAGATGGAGACCCTCCATGACATTCCAATCAAGTGCCATGAGATTTTTAAAGCCTCCCCTGACCAGCAGAGACCCATCAGAGTGGTTCTGACCAACGGCATTGCTGGTGTTGGAAAAACCTTCTCAGTGCAGAAGTTCAGTCTGGACTGGGCAGAGGGCTCAGACAACCAAGACGTCAGTCTGCTGGTCCTGCTTTCGTTCAGGGAGCTGAACCTGATCAAAGATGAGCAGATCAGTCTTCTCAGGCTGCTCCATGTTTTCCATCCAACATTACAGAAGGTCACAGCAGAGCAGCTGGCTGTCTGTAAAGTTCTGTTCATCTTTGACGGCCTGGATGAAAGCAGACTTTCACTGGATTTCAACAACAGGAAGGTGGTGTCTGATGTCACACAGGAGGCATCGGTCAACGAGCTGCTGACAAACCTCATCCAGGGGAATCTGCTTCCCTCGGCTCTGGTCTGGATAACTTCCCGACCCGCGGCGGCCAATCGGATCCCTCCTACTTGTGTGGACAGGCTGACAGAAGTCCGAGGCTTCACTGACGCCCAGAAGGAGGAGTACTTCAGGAGGAGGTCCAGGGATGAAGAGCTGTCCAGCAGAATCATCTCACACATTAAGGCATCCAGGAGCCTCCACATCATGTGTCAAATCCCAGTCTTCTGCTGGATCACTGCTACAGTTCTGGAGCACATGTTGACCACAGAGCAGAGAGGAGAGCTGCCCAAGACCCTGACTGACCTGTACTCACACTTCCTGCTGGTTCAAACAAACAGGAAGAAGCACAAGTACCATGAGGGACATGAGACGAGTCCACGGCAGCTGACGAAGGCGGACGGGGAAGTTCTTCTGAAGCTGGGGAGGCTGGCGTTTGAACAGCTGGAGGAAGGAAACATCATGTTCTACCAAGAAGACCTGGAGCAGTGTGGTCTGGATGTCCCAGAGGCCTCGGTGTACTCAGGAGTCTGTACAGAGATCTTCAAAAGAGAGAGTGTGATCTTCCAGAAATCAGTCTACTGCTTTGTTCATCTGAGTGTTCAGGAGTTTCTGGCTGCAGTCTACATGGTCCACTGTTACACCAAGGGGAAGACACAGGTACTGGAGAAGTTCCTGGGGGAAAAGTACGAAAATTTAAAGAGGGAAAACAAAGGAAAACAGCCTTTTTCTAAGAAGAATGAAAACAGTGAGCGTCCTAGTCAAAACAAAGTGAAAAATAAAGAGGAGACTTTTTTTAAGTTTAAAAGACTTTTTCAAAAAAAAAAAAAAAAATCGGAAAATCCTCATTTACCTAATGATGATGATACCATGGACAGTGATTACTACCCATCTCTGGATGATTTCATGTTGGGAGCCATGGACAAATCCTTGGACAGTAAAAGTGGCCACCTGGACCTGTTTGTCCGCTTCCTTCATGGCCTCTGTCTGGAGTCCAACCAGAGAGTCTTTGGAGGCCTGCTGGGTCAGATAGAGACCAGTCCAGGAACCATTCAGAGAGCCATCAACAACCTGAAGGAGATGAACAAAGTTGATATCTCTCCTGACAGAAGCATCAACATCTTCCACTGTCTGATGGAGCTGAACGACCACTCAGTCCATCAGGAGATCCAAGAGTTCCTGAAGTCAGGGAACAGATCAGAGAAGAGTCTCTCTGAGATCCAGTGCTCAGCTCTGGCCTACATGCTGCAGATGTCAGAGGAGGTTCTGGATGAGTTGGACCTGAAGAAGTACAACACATCAGACCAGGGACGACAGAGACTGATTCCAGCTGTGAGGAACTGCAGAAAGGCTGAGTAAGTCCAGATGTGCCCAAGTGAAAAAAATCTATTTTTGTATATTTTCTAAAAGTATATTGAGTATACTTTTGAAATACTTTGAAATACTTGAAGTTGTGTTAAAATGAAACCAGTGAAGTTGCTGGAAGCTGCAGTATAAATCTGCTTTAGTACATGAAAAACCTATTTTTCACGTATTATTGGGTACTTTTGCTGCCCAAAATACTACACTACTGTTAAAATATACATGAAACATTTGAAGTTGACTTGTTGCAAATGTCAAAAATCTATAGTGACATTAAACTGACAGTGTATTACTAATAGACTTTGAGCCAAAGTAAATGTACTTGAAATATACTCTGAACTCATTTGAACTATGTATGAAATACAATAGAATGAGGTTTGAAATGTGAAAAAAGTATGCAAAGTATATTTTTCCAAGTATTTGAGTATTTGTTGTGAAAATGAGCCACTGACTTTGTGTTGCAGACTAATGAAGTAATGAGATCATTTCAATATACTTTGCAAACATTGACTTTGAATCTGCTTTTGTTGTCTCAGTAACTCTTTGACTAATCTTGTACTTTGGAGACTCACCAAAAATGTACTTTTACTACGTTTCAACACAAGCACAAATACACTTGGTAAAATGTGTGAACACACTTTATCTGCTAAAAGTAGAATTGAAGTCTGAAACAATAGATTGATTTTTCACTTGGGTGATCATCACCATAATGTTCCTCTTGTTTATTGTGAGAATGACAGCAGCTGGATTTTGTCCCAGATGTTCTTGAGCTGTTCCAAATGGTGTCAGTCCAAAAGCTGCAGATGTTCCTGTTGTTTTTTTCTCTCTGTCCAGTGAATGAACACAGTTCTTCTTTTTCTTTCCAATGGTTTTTCCATGGGACACATTTTTCTTCTGTTTCTCTTCACACACTGATGTTTTTCTGCCACATGTGGACAAATGTCCAACATTGGAATAAACAGGGACAGGCCTGTTGTGGAAGTTCCAAAGGAACTCAGTTTTCTCTGCTTCCTGTCCAAGATGAAAGCAGAACAAAGATGAAGCGTGTGCAGTGTGACAGAGAGAGAGAAGAATTCTTATTTCATGTCCAACCCACTGAGAGAAGATCAGCTGAACCACTGATGTGAAGACACAACAGGACATGTCCCTGTTTGACATCAAGTGATTCAACTCAATATATTGTCTCTGTCATAATAACAGCTTTTCTAATATATGTGTCCTCACAGACTTTCTGGCTGTGGACTCTCAGAGACTCACTGTGAAGTCGTGGCCTCAGCTCTGAAGTCCAACCCCTCCCATCTGAGAGAACTGGACCTGAGTCATAACAAAAATCTGAAGGATCGAGGAGTGCAGCAGCTGTGTGGTGGACTGCAGAGTCCACACTGTAGACTGGAGACTCTGAGGTCAGTTGACTGACTGTTCCTATTGTAGATCTTAGATGTTGAATCCACAACTAAAGCTCCTGTGAATGTTGGTTGTTCCATTCAGTGTTTTCATTGTTCTTCTATTCTCAGCAGACTAAGAATGATTCCTTCAGTTTCACTTCATTTCACTGAGCTGTCTTCAATAATGTGTGTTCACTCATATTGAATAGTCATATTAATAATGATGTGTTTCTTTCTATAGAAGCTTTGAAGAACAGAGTGTCCCAAAAATGTCATCTGTCAGGAAGTTGTTCTGAATCCTTTGTGTTTCTAAACAAACTGTGGAAACAGTCCAAAGCTGAAACTGTTTCAACTGAAACTGTCCAGTGTTTGTCCAAGTTTTGATCCCAACAATATGTCAATATTGGACCAGACTAATATCTGACCTGATCCTCCTGAGAGCCAGAAGGAAAAAGGTTGGAATATTTCCATTTTGGAATAGAAGTGAAGACTTTGGGCCGTGAGAAACAAAGTCCTCTTTCTTTTTGGGGAAGAACACGTCCCTGTAGTGGACATTGGGTCTTGCTTTGTCCCAAAAACCACACAATAAGCATCAGTTTGCTGACGATGATGTTGGATATTCTCTGCATTTCTATCAGATTTTTCTCACTTGATGAAACTCAGAGAAAACATATGACACAGTCAGTTGTCAACAATCTATGAATGGGATTCCAAAGCTTGTGTTTAGTGGCCAATGACACAGTGGGGATCAGTCCCAACACAAGGACATGATCTGGTCTGTGCATTGGGACTGGGCCATTAGAAAGCAGTTGTCAGCCTGTTGTCATTGCCAAGGCCTCAAATCCTGATGCTGTGTGAAGAAGCTTTGAGTAGTTTTTGTTCCTGAACTGAAGCCAGCAGCTTTTGGTCCTGACACTGTCCACCCAGTTTGTTCCCTGATCCAAATCTCATTGTGAAGAACAAATCCACAGTGTCTCTATAAAGTTGATCCCATAGAAATGAAAGCACATGTGGAGCACAGAGACACACAGATGAAATCATGTGTCCAGGTGGTTGAGCTGTGTTTAGTGTCTGAGCTGCTGCTGCTGCTGCTGCTGCTTTACCTCTGTGCTGTGCTGAGGCTGCAGCCAATAAAGCCAGAGAAGAAGATGCAGAGAGGGAAGAGACAGGAGACAGGAGAGCCTGGGGGAGCTTCCTTGGCTCAGATAGAATAAGGAGGAACAATTCAATGCATTGTTTTGCTGCACTTTGGAACTGGGTCAACAAACTTTAAGCAGGAAACTTTAAAGCTGCACAGTGACAGTATGAGCCATCAACTAGATTGATTCTGCTGTTGGCTGGAAAGCAGCTTCTCTTCCCATGTGCTGACAATAATATCATGATATAGTCAGACTATTATTACTATTATTCTGACTGTTCTCATATTATTC
The DNA here is from genome assembly GCF_900324485.2 of Mastacembelus armatus. Lineage (NCBI taxonomy): Eukaryota > Metazoa > Chordata > Actinopteri > Synbranchiformes > Mastacembelidae > Mastacembelus > Mastacembelus armatus. The sequence continues at coordinate 18,292,667 of NC_046652.1, read as the reverse complement.
TTCTCATTATTATCATTCTACATTTCCCTTCAGGGATTAATCAAGTTGATCTCATCTCATTATTCTAATGAAAAGAAGAAGAATTGTCATCATCATCATCACCATCCTCATTGTCATCAACATCAGTGTCACATTGGATCTCCTTCTTTGATTCTTTATTCAGGTTGAGGGGCTGCAGTTTGTCAGAGACCAGCTGTGGTTATCTGGTCTCAGCTCTGAAGTCCAACCCCTCCCATCTGAGACACCTGGACCTGAGTCTGAACAACCTGCAGGATCCAGGAGTGCAGCAGCTGTGTGGTGGACTGCAGAGTCCAGACTGTAGACTGGAGACTCTGAGGTCAGTTCACTGACTGTTTGTTCCTATTGTAGATCTTTAGTGTTGAATTATTGTTTGAACTCAGTGTTTGCACAGACATAACTTCTATTGAAGTTGATTTTCTTTTCCTGTCTTTGGATTTTTCTGAGGCTAAATTCAGTCTTTAGTCCCAAATGACTGAGTCTCACAGAAAGTTGGTCTCATTGTGTCTAAAGAGTCACATGTGTCAGCAGAAAATCCTCTGAACTAATATTTGTTGGAAATGGATCCAGTTTCTTTGATGCAGTAGAAATATTTCTTTGATCATTGATATTGATGGTTGAGAACACACACAGACAGGTGTGTTTCCATCACTTCAGAGGACATTCCATTGACTTCCACTGATTTCCTGGAGACAAAGCCAAACCAGAAGCACTACTTGGTGAACCCTAAGCACAAGCTGAACCTCAACTTCCAGACAGCTTCTTCCTCACAGAAATCCAAACAGGTCCTGGACTAGATTATTGGCCCCTTTTTTAGATGTTGCCATTGGATTTGGAGCAGGTGGTTGACCTTGGACTCACCTGTTGGGAGTCCCAGTTAGTGCAGCCTAATAATCCCTCAATGGACAAAGTCCTGTGAGGACCCTCTGGTCCCAACATGTAAGAAACAGTAGATCAGTTGACAGACAAAGCATTACCTTGATCCATGTTGCTATTGGACCTTGATCTGTTGTCCAGTGGCCTCGGGCTCCACAGAACCCGACTCTATGGAACCTTTAGTGCCAAAGAGGAACAGTGTGTCAGTTGTGTGGAAATATTTTGGCTTTAAAGAAAGAAGATGCTGCGTGGCGTCAAAACCTGCCTTGCTACTGTTGCTGCCTCATGGGCCAAGACTAGCAAGGCTAAAAGCCCGAGCACCACTGTGTCAAATGAACCAATCCCACCCAACATGACCAGATGTTGGAAAGTTTAACTCCATATGAATCGAATTTAAAACATCACATGGAAATTCCTGTTTCTCACAATGACTTTGAATTGAAGTCAGAGATTTTTCATCTTTCTGCACTTTCTTCTTCATGTTAAAGTGACATCAATTCACACCTCAGCTAATTTCATCATAACAGCCTGGATGGACCAGTTTCTATTGACACTTGTGTTGTATTTATAATATTGTGTTGTTCTATTCATTGTTCATGTTTGTTCAATAAGAAAACAGGAAGTTGGTCTTTGCTTCTTTATTCAGGTTGATGAGCTGCAGTTTGTCAGAGACCAGCTGTGGTTATCTGGTCTCAGCTCTGAAGTCCAACCCCTCCCATCTGAGACACCTGGACCTGAGCTGGAACAGGAACCTGCAGGATCCAGGAGTGCAGCAGCTGTGTGGTGGACTGCAGAGTCCAGACTGTAGACTGGAGACTCTGAGGTCAAACCCCATGTTTAGGTTGTGTGCTGAGATGAATGTGATGTGAAAGTTGTGCTGACACTAAACTGCAGACATGAGGCTGATATTAGACTGATCCACACTGAGGATCTTCATGGGAAAGGCTGTTTTCCCTCTCAGAGAAATGTGGCTGCACAACATGAGTTTGTATAGATGGAGCCACAGGTGGAGCTGGCAGAGTTTCAGAGCTGAAGTCACTCCGTCTTTATTGAAGCAGCAGCATGTTGGCATTCATATTAATGACAGCTCTTTGTCCCTTTTTGGATGGGACTGCTTTGAACCTGCATCCTGTTGGCTTCAGCTGTTTGGAGTTTCCACTTTCTAAACTTCGACTTTCTAAACCTTCTTCAGCTCTGAACACATTCTGAAACATTCAACACTTTCAAGAGGAACTTTGGTTTCTAACGTCACCTCTTTGCTTCTTTATTCAGGTTGAGGAGCTGCAGTTTGTCAAAGACCACCTGTGGTTATCTGGTCTCAGCTCTGAAGTCCAACCCCTCCCATCTGAGCGACCTGGACCTGAGCTACAACAACCTGAAGGATCCAGATGTGCAGCAGCTGTGTGATCTTGTCCAGAGTCCAGACTGTAGCCTGCAGACTCTGAGGTCAGTAGAGGGCTGGTCAGTCCATGGTGCTTTCAGCAGGATTGGGCTAAACCCAGTCAGTATCAAAGCAAAGATCCAGGATTTCCTGTAAAGCTCCAACCTTCTCAGTGAAGCTGTGAGAGGAGAACAGGGACAGGCTTCAGGATTGGACAGAAAGACAGAGAGAGAGACAACAGTCAGCCAATCAGATCAGCCAGAAGCTTGTTGTGATCATGTGTTTGAGTTGATGTGAAGACGACTGTTGCTGATGAAGTCAGTGAGTCAGGAACACAAAAACAGTCTTTTATCCAGATCAATGTCAGGCAGCTGAGGTTGAGCTTAATTCCTGCATTTCAATCCAACAAACACTGGTTCACTTTGGCCTGGTCGGTCACCATGGAAACTGGGTTGATCAATATAGTCATCTATAGCTAACTTGCACTGAAGCAGGATCAGTTTAATGTCTCACATGAGAATTTATCAGTAGCCAATCAACAAAGTGGAAAAACTCCAGTCAGTCTTCAAACAGGATCCCAGTCTGAACCAAATCCTGGTTCACCTTAAAGTCACAGTGAAGATCAGAGCAGTGGGCTGAGTCCTAGGTTCTGTCAGAGGTCATGTGGGCTCTGAATCAGCAAATCAGGTCAATTGAAGGTTTGTGATCATTTCAGTTGAGTCTGATCTAATTCTAGCAGTGAACAGTTTAATCCATAATGTGAAGGAATGAATCCAAACTACAGCCTGTGATGAACTGAGGAGAAATCTGATGGGATTGTCAGCAGGGACTGGACAGAACACACACGTTGCAGATCCATGATGTGTGGTGGTGCAGTGTATTGTCTGGAGCTAGTTGAGGGTTTGATGACTCCTTGTATGTGGACGCCTGCTGAGAGAAGGAGGAAATAAAAAGGAGGAAAAGAGAATCTGATTATTTATTTACTCACCTTCTAACTGAGGTTTGTTCCAACAGGTTTGGCCTCTATGGGGAAACAGTGACTCAATGTTCCAAAGTCAAATCCTGTGAGTAACATTGAAACATTGTCTTCATCTAATTTTTAAAGTATGATTTTACTAAGTGTTTTTGAAATGAAGTTGGCAGATATTTGGAACAATCAGGCAGCACGGTGATGGACTGGTGACGGTCACCAGTCTGAAGTCTGGAATCTCAGTGTTGACCTGACTGGTAAAGTCTTCGTCCACCTGCAGCATCATAGCATCACAGCCTCGATCTGTTTGCTCTGACAGTCTGTAAAAAGCATGTTAATGTAGGTAGAACTGGAGCTCCACACTCAGCCAGGTCAGTTCTCAGCAGGAATCAATGTCTGTCTGTACTGGGACCATGTTCTGTAGATGAAACTCATCATCTCCAGCTCTTCTTGTTCCCTTTAGCCTTTAGTCTTTAAAACCCCATTAGTAGCAGAAAGTAGCAGGTCTGACCTCCTGCCACTGTTGTTGATTTGACCCCACAGGCCTCCAGAACAGGACACGTATGTTTTCCTCATTCTGACTGACCAGACCTGCCCCCCAGTGTAGCCTGGTAGAAATGTGTGAGTGAGACATAAGTTGATAAAAGTCCTTCTCCTGCTTGTTCCTCAGATGCTGCTCCAAGAAATGAAAATCTACAGAGGCTTCAGAGGCCGTCAGCAAAGATCTTGTTATTATTAGTTCGGACCCAGTTTGTTCAAGACGTGTCAGAACCAGTTCTGAACCAGCTGCTGGACTTTCTTTTGCAGCAGGATGTAATAAATCATGGAGAAATGGAGTCCGCCAGAGCAAAGACCAGGACTGACAGGGCTCGAGCTGTGATCGACATGGTGATAGGAAAAGGAACAGAAGCCAGTTTAGTCCTTATTGATAGTCTCTGTCAATTGGACCCACACCTTTCCAGAACCTTGGACCTGATGTGAAGTAGAGATGTGGCTCAGTGAAATATCTGACTGTAATATCATGATGGGATCTGGGGTCCTGAATGGAGACAGTTTCTATGACTTCACCTCAAACTCTTATCAAGGTGTTGATCCAAATATGGAAATGTCTTGATTTTGTTTTTTTGCCTTTTTAAACCACTTTTTGTTTCCTGACATTTGAGTGTCCACATCCAGATGTGACAGTGGCCTCAGTCTTTGCAGTGACGGTGCAGTGGTCGCTTGCTGCCACTGTTTGGGAAAGGTGCCCCCTTACTCCGTAGGAAACCAAACTTCTTTCTCCCAGTTGTTCTAGTTCCAGCCCTGGTTATGGTTTGTTTTGTTCAGAAAGGTGGCCGGAGAACTTTCCACCACATTGTTGGCGTCGCCGACAGGACGGGCTGACGGGACCTCGGCATCTGGACCACCTGCCTGCCGCTCACAGCGACCGGTGATCACCAAACAAAAGATGAGCAGAGCCATTTGAATCTGCATGTTGCTGAGGACTGGAGACAGGTGAAAGGGTCCTAACCTGTCCTATAAAGAACCTCTAACCTATAGGAGGCCACTAACCTGTAGGAGAACATAAGAACAAAGGAAACACCACGGTGCAGGATGAATAAGAATGTGAATGAAAGGTCTGTGGACGGTGCCGATAATCAGTTGGCTTTGGGTTTATATATATATGTAGACCTGAAGAGCTAATGTGGTGGTGGGATAGCAGCTGTTATCAGACCACAACACATTGATAGAATGTTATTGGACTTTCTGTGGAAACATGAGAGACATTATGTCAAGAAATCCCTTGTTCTAAAGAAATATGAATGTGGTGGATTCAGTTTTTTAGATTCTGCCTCTTTCAATAAGACTTTGAAGGTAAATTGGTTAAAGCAGTATTTAACAAAGCCTCATTCATTTTGGAATATTCTACCTCATATTATTTTCTCTGAGGTTGGAGCTCTTCCTTTTTTGTGTTACGCCCGGCCTAGGGGAAACCTGGACATGACATGATGTTAGCTTTCTCCAAGCTTTCCCACTCTCAACAGAATCCAGCAGCAAACCAAATACAAGTAAAGGTAGCAATTTATTTTGCCAAAGATAGTCAATAATTATTTCTTCTAATAACCAACGCCCAAAATAACAAACCAAAACTCTAATGCAACCCTAAACTTACCTAACCAAACAAAACCAAAGACAGGTATTCTACCCTGAACTCCACCAAAACAGGAGAAAATGAAACTAAAGATAACTGGGCTCTTCACTACTAATAAATGCTGCCTGGTGCTCAATATTTACAGTGCAACTAAAGTCACAAATGTCCTTTCTCTAAGGTTACAATTCTCAAACTGACAATTTGTTGCACACATCCTTAGGCTTCTTACAAATACAGAGTTTCTCAACAAAGAGTGCTGGTTTGGGAGTGGCAGAGATGGAGAAGAGCTCTGGGGCTGCAGACAGTTGGTGCTTTTGTACTCTGCAGGGAAGGACTGGACCAATCCTGGAACATCAGTTTAGTTTGAATGGGCCAACCCCATGGATCCACCTATACTCCACGCCCACTCCTTTCTCTCTCTCACCTACACACACACCAAGAACCAGGGGAGGAGAGAGAGCGAACAACAATCAAATCATAACAAACCTCATTAATCATGACCCAGGGTCATAACAGCATCTATCCAAGTTACATGGTTTATTAAAAGAATCACATTTCAGCATTTACATACTTTTCATTAGGTGCTTTAGCCCACTTACAATAAAAAGGACCAAAATCTAGTTCATGACCTGTGTAGTATGTTAACACTACTGGAAGTATAAATATTTAATTTGAACTATGGTAAAACATGAACTGCCAACCAAACCAAGCCAACTATAAACTCCAGTTTTGAAAACACACTGAATATGTTTATTCTAAAGCTCTGACTTCCAGTGTGTGAAGCTCCTGCTGTGCACTGGGTGAGAGGGTCCTACAGTGGTCTGGGAGAGAGTCCTGTGACTCTTTGTCTGCAAAATACAGTATGTGATGACACGATTATTTGCATTTCTACTACTCATAAACTAGTAACAGTATTTAATGATCAGTATCCATAAATGAAAACTGTAAATAAATGACACTAGATGAGCACAAATCTGACTGAGGACTTAAATTTCACCTTTATTTTTCCGTCTGTCCTTCTCACGTCTCCAGTGGTTGGACACATTGTCCAGGTCGATGGCCTCCTCTGCTTGCAGCTTTGACTTTATGGGCATCAGCTGGTCCAAATGGTCCACTTCAAGACCATTTCTGGATGCTGTTTTGATACGATTCATCAAACTAAAGCCTCTTTCACAATCTGCACTGGATGTTTGAAATGTAGCACAAATATCCACAAGCTGTGAGACGTGTTTCAGCTCCTCACATCTTAATGTCTCAGCCACCATATGTGAGAATGTGCTGATTGACCCGTGTTTAGGTTTTGGCCTCATTATGTCCTTGAATTCAGCATATTCACTGTTAATGAGCTCCACAGAATGTGGGCGGTGGAGAATGACCTCATACTTCTTTGCCAGTGTGGCAATGTCTGCTGCTCCATACTCACAGCTGATGTCTGAACTCAATGCCTCAGTGTCAAATGCAGACCCCTCCTTTAATTCATCCTCTGGAAAACCAGCATCCAAGTGATCACAGAGCTTAGAATAAAACCAGTAATCTCACCTGTATTTCTGCTATCGGCCGATGAGGCCCTCATGGCCTCTTTGACACGGTCACTCCACTTAACATCCTTTTCCTCTGTCAAGTCTTGGGAACGCAACTTCTCAGTCTTTGCTCTTTCAAAGCAGTGCCCTTCCATCACAGTCAGGTTGGGTCTTTGAAAAGAAAGACCCAGGTGTGAGAGCTTGCCCCAAACATCTCCCAGAGCAGTGAGAGTAACCTTGAACTTTGAACCGTCAGCTTTTTGTAACAGTAATTTGCTACTGGATCTCTGTCATCACTGGATTCTCTCTTGCAGTCTTCTTCCAGCACAGTGTAGTTCCTCAGAACAGCTTTCACAGCTTGGTACCGCGACAGCCATCGCACTTCGTCCAGAGGCCTGAATGACAGTGTGTCCTCATCCAGGATCTTTGCTAGGTCTTCCAACTTCCCCTCTTTACAGTGGATCTAGAGAAAGTGGAACAAACCGTTCTAAGAAGACTTTCACATCACGCATCAAAGGTCCATCTTTCCACACATCATCAGTGCCCAAGTCCTCTCTCTGGGCCACACAGTGTTGTTCACTTAGGTCTGGTATTTAACTCCGTTGTGCTTTCCTAGCATGACTGAGGCACCATGGGAGGTCAGCATCACCATTCTCTGCATGTCTAGTTCCTGCTTGGTGTCAAACTGAGCTATTGCCTGCACAATATCCTGAGCAGTGCCTGCTGTCAGCTGGATGATGCCTCCAAACATAGTTTTATGGTTGAGGTTATTTTCCTCCCTGTATTTAATATACAGGACGAGCATTTTGTGCTCTGTGCTGTCTGTGCTCTCATCTACGATCAGGCTGTGCCAAGGTGCATTTGAACTTTACACATCGTCTCATTCTGCACTATTTGACTCATTGAATTCACAAACTCAAAGGCCTCATTTCTGCTTCTCCAGCTTCCTGGTTTCCTCACATCCTTTGCCATGTGATGGTGAGTTTGTTGAACTGGCAGCATAGAAGCATCATGTTGATGGCTGGTAGAATATTGTCGATGAGGACTTGAACTTGCTCGGGGTTGGATTTCTTTACAAGTGACAGCTCGGTCCTCTTCTCTCGGTCTTTGGCGCTCTCCCCCAACAAGGTACCGATCCCCATCCCCATCTTACATCTTCTTACAAGTTCAACCGCTTTCAAATGACTTTTGTGCTGAATCTGACACTTGAGGTGGTCCAGCTTCCGTTCTGTCCACACTTTTCAGTTCAGGTTGGATCTTTTTGTGCGCGGAGACCGTGTCAGCAGGGAGCGATTGCGCAGTGAGCGTAGCTTAGAGGGAACAGAGCTGGCAGGTTGGCTGAAACCAAAAGTGTCTATCAATATGTGTGTGATGACTGACTACTACACTAAATGGCCACAAGCCTGTCCTCTGCAGTCAAAGGTGCAGAAGAGGTTACACAACAAATTCTAAAGTTTGTGGATCAGTTTGAGGCACCAAAACGCATTTGGACAGACCAGGGGAGCGAATCTGTAAATGCGGTAAAAGGCAAAGGCAAATGTATTAGTATAGCACCATTCATACACTACGCAACTCAAAGTGCTTTACAAGGCAGATAGTTCCATTAAAAGTCTGGAAAAGAGCATCTGAAAACAAAGACATTTAACATCAAATACATTTAGATCAAATAAAGTCAATTCAAATAAGATGTCAAAGCACATTAAGGAAACAAGGAGGAACAATTATTTGAAGGCAGCAGGAAACAACAGGGTTTTCAGTCCTGGTTTGAATGAGCTGACAGTTGGAGCAGACCTCAGGTGTTCAGGAAGTTTGTTCCACAGGTGAGGAGCATAGTGACTGAATGCTGCTTCACTTTGTTTGGTTCTGGTTCATCTCTATCTGCACCACACAGGCCTTGATGTGTATTTCAAGCTGACAGGCCAGAAGACATTTTAGCAGCTTGTTGATCCACATTCAACCAGAATTAGTTCTTTTTTATGACAAATGTAAATGAAAATGGTTTAATTTGCCCCTGACAAATAATTAATTAGTAAATTATCAAAGAAATGACCCTTTGCTACTGTAGCACCAACATTTCTCACCGTGAACCTTATATAAGAAATTACCAACATATGAGCAGGAATAAAATAAAGATACACACCAGGCAACTGGTCAAAAAGCTGCTTTAAGTGTTGAATTATTGCTGATTTAATAAATCACTAAATCACTAATCAAGAATATGATTCTGATTCTTAAGTTTCTTTGAGTTGACAAAATGCCAAAATGACCTTCATGTCCCTGTGAGAGCCGTCTCAGGCATATTCTGGTAAACCAGAGCCAGCACTGTCAGCCTGAAACACTGTGTCATATGAGGACATTACACTGCACTAATGAGCTGGAACAATTAGCTGCTCACACTAGAGAGTTTAATTGAACAGTTACCAAGATGAGAAAGGTCTTTCTCACACACACACACACACACACACACACTCCTGGAGCAGCCATTCACACTAGAGGTGCTTGAACAATGGCCTCCTGTAGTAATGACTTAAGAAACTGAGTTTTCTGTGTTGGCCTGATACCCTGAGATATTTCCTGGCTGTTGAACACACAACACTCAGGCCTCTTCACAGGAGAAACTGCTCCTGAGGACTTTCAATGGATGGCCCCTGGCAGTGTGTGTGTGTGTGTGTGTGTTTAGTGTTGATGTTGTACGGTACAAGTGTGTGTGATTTGTCTTGTGCACTTGATAAAAAGATGAAATGACACTTTTATAAGAGCCTGCTGTTGGCTCACTGTCACACTACACAGAGCAATAAAGTGCTTTGATTGGCTAAAGCTCAGACTAGTTATTGATTCATTGATCGATTTGTTGATCTGCTCATCTGGCAAATTATCCTGATGGTCGAAGCTGAACTGTTATTCAGGAGAAATCTCCATGAGACATCATTTTAACTTCAATCATGATTTCATTTATTTCCTATTAGAGAGACTAACTACCTTCACTGCTTTAAGTGTTTTTATTATGGTGCTTTAACATTTTTCATCCTGACAGACTCAACTCAGTGAAACCAACTTGTATAAAAGCTTTAAACCAACTGACTGTTGTGCTGAACATATACTATAAAATTACAAGAACAGAACAGACACATAAGGTGATGTGGTTAGAAGTGACAGACGCATCCCAAACATCACGTGTCTGATTTACAGTCAGTATGTTTATTTCTCCATGACACAGTCTCCATTGTTTCTGTGGAAGGATTCCTACCACAGGTCCAGTGGATCCAGAACATCCATGTACATGTACAGATTTCCATAAACCCCAACACTGCAGTGAAATGTCACAGCAACAGAAACAGCAGAAAACTACAGACAAAGAAGTTGAACCCGCTACAATAAGACCAGGACTCAGCTGGTCTAAATGCTGAAATGCTGTTTATTTGGCTGTAAGCAGGAAGTCAGAGCAGGTGCTGAGGCTGGAAAACTCCTCACTCAGTGATCTGTAAATCCTTTTCTCTGTAGGTCTCGGGGTCGGCCGCCTTCCTCTGAGCTGCTGGAGGAAAATCAGGAAACTGTCAGAAAACCTGGATTAGTTCATTATAGTGAGGCTGTTTTGTTCTGAATGGACTTTCTCTTTGGAAATAACTAGTTTTCCATTCAAATGTTTACATACGTGTTTTTCTGTGACGCATTTCTTTGAAATCATGTTCTGGATTTTGGTTTATCGTGTTGTTTTCATACATATTAAAAATACACATCAAGTGAAAAATAGGACTTCAAATTATTGAGCTGTGGACCTATGTGCTATTTTGATTTAGCATCTGACATTAAAGGTGTTATATGTCCTATATAATTCAAGAAGACAGGCACCCTGGTCCCCCAACAGATCAGCAGTCTATCAATTCAATTCAATTCAATTTATTTGTATAGCGCCAAATCACAATACAAATCATCTCAAGGCACTTTACAAAAACTAAAACTAAAAACCCAACAATTCCCTTATGAGCAGCACTTGGCGACAGTGGAGAGAAAAAACTCCCTTTAACGGAAGAAAAAACCTCCAGCAGAACCAGGCTCAGTTTGGGCGGCCATCTGCCTCGACGGTTGGGGTGAGTGGATAGAGCAGAGAGAAAAGAACAGCAACAATAAACAACAAATAGACACTGCAGGTTGGTGGGACCAGTAACTGCACATCAGCGACATACAGCTCCAGGACCAGGGACACCTGCAGAAGGTACAGAGAGAACAGAGAGAGAGGGAGAGAGCACAAACTAGGGGAGAGAGAGAGCACAAGGTTAGTAACATTCAATGGTGGAATATACATGAGGTGGGAGGAGAGAAGAGAGAGGACGGGAAGGGAGGGGGGGGGTTAGGGTAGGGGAGCTCAGTGCACCGATGGTCCTTGGGCAGTCTAGGCCTATAGCAGCATAACTAAGGGATGGTTCAGGGTTGCCTGAAGCCAGCCCTAACTATATGCTTTGTCAAAGAGGAAGGTTTTAAGTCTAGCCTTAAAAGTACAGAGAGTGTCTGCCTCCTCAACCCAGACTGGGAGCTGGTTCCATTGGAGAGGAGCTTGATAACTAAAGGCTCTGCCTCCCATTCTGCTTTTGAGAACTCTGGGAACCACAAGTAGGCCTGCACTCTGAGAGCGAAGTGGTCTATTGGGATAATATGGTACTATGAGGTCTTTGAGGTATGAAGGAGCTTGATTATGAAGGGATTTGTATGTGAGAAGAAGGATTTTAAATTCTATTCTATATTTTACAGGGAGCCAATGAAGAGAAGCCAATATAGGAGAAATATGATCTCTCTTGCTAGTTCCTGTCAGGACTCTGGCTGCGGCATTCTGGATTAATTGGAGGCTTTTTATGGAGATATTGGGACATCCAGATAGTAATGAGTTACAGTAATCTAGCCTTGAGGTAACAAATGCATGGACTAGTTTTTCTGCATCATTTTGAGACAAGATGTTCCTAATTTTGGAAATGTTGCTCAAGTGAAAGAATGCAGTTCTAGAGATTTGTTTTATGTGTGAGTTAAAGGACATGTCCTGGTCAAAAATAACTCCAAGGTTTTTTACAGTAGTGCTGGAGGCCAGGGCTATGCCATCTAGAGTAGCTATAATTTTAGAAAAGTTATTTCTGAGATTTTTTGGCCCAAATATAACGACTTCTGTTTTCTCCGAGTTTAAAAGTAAAAAGTTACTGGTCATCCAGGCCTTTATGTCAGTTAGACACTCTTGAAGTCTGGTTAACTGGTTTGTGTTAACAGGTTTAATAGATAGATATAACTGAGTGTCATCTGCATAGCAGTGGTAATTAATAGAGTACTTCCTAATGACATATCCTAAAGGAAGCATGTACAGGGTGAACAGAATCGGTCCTAGCACGGAGCCTTGTGGAACTCCATAACTAACTTTTGTTCGTGTGGAAGGTTCATCATGGACATGAACAAACTGGAATCTGTCCGATAAATAGGATTGGAACCACTTTAACGCTGTTCCTCTGATACCAATCACATGCTCCAGTCTCTGTAATAAGATGTTGTGGTCAATGGTGTCGAATGCTGCATTAAGGGCTAGGAGGACAAGTATTGAAACAAGTCCATTATCTGAGGCTAAGAGAAGATCGTTGGTAACTTTCAACAGTGCTGTTTCTGTACTATGATGTGCTCTAAATCCTGATTGAAAATCTACAAATAGTTCATTCCTGTGTAAGTGGTCTGATAGCTGCTTAGCAACAGCTTTTTCTAGGATTTTAGAAATAAATGGCAGGTTGGATATTGGTCTATAATTAGCCAAGACTCCTGGATCAAGACTAGGCTTTTTGAGTAAAGGTTTGATTATTGCAGTCTTAAAGGCCTGTGGTACGTAGCCTGATACTAGAGATACATTTACCAAGTCCAATAAAGATGGGTTCATTAATGGCAGGGTGCCTTTAAGCAGTCTAGTCGGGATGGGGTCTAAGAGACACGTTGATGATTTAGATGAAGCAACTACTGATGTAAATTCAGAGAGATCTATGGGAGAGAAGCAGTCTAAACATAACTGAGGTCCTACAGATGATTCAAGAGCTACTGTAGTAGAAGATTCATTTATTGCAGGTATAGGAAGCATCTGCTGAATTTTATCTCTAATAGCATCTAGGGGGCATTACCGCCACCCCCGAGCAGGAACATGGACATAGACAGGGTCCAAACAAACCCTATCTCTGCTAGAACCAATTTTATTTTGTACTGAAACTTAGAATTTATTAATAATCCATCCATCATCTAGACCCCCTTAGTCCTAACCAGGGTCCCAGGGATCTGCTGGAGCCTATCCCAGCTCTCTTTGGGTGAAGGGCAGGGGTCCACCCTGGACAGGTCCCCAGTCCATCACAGTTATTAATAATCTGATAATCCCTCTCGGATTATTAGCACCGGTAAAGGAAATGACCAATGAAAAGGAGTGAGCCAATCATGAACCAGGAGCCGTGCGCAGTGGGCGTGGCCGTCAAATCACCGCCATTTAAATCCTGCGCGCCAGGTGATCAGGTGTTCGTCAAGTCCGCCGCAGAAACACGCAGCCCGCTGAAGCCACACAACTAAAACACGAACCTTTTCTCCTTCGGCTAGTGGTGGGCAAGTGAAGCCTCATGAAGCACTGAGGCTTTCCTGACAATTGTGCCGAAAAAGATTCAAAGCTTCAAGACTTCAGTGACGGTGACATCTGGTGGACAACTGAAGCCATAGCAACCTCTAAAGAGCACGAATGAAGCACTGGCACTGTTTCAATCCCATGACAGCTGTTGTAGCTGATTTATAGTGTGTGTGTGTGTCTGGTGTGAGAGAGTGTGGTTGGTTGATTACCTGCACACCTGTGGGCAGTGGGAGAGGAAGTTAGATTGAAGTTAGACAGGTGGTTGGGCGGGGAAAATGAGGATAGGAGGAAGCCACATAGGTTTTCAACCATGGTGTGTGGCGTGTTTGGTGGTTTTGACGCGTAGTTTTAACATTGTAATCTTGCTAAGTCAGTATACTGCATTTTTGTTCTTTTGGTTAGTCTTCTTTTGATAATAAAGTGTTAAACGTATATTTTGGCGGACATTGTTTTTTCTTTTTTGACACGAGTTGGAAACGTCTTCCTCTTTTTTCCCTAGTGACATTTTTTGTTGTTAGATTGCCACAACAACAGCAATAAAAGTTCAGACCTCTTGAGATCAAAATGATCCCAAACTTTAGAACGTCGCTTATTGGTGGGACTCGCCATGAAACTTGCCAAAATACTCTCACTCTCACTCTCCAAATCCTGAAGCAGAATGATGCATGTTATATAGCTGGTATGGCACCAAACCACTCACATCTGTCAAACCTGTCAAGCTGTCATTGGCTCAGAATGCATTGAAACGCCATGAGCCAATGACACACACTGAAAGACTATGAGCCAATGAAAAGCTTCGAAACATTTTGAAGCAATGAAGCGCGAAGCGAAACAGCGATGACGTCCGAAGCTTCGAACGTCATCAGTCACGTGACACTGGTGTTTTGACACAAGCCCCGACACAGCGTTTCGAATCACTCCGCTTCAGGAAGAGTGACACAAGCTCCGAAGCCTCGGTATCATTTGCCCATCACTAATAGTAGTTCACTAGATTGTTTTGTTCCCGAACAGCATGGTGAATGAGTGGTTAGCACTGTTGCCTCACAGCAAGGAGGTTCCTGGTCCGAAACCCTGCAGTGGCCTTTATGTGTGGAGTTTTCATGCTGGTGGGTTCTCTGGTTTTGTGATCCCATTTATAGACCACTGTGAAATGAAATACAACTGCAAAATAATGAGCTAACTGCTAACTGAGGTGAGCTGACTGCATCAGTCATCCAGGCCATGTAGCTCCTTCGGCAGCAACAGAGACTGACCGTTACACACTGAATGTATGTCTGTATAAATATAAACCTAAATATGAATATGAATGCTGCTAAACAGAGAATTGGTGAGATTTTATGTGAAGGGTAGTACACGTGTATGTGGCTTCTAAAACTAATTTTCTCTTAGTAAAACTGTGGAGGAAGTTTGTGATAATAAAGACTCACACACCAGAGAAATGTCTTTCTGAGTTTTATTCACACACTTACTGACATCCAGCTACATCAAGTGAGGAAGATCATGTCCAAAAACACATACACGGTGAACATACACGTGTATGTGGCTTCTAAAACAATGTGCTTTTGTAAAATAAAGAAAGCAGACAGGGTGCACTGTCTGTCTTCTCTCTCTGTCATCTCTCTTCACAGACACATGAATAAAACAACCAGAATCTCAGCCAATACTTGTCTCATAAAAATAAGAAATATATGGCTTGAAATGTTTTTATTTTAAATGAAACAATTCAAAATAGTCGAAAACAAATCACCACTTTTTTACGTTTTCACCTTTTACGTGAAGTGCGTTTTCCCGTCTCACCACATTGTAACTATTGTGATCCCGCCTCGTACTGAGCGCACTGTTCATATGGAAATAATCTGAGGTGAGCCAGGTAATTCTGTACATGCCCCTGAGAAATTACATAAAACGCCAAACTTCATCATAGAATTTACTCACTGTTTCTGTGTTTGGATGATGGCAGGCTTTGTGGGTGAAGAAGTACTTCATATGTTCCAGACAGCAATGAAGAGTTTACTTTGTCCTCAGAGTACAAACATGACTTAAATGACGAACATTTGGATCCACATTGTACTGTATTGTATTGTATTGTACTGTATTGTATTGTATTGCAGTAATTTCCTCTCATTCACATTCCTGACTGAAAGGCTCATTATGCTGATGTCTCAGGTAAATGACATGACTATTCATGGTCAGACACACTTTCCTGCATGTTGGTTCTAATCAAACATCTACACAGAGACTTTCTTTTCTTTGTTCTAGGTTGAGCTCGTGACTTTTAGGAGATACACACTCAGTGTTATCCCCGGCTGCGCAGCCACGAACCCGCCCAGAACACTTTAATTTATATGTGATGTGGTTACATGACTTCCAGGCACCGTCTCACTTTACACAATAGGGGAGAGTTGAAACATAGGTTAACTTCAGAGTTCATACAAAGTTCACATCCATACATTTACATGTCTTGGTGATTTGCACAGAAAACCTGGGTTTCCTCAACTATGACATGCCTGGTTGCACCCTTTACATAAATCTGTCTGCAAAATGACAATTCTCATAACACAGTTAGCAATTTACAATGCCCTTATTCTAACATTTCCCTCCTGTTTGTCATTTTCACCATAGTATCAGAGTTTTCCATCTTCCTTGTAGGATTTTCTGGAAACTCGTCATTATGACTAAACAAGATTTGGAGAAGCAAGGCTCTGTGAGGGGTTGGGCGAAAACCTTCTGTAAAGGAAAAATTCCCAACCGGCCCCCAGGCTCCTGGGCGACCACCTCTGGTCCTCTATCAGAGCCCAATCAGTCACACATAATCAGTATTTACACAACCTGTAGCATGTCTGCAAGAGGATACTTGGTAGGTCCTGATCCGTAGTTTTTGTAGCTGTATGCCGAATTGGAAACCCCTTTGTTGGGAGCAAGTGGTATTTACAGTCTTGTAAATATTTACAGTCTGTGCTTGCATAACAGACAATACTTAGTGTCCCTAGACACAAAATCAGCCGATGGAGAGCCATAGCTGGGAGTAAGGATCAGATGGTCTCTTCAGCAGCCAAGGGTTTTGATACCGGCTGACTTCCACCTTACTCGGCTCCTAGTGGCTGTAGTATCTTGCAGTGGCTCTGATGAATCCACGTAGGTCTCTCCTGAATCTTCACTGCAGTGGGAGTGGTCAGGATCACTGTATAGGGCCCCTCCCACTTGGGAGTGGACCAGGTCTTCCTCTTGATGACCTTTATCAGGACTTGGTCACCAGGCTTGACTCTCTGCACCTGTGGAGACAAAACATCTCTTGGCAGATTATTTGCACTCATGACTTCTCTGGTTTGCAACATCTTGCTCATCCATTCAGCTAATGTGGTTTCTCCTTGAGGTTTTTC
Source organism: Mastacembelus armatus (assembly GCF_900324485.2). Taxonomy (NCBI): domain Eukaryota; kingdom Metazoa; phylum Chordata; class Actinopteri; order Synbranchiformes; family Mastacembelidae; genus Mastacembelus; species Mastacembelus armatus. Next base: position 18,275,772 of record NC_046652.1, on the reverse strand, counting down.
ACACACATTTTCACAAATGGGAAGTGTAAAAGATCTTCCATAAAGGATTTCAAACGGGGTCAGGCCTCTGTCTGTTGGCGTGACCCTCATATACATTTTCACCAGGGGGAGACATTCCACCCATGTCCTTCCCGTTTGCTCCATAGTTTTCCTCAGTCTCATCTTTATAGTGCCATTAGTTCTTTCTACCAGGCCTGCACTTTGGGGATGGTCTGAACAGTGGTTTTTCAATTCAAACCCCAGATGTTTAGACATCTGCGTAACTACTTCATTTACAAAATGTGGACCATTATCACTGTAGACTCGCTGTGGGATCCCATGATCTGGAATAATGTTTTTGCACAGCGCTTTAGCCACTGTCAGTGCATCAGCACTTTTGCTAGGCACAATCTCAACCCACTTAGAGTATGCATCTATCAAAACAAGACAATACTTGTATGTCTGACATTGTGACAACTCTATAAAATCCATGTGAATAACTTGGAATGGATAGTCCGGATTGGGGAATCTCCCTCTCTTTGGTCTGAGATTTCCCTGTGGGTTATGCTTACAGCAAGTCAAACAGGATTTACAAAAATTTTTTGAGTAGTTATTGAAACCTGGTGAAACCTGGTGCGTGAAAATACTTCTCCACTGCATATACCATCCCTCCTGTTGACACATGGCAAGGCCCATGCGTCAAAATAGCTGCCATATGATAGAGACTTCTAGGCAGACAAAATTTGTCTTTAATCTTAAAAAGGTCTTGCTCAATTATGGCTCTTTTCTGCATGTCTGAAAGTACTTCATGATCTATAGGCTGTTTCACGTCTTCCATGAGGTATAGGTTACATTTTCCAAACTGTCCCTGCGCCGCTGCTTTTCTGGATTCAGTCAGGGCTCTGCCTTCTGGTGTTAGCTTATGACCCAGGAATACAACTTCAGAAGTAGCCCACTGTAGCTTTTTTGGAGATGCTTTGTTACCTGTTCTTTCTAAATGTTTGAACAGTGCTATCGCCATGTCTTTGTTGTGCTGCTGAGTGTCTGATGCAATTAAGATATCATCTACATAGGTCAAAATTTGGCTATGTGTAGGCACGTGGAATGTAGATAGGCAATTTTCCAATTCTGATGCAAATATAGTAGGGCTATCAACATAACCCTGTGGCAACCTGGTGTAGGTGAGTTTCTTTCCCTCAAAGGTGAACCCAAACCATCCCTGTGAGTCTGGATGTACTGGGATAGAGAAAAAAAAAGCATTACTGAGATCCACAACCGTGAACCACTTAATTTCAGGTTTTATATGGTTCAGCAGAGTGTGAGGATCTGGGACACACGGGGCCCTACTTTCAACTGCTTTATTTACTTCCCTTAAGTCTTGAATCATCCTCCAACTCCTCCCATCAGCTTTTTTCACTGGGAATATAGGGGTGTTACACTGAGCCTCTGGTGCTCTCACCAGGATCCCTGCATCAAGCATCTCTTGTACTACCGGCCTGATTCCCTGAAGCGCGTCTGGTTTAAGGGGATACTGCTTTATCCTAGGTCTATAGTCAGATTTGGCCTTAATAATAACTTCTGGAGCTGTGGTCATTAGGCCTACATCAGTTTTGCTACGAGACCAGAAACTGTCAGGCACCTCAGCCAAACACGGATCTAACTCCTCCAGAAGTAACACTCATTCTCGGTCATCCTCCCCCATGTGAGCACGGGGAGTGGCCGTTACAACCCAATTTAAGTTTTTGTAAAAACAGCTTCCCACACTATTACTAAACCAGCCCCCTTCTTCTTCATGCCAATCACAACTACTCTCAGCTTTATTCAAAAACTGCTTTAACTCCTCCCAGTGCATGTCATTCGTCTTAGACACTGACAAGTGAGGATTAGGTGACCATCCCATCAAGAGGCGCTTAGCTTTTGAAGGAAGACTAACAGAGTAGACTGCCTTTCCTTTCCTATCAGTATAAAGGGTCTTAAGCGTTATCCTCTGTGGCCCTAACTTCTCAAACTTCTGTACATAATCAAAATCTGGACCTGGGGTGTGTTTATAATAGAGGGTGACATGCATCTGCTCTGGTGAGAGACTTTCTGAGTGTGGTGGTTGAGGATCAGGCAGCAGGCGCAGGAGCTGCTCTCCTGTGCGTCCAGGGTCAGGCATGGGCAGATCTAGGGACCACCAGTAATGTGACGCCCCTTGCTTCAGCACTACGTAAGAGGGGATCTCCTCCCCCGGGCCTATGGCTGCCATCCCGTTTGTAGTAGGTACTAGAGATATTTTTAATTTGCTCAACAGATCTCTGCCCAATAAATTCACAGGACAGTTAGGACACAAAACTGCCATTACCTTTTCCTGAAAGCCAGATGCCTCATCCTCAATCACAAAACTTTGGGAGAAACTGCAAGGGGTGACCTGTCCATTCGCTGATTTTACAAAAATATTCTTATCACCTTTTGTCACGCCAGGAACTTTATCCCTCAAGACTGTTCTGTCTGCTCCTGTGTCACACAAAAACTTTATTTTCACTCCATTAATTTTTAACATTCTAATGGACATTACCTTATTCCCTTCTGCACTATAATAAGTGTCTACAATTTCTTCAAGGTCCAGCATTTCATCTACAGTAGGGCCTAGTCATGCTTGGGGGTTAAAGGGTCCTGGTCTCCTATACTCTTCTGATCGTCTGCCTTCATCTCTCCCTGAGCTCTGGTTCTGCTCATCACAATCACGGGCAAAGTGTCCTGGTCTACCACAATTATAGCATACATCATCCTTCCATTTCCTATTTCCAAAACCTCTTCCTGAGCTCCCTCTACCTCTGCCTCTTCCTCTGAATCCTCTCCTGCTGTACTGTGAAGGACCTCCTCCTCCCCTGTCACTCATGACATCCAGTAGTGCAAACACTGCAGCTTTTGATTGTTGTTCTGATTTATGTTTCTGTAAGTCTTGGGCATGCTGTGCATAATTCATTATTTGAGTCACTCCATCTGTGGGTGTATTAATATTTAGCTTTCGGATGTGGTGGGTGATGGACGGAAGAAACCCACTCAGCAAGGCCTGTTTCAGTTGTTGCTGATAGGGGGAAGCGACAGTGTCAGAGGGATCCAAACCACTGTTTGTCTTAAACACCTCCTCTAGCCGTCCTCTATAGTCCTGCACATCCTCACCTTCTTTCTGTTTACATTGGGCAATAGCTTGGTAATCAGGAGGTTTAACAAATGCATTTTTTACTCTATCTGTCAACAATGTAACTTGGTTGTCTAAGGCTGGGTCTCCAGGGGGCAAAACCTCCCCCCCTGGAGTCTGCCCTGTATATCCTCCCCTCACTCCTCCATATCTGTGTCCTAAAGCTTTCCTGCACACTGAGTCAATCTCCTGCCCGTCCAAATTGTAAGTTTGTCTAAGTTGCTGCAGATTTACAATCCATTGACGAACATTAGCGAAGGGGTCCCCTAGCCCTTTTACTGCATCCTCCAGCTCCTTACCAGGAGAAGGGGCCTGTTGTCATTCCCTACTCCAAAATGAGGGTTAGGCACTTCTATGGCTGGAAAGATGCTGGCTGGGTCAGTCAATGGTGGCCAGGGCGGCGGATCAGGACGGGGCCCCATCCTTGACCCATCGCCCTGGAGGTCCCTAAACGGGCTTAATTTTGACATGGCCTCTGCCAGTCCTTGGACCTCATCAATTAAAGGACCATACAGATTTCCTGATCTAGTGTGGCTAGGACTGATTAGAGCAGGTCCAGCCGTAGGAGGCGGGGTCGCGGCTGTCCTCGCTGCCCCCATCACAGGTGCGGCAGCCGCAGCAGCCGCTTCTTCTTGTTGAATTAACGCTTGTGGACGCCCTACAAAATCAGCTGGGTCCTCTTGGAGGGCTGCTATGAGGGACTTTTATCTCTTCTCTTCTCAGCTTGCTCTTGCCATTTTACTGCCTCAATGAGCTGCAATTTAAATTTATCAATTTTCCTAGGTTCTACTATGGCCATTTCTGCTTTTAACTAAGTTACCAATTTATCGCATGCGCAGGTTTCCAATTTTCCAGGAAATTCATATTTTTTCTTCCATTCTCCTAAATATCTCGCTGATCCAGGAGAATAAGTGTTCATAAATTTAGGATCCCCTATTAATTGGGGTTTACTGTTTCCCCTTTCCCATAGTTGCAACTTTGGCACAAGCAAACGATCAGTCACAACAGCGCGGGGATCGTCCACTGTATCAGGCTTCTACAGGTGCTAAGTACCTGCGGATACAGCCGTCCACCACACTCAACTTTTCAATTTTTACTTGTGCCCAACAAAATACACAGTTTTAATAGGTAGTGACACTACTCTATTCAGCCGACAATAGTCCGTCAACTACCATCAGTCACACGTTCTCATTCACTCACACGTGTTTCAGTATCCCTGATACTTTCTTTTCGTCCCTGACGAATAGCGCTTTTACTTTTCAAGTGTCCCTGACACTGCTATGTCCCTGACATAGGTTTCGTCCCTGACGAACTTACAGCTGCTTTCTAGTGTCCCAGACATAGAAGTCAACGCAGCTCACCTATTTCTGCAGATACGTCTCTTGTCCGGCTTCCGTCAAGCAGCAGAAGTGAAGAGGATCTTTTCAGGCGAGCAGACACCGACCTCCCGTCGAATTCACGAGGGTGGATTTTCCTCGATCCCCTATGGGACCGACTGTGCACAGTTTTCCAGCGTCCTCGTCCTCCTCTTCACCGTTGATGCTATATTGGAAACCGGGCGGAAACACCAATAAATGTTGGTTCTAATCAAACATCTACACAGAGACTTTCTTTTCTTTGTTCTAGGTTGAGCTCGTGACTTTTAGGAGATACACACTCAGTGTTATCCCCGGCTGCGCAGCCACGAACCCGCCCAGAACACTTTAATTTATATGTGATGTGGTTACATGACTTCCAGGCACCGTCTCACTTTACACAATAGGGGAGAGTTGAAACATAGGTTAACTTCAGAGTTCATACAAAGTTCACATCCATACATTTACATGTCTTGGTGATTTGCACAGAAAACCTGGGTTTCCTCAACTATGACATGCCTGGTTGCACCCTTTACATAAATCTGTCTGCAAAATGACAATTCTCATAACACAGTTAGCAATTTACAATGCCCTTATTCTAACACTGCATATTTCTTTTCTAAACAAAAAGTGTCTTACAAAATTTTAATTAATGTATTGTTTTCAGTGAATGAGTGAACATCACTCACATCATGTTGAAGCAAACACTTTACACTACAAGATGTATTTATTAAAAGTCTTGCAGAATCAATGTTCTGTTTTATGGTCTTATTTCAGTGACTTAAAAATTTCAGTTTTTCACTAACCATGCATAAACACTGTTTGCTCAAAAACACAATCACATATTATTGTTGCCCAGTTTCTGCTGATTAGAGTGTTATCACACTTTAGCCAGTAACATGTTTAAAAGCAACTGAAAAAAGCACAAATGTCAGGGCATGTCAAAACTTGTCCAGGGCCCCAAAACACACTCAGACCTCAGACGGTTAAGCTATTTGATAGAGACCTTAACCACAGTGGTCAGTTTTGACATTTCTTCTTGGTGTGAATGCGCTGATGGGCTGTTAGAGCACTTGAGCAAAGAAAAAATTTTCCACATTGCTCACACCAGTACGGTTTCTCTCCAGAGTGAATACGCTGATGTGTTTTGAGGTAGCCTAACCATGAGAAGGCTTTTCCACACTGGTCACAGCTATAGGGCTTCTCTCCAGAGTGAATACGCTGATGTGTTTTCAGGTTGCCTAACCGTGAGAAGGCCTTTCCACACTGGTCACAGCTATGGGGCTTCTCTCCAGAGTGAATACGCTGATGTGTTTTGAGGGGGCCTAACCGTGAGAAGGCTTTTCCACACTGGTCACAGCTATAGGGCTTCTCTCCAGAGTGAATACGCTGATGTGTTTTGAGGGGGCCTAACCGTGAGAAGGCTTTTCCACACTGGTCACAGCTATAGGGCTTCTCTCCAGAGTGAATACGCTGATGTGTTTTCAGGTTGCCTAACTGTGAGAAGGCCTTTCCACACTGGTCGCACCAGTGCGGCTTCTCTCCAGAGTGAATACGCTGATGTGTTTTAAGGGGGCCTAACCGTGGGAAGGCTTTTCCACACTGGTCACAGCTATAGGGCTTCTCTCCAGAGTGAATACGCTGATGTACTTTGAGGTGGCCTGACTCTGTGAAGGCTTTTCCACACTGGTCACAGCTATAGGGCTTCTCTCCAGAGTGAATACGCTGATGTTTTTTGAGGTTGCCTGACTCTGTGAAGGCTTTTCCACACTGGTCACAGCTATAGGGCTTCTGTGACGTGTGAATACGCTGATGTTTTTTCAGGGTATTTAAACATGTGAAGGCTTTTCCACATTGGTCACAGCTATAGGGCTTCTCTCCAGAGTGAATACGCTGATGTACTTTGAGGTGGCCTGACTCTGTGAAGGCTTTTCCACACTGGTCACAGCTATAGGGCTTCTCTCCAGAGTGAATACGCTGATGTGTTTTGAGGTGGCCTGACTCTGTGAAGGCTTTTCCACACTGGTCACAGCTATAGGGCTTCTCTCCAGAGTGAATACGCTGATGTGTTTTGAGGTGGCCTGACTCTGTGAAGGCTTTTCCACACTGGTCACAGCTATAGGGCTTCTGTGACGTGTGAATACGCTGATGTTTTTTCAGGGTATTTAAACATGTGAAGGCTTTTCCACACTGGTCACAGCTATAGGGCTTCTCTCCAGAGTGAATACGCTGATGTTTTTTGAGGTGGCCTGACTCTGTGAAGGCTTTTCCACACTGGTCACAGCTATAGGGCTTCTCTCCAGAGTGAATACGCTGATGTGTTTTGAGGTGGCCTGACTCTGTGAAGGCTTTTCCACACTGGTCACAGCTATAGGGCTTCTCTCCAGAGTGAATACGCTGATGTGTTTTAAGGGGGCCTAACCGTGGGAAGGCTTTTCCACATTGGTCACAGCTATAGGGCTTCTCTCCAGAGTGAATACGCTGATGTACTTTGAGGTGGCCTGACTCTGTGAAGGCTTTTCCACACTGGTCACAGCTATAGGGCTTCTCTCCAGAGTGAATACGCTGATGTGTTTTAAGGGGGCCTAACCGTGGGAAGGCTTTTCCACACTGGTCACAGCTATAGGGCTTCTCTCCAGAGTGAATACGCTGATGTACTTTGAGGTGGCCTGACTCTGTGAAGGCTTTTCCACACTGGTCACAGCTATAGGGCTTCTGTGACGTGTGAATACGCTGATGTTTTTTCAGGGTATTTAAACATGTGAAGGCTTTTCCACATTGGTCACAGCTATAGGGCTTCTCTCCAGAGTGAATACGCTGATGTGTTTTGAGGTGGCCTGACTCTGTGAAGGCTTTTCCACACTGGTCACAGCTATAGGGCTTCTCTCCAGAGTGAATACGCTGATGTGTTTTGAGGTGGCCTGACTCTGTGAAGGCTTTTCCACACTGGTCACAGCTATAGGGCTTCTCTCCAGAGTGAATACGCTGATGTTTTTTCAGGGTATTTAAACATGTGAAGGCTTTTCCACACTGGTCACAGCTATAGGGCTTCTCTCCAGAGTGAATACGCTGATGTTTTTTGAGGTGGCCTGACTCTGTGAAGGCTTTTCCACACTGGTCACAGCTATAGGGCTTCTCTCCAGAGTGAATACGCTGATGTGTTTTCAGGGTATTTAAACGTGTGAAGGCTTTTCCACACTGGTCACAGCTATAGGGCTTCTCTCCAGAGTGAATACGCTGATGTTTTTTGAGGTGGCCTGACTCTGTGAAGGCTTTTCCACACTGGTCACAGCTATAGGGCTTCTCTCCAGAGTGAATACGCTGATGTGTTTTGAGGTGGCCTAACCGTGAGAAGGCTTTTCCACACTGGTCACAGCTATAGGGCTTCTCTCCAGAGTGAATACGCTGATGTGTTTTCAGGTTGCCTAACTGTGAGAAGGCCTTTCCACACTGGTCACAGCTATAGGGCTTCTCTCTAGAGTGAATATGCTGATGTGTTTTCAGGTGACCTAAGTGGGAGAAGGCTTTTTCACACTGGTCACAGTTGTAGGTTTTCTTTCCAGTGTGAACATGCTGATTAATCTCTAAACTCTCCAATGTTGTGAAGGTCTTATTGACTCCTGTTCTTCTTTTCTATTTGTAAAAAAGAAGAAAAAAGCAAAATGGAGAAAAGATATGAAATTACATGATAGAAAAATCCAAAACCATAATTGACATTGACATTCACAACATGTCTATGAAACATGATCATGTAAACTGTGTTTCCCTGGAGTTCTATTTCATTCCAAAGTTGTGTTGTGTCTCATCCACACATTTTGTCATTTTTTAAAATTATTTTTCTTAAAACGTGTGCTTGCCTCACCTCAATAGCTTTTCTTAGTATCAACATTTAACTTTTTATCTAGTTTCATTTCTAAACAGTGGACACAACTCTCTGAAGTACAGCACCATATTTAAAGCACTAGCTTAAGTTTGAAATTAAAGAATTTCTCTTAAGTCTAATTTTTTCTCTTACCCAAATTTGGCTTTGAGAAACCACAGAAGTGTCTGGCAACAATTACTTTTAAGTTAGACCAAGTTTTACGACTCAGTGCCACACAGACCCAGGTCTGTCAACCACCACAAGACCAAGAAAATTGACCAATGTAAGAGAGTATACCAGCTTGGTGACAAAGACACTCTCAGCCTGCAGCTTAGTTAGCTGAACTTAGTCTTGGAACTCTGACCGATTCCACTCTGAGGACCAAATGGCCTCCGAAGCAGACTTTATTGCCCTGCTCGCATAGCAACTTCAGCAAGCTCCAGGTGATGTCTTGCAGCTAAGTACTCTGTGATGAACAGCTGATGCTCCAAACTACTTTTTCCCCAAATCTTCTTTTAACCTTCTGGGGTTGACGAATGTGCCAGCGAGTTTTGTGGCACCTCATTACAGGTAATGCGGTCCCGCCTTGTACTCTGTTCACTGTTCACATGTAAATAATCTCAGGTGAACCAGGTAAATATGTGCACGCCCCCGAGAAATGACATAAAACGTCAAACTCTCAGCTACAGCTAGTGTGAACAAGATGACATTGACATCATTTGTGAAGTAAACACTTTAGCCTACAACATGCAGGTCTCCAAAGTCTTATGAACCAATGTTCTGTTTGTGTTTTATGGTCTTATTACAGTGACTAAAAAATTGTAGTTTTTCACTAACCATGCATAAACACTTTTTTCTCAAAAACACAATCTTATAAACTTGCTGCTCACATATTTGTCAGGTTATTTGTGCTTTTTTCCTTAGTTTTTTGTAGCATTTGTTTCTGTAGCATTTCTGTTTACCATTTGATCCTTTGTAGCATTTGTATTTTGTCATGATCCGTATTCCTGAGTTCCTGTTTTTTGTCTTATTTTGAAGGATCATGACAGGAACTGGTTTTTGTTGTGTTCTGTTCCCTTTACTTTGCCCCAATTAGTTATTGTTTTCACCTGTGCCTTGTTTTTGTCCCTCACTTTATATACCTTTGTTTAGCCACAGTTTTTTGCTGGGTTGTCTGCTTACAGCTGCTCTCTACTGCCTTTGTTTCCTGAAGAGCCACAGTTCCCTGCCTCAGTAAAATACCCTGTTTTAAGTTAAGTAGTCCAGCTTTGTTCTTGTCTCTTGTAGTCTTTGTTCCTGCTTTGTTCACGTTCCCTGTAGCCCTGCTTTCCTTGTGTTCCCTGTAGTCCTGCCATGTCTCTGTCTCATGTTCATGCTCCCTGTGTGGTCTGGTGCATCTCCCTGAGTGTGTGACCCAGACCCTCATGCCCTGTTGTCCCTGTATCTCATGTTCATGTTCCCTGTGTGGTCTGGTGTGTCTCCTTGAGTGTGTGTGATCCAGATCTTCCTGTCCCCGTAACTCATGTGCTTTGTTTTGATTCCCGTGTCCTGGTGTTCCCCAGTTTCCTCTTTTCTGCCTTCCCGCTTTGTTCTGGTTTCTCATTGAAAATAAAGTCTTTTTGTTTAACCCTGAGTACCAGAGTGGGCGTTTCCTTGGTCCGAACTTTACTTAACCCTGACATATGACAGTATTTATGTCTGTTTGCACTGGAGTACCCCCCCCGTACCTACACAAATTCCTTGTGTGTGTGCACACACACTTGGCAATAAAGCTCATTCTGATTCTAATTCTAATTCTGATTCTGATTAACAAACAATACCAGTGTGACGACTTTCACACCCGCAACTGGGTGCAAACTGACCGAATCACTACATTCAAAATGAAAACTTTACCATAAATAAATTATTACGTATTTTAAAAGCTTCCCATGACACTTTCAAGGCAAATGACTTAAGTCACTTGATTCATTAATGTCACAATTTTAATGGACACACTAGAATCTCCCTATGAACACTCCAAAGAAAAAAAATCCAATGGTGGACTTGAAATGCCAAACTGATAAAAGTACTGGTCAGATTAGCATAAGTAGAATATCAGACTAGCAACACTCATCCTTAGTAAACTGGCTGGGTAATGGCTCAGACCTGCTTCTAAGCTGTTTTATTCAGGACTGGGTGAAACCAGAACACACACCGGGAAATACATAAACATAAAGGCTGGATCTTAGACACTTCCAGACTTGAACTAAAATTAGAAAGAACAGATGATGCACTGACTATTGACAATTGACTCTGGCCTCTTTATGAAGCCTTTTCTATCGATTAAGTCCTGAACGCTGAGCTGTTGATCACTGCCAACAGAGGACTGGACCTCCTCGTTACTGCGGTTAAGCCAGCTGCAGTTCTGAAAAGCCACAACTGAAATTTGTGGGTGCGCATATTACTATGATTACGGTAATTTGAGGAACAACATAGAACGCGCTTTCAAATCACTTTTCATTTTTCTCAGAATTGAGGTAATACGTTTATGAGATAATTGTCATGTTTCAGTTTTTCTTTTTCAAATTTGCCCTCAAATGGTTCATTTATAGGTCTTTTTTGACAGGTGTTTGTTTATTTGAGTAATGAATTTCTGTATTTTTCAGAGGGCTAGAAAAACCGCATTTCTCATCAACAGAAAAAAAAACAATTGCCAGTTGTTATAGGGGACATCCCATACTATATACAGTGCATGCCTCATATGAAAACCTTTTACTGCAGCCTTTTGGAGAAATGTTCCATTATCCTACTTCAGTGTCTGTCGCTCCCAATTGTACTGTATAATTATAATAATAAAATTGTAAAACAAAACATACTAGAACTACTAACTAAAGGACACATAACGAAAGCACAAAACATTGTTTTACACCATATCAAGTCAAAGTACATTTTCCTAGTGTAGTACTGAGGATGACAGTGCCAGTCATCCTCACCAAAAATGGCATTTGCAGGTATGTTAACACAGGTGGGATGATGCCATCCATTACACAATGAGCACTGCACCATGATTTCTTTGTTGTGTGCAGGACTACACACTGACAGGAGTTTGCCTAAAATTGGCTTTGCTTGGTTGAGGCTCTGAAACACCTGGTGAATTCTGCCCTCATTCGTCAATCACGGAACAGACAATTCTCTGGCCAAAGGTTGCAGCATAGAGGATGTGCAAATGCCACTGCAAACAAGCCACAGTTGCTGCTATTGCTTTGCTGCTGAGCACTAGGAAAAATTACCACGAATAGGTCTTCCTTTGGCCTTCACATCCCCAATAAGGCTTGTGTGGCACTGGTGTCCAACACTGTTGAGAGGCTATTGTGAGGGAAATTTACACCTTGACAGACAAATGTCTGCTACCTCCTTGTGTTAATTCAACAAAGACTTTTGACACGGCTTTGTATTCATTAGGAAGCAGACGAAAAGTCATAGAGACGCTAATTATATTATGAATGCCATCCGGAGGCAGATGATTCGCTGTGGTGACCCCTGAAGGGAGCAGCCGAAAGGAAAAGAAGAAGAAGAAGATGCCATCCTGCCAGCACGACTTACATGTGAGTGACTTATGTGTAAATTAATACTATTCAACTGATATTAAAGCTGATCATTTTCCGTGTTTGCGGTCAATCGGTATTGACCCGTTCTGCAGACCGTATGCTCCGTTGTGACTCTGTTGCTTTGTCTATTAAATTTGCCATCCTTTAACCTGAGATTTGCCTCCAAGTGCTTTTTGCCACGACAGCTATCATGAATGCAAACCTTATTACTACCAGCAAAGATGTTGCTTGCTGTCACCCAATGGTTTCCCCCAGTGTGTAACATTCGAATGAGTGGCTTGTTAGGAGTACCCACAATTCCTCCTTTAATACACTAGATAAAAGTTTGGACTGAAATCCATCAGTTTCTGTGTATTCATTTGCAATAACGTGAGAAGCAAAATCAATCTCATCACTGCTGAGCCAATAATCAGGGTGCAGAGTAGAACTAATGGCACTGCCTTTGGGGGCTTGCTGTTTTCTATAAAGTCTACTTGAAGGCAGTTTTTCAGTTGGTCTCTTACCATACCAGCATGGACTAAGGTTCATCTCTTTGCATTTTAGGTGTGTGTAGGTGTGTGTGTCTTTGCATTTGAAGTGTTACCTAATAAGAAGTAATCATTTATTTCTTCTACTTATGAGAACTGGGGTCTTTATTTATACTCTTTAGAAAGAGGAAATACTTTATTTTGTCTGTCTGTCCTGCTGTAAACTCATCTGAAAACAATGATTTGAAAGATAAACTTTAAAGTAAAATATAGAAAACCATTACTCAAATAAACAAACACCTGTCAAACTGACTTGATCTCAGTTTTCGATCTATTAAGTCCTGAACACTGACCTGCTGATCGCTGGGACCAGAGGACGAGTCGGGCTCGTTGGTCGGGTGGTCTGGGTCGATGAAATCTTGATCTGTGTGCTCTTGATCCTTTATTCCGCTCTTGTATTCGTCCAGTTCGGCACAATCCGGATCCTGATCCTCCTCTTTAGATGCGCCTTTGTTGTGGTCCTGGTCGATAAAATCCGGGTTCTGAGTCTCCTCTTTAATTCCATGTTTGTAGTGGTCCTGGTAGACGAAACCTGGGTCCTGGTTCTCCTCTTTAATCTCGGTTTTGTAGTAGTTATCGCTGTTTCCATGCTCTGGTTCTGTTTTTGTCGCCGCCATTTTGAGACGCAAACGTCCCCAGAAGCCGAAGCCCCGCCCCCTTAGTAACCGTTGCTAAGTGTCAGCAGCGTGTGCCTGGGCCTCGATGGGAGTGTTATCAGTGTTTGAGTCACTGTCACAATATCGTGGTGTGGAAATCAATGATGTGTGACAATAGTAAAGTTTGTGGACATTATTTACATTTGTAGACGTGTGATATATATGCAAGAAGGTGTTTATGTTCACATTGGAGTGTGAACTGAATATTTCATTTGGAAACAAAGTGGATTTATGGAAGTGAGAGCTCCACTCTGTGATGATGCTTGTGTGACTGTGGCTATATAGTGTTTTCAGACTTAAACTATGAGGACCACCATGTCCATGGTGTCACTCAAAGCAAACACTGAGGGTTCATGTGATGTGTTTCACTTCCTTCTAGATCCAACACAGATTAGTTGGTGAAGGATTAAACAAATAATAAATCAGATGTTTAAAGGCTGTAAATAAGTCACTGTGTGGGCTGTCAGACTGACATTTACATCATATGTCCCTCAGCATGTCTATAATGTCTGCACCAAATTTTACTCTGACACAAAGCAGTGAGTCCACAGAGCACAGCTGCAACCAACCCCCATCAGGAGGCTCTAGAGCTCTTCACAGCCACTGGATGCTGATAGATCCTTCAGACACAGATGGGCTGAACTGAAAAGGAGAGTGCATAAGAGAGGAGCCCAGACCTTGGATGATCTGGAAAGACTGTGCAAAGAGGAATGGTTAAAGATCCCTCTCTCTGTATTCTCCAACCTTGTGAGATGTTATAGGAGGAGATTAAGTGCTGTCTTGTTGGCAAAAGGGGGGTTGTACGAAGTATTAAGATCAATAATAATAATCAATAATTGTGGCACACATGATTTCATATAAAGTCAATTATTTGTTAATGTTTTTTTTTTTTTTGCTGAATAATTGTACTTCAATTAAAGGTTGGATTTTTCTCATTTTTCTGAATTTTGGTTCTATTTTTAAAAAGAAAATGAATTTATTAGAAGCTTAAAATCCTTAATCCAATCTTAATCCCGGTGCCAATAATTGTGGAGGGCACTGTAGGAGTGAGTGTGACTGTGTTCATCTCTACTGTGTTTGTTGGTTCCCTCTCATTCAAATGAGACATGATGTCAGCAGTAACCTAACCTAACTGGAACACACACAGCAACAGTTTTTTCAGTCCTCAAAGTCCACTATGGGTCACGTTAATATAGCGTGTTTATAAATCACAGATCATTCATGAAAGGCTTCAAACCTGCATGGGGCGATCCCAATGGATTCCAAGCCCATCACCTTAACCACTCAGCCAGAACAACTTGCTCATGTACTGAATTTGATTTATTTAAAACAAAAAACAATGTGTTGTTTCTAAGTATTTAACTATTTAATTTTAAAAAGTAATGTTTAATATCAGCCCTCTGATGGTCTGGTGACCTGTCCAGGGTGTAGTCCTGCCTTTCACCCAAAGAGAACTGATCCCAGTTACCCTAATTAGGAATAAGCAGGTATAGATAATGAATATTTAGTATCCAGAAACTGGGCGACTCCTGAGAAACCACTTTAGACATGAGACCAGCATGTTAAAGAAGTGCAGCTGTGAAAAGGAGTTGACAAACATGAATCTTCTTTATGAAACAGGAGCATGTAGGGAGGAGACAAGAAGGGGATCTAAACAGGAACAGTGTGGTCTAAGGTGCCACACTCAAGGTTTTCTTCCTTCCTATGAGCAGGGTATTCTGGTCTCCAGGTGAAGGCGTGTGTTCAAATCCCACTCCTGACAGGTGTTTTCATGTATTTCATATATTGATTTCTACCCTGTACTTTGATAACATTCAATGTCTCTTTGTAAAGTCATTTTCTACTTGAAGATGTACATGTAACAGTAACAACAGTGAATCAGCTGCAAAGATATTCTGCATTAACCTGATAGTCAATTGGCAGAACATAGGTGGATCCAAGTGTAGCACATTTACAGTTAAATGTGTGTTATACACAGCCTGGCTAGCTCAGTCAGTAGAGCATGATATTCTTAATCTCAGGGTTAGGGTTAGGTTTGAGCCCCACTTTGGGTGGTGGTGATTCTACAGGAGAGCTCCATGTGTTGAGAAGAGGTGATGTGACTTCAGGGGGTAATAGGAGAAGGAGTTTCAGTGTCATTAAATAAACATAGATGAGTGACTGTATCATAAATGACTACAGAATTGCTTCCAAATTCAAACACAGACTAAGTGGAATTTCCACACATAGAACATTATGTCTTCATTATGTAACACAATCTAATTGTGTTAAACAGCATTGGCTCTCATCAGCCTTAGTTCAGCTGTGAAGTTAATGGAAGTGCTGTTCAGTTTTCTACAGGTTTTATTTGATTATTCATTATTATTATTCTATTATTATTTTTGATTGTTTGGAAAAATGGCGTATTGCTCTGGTCGACAAAAACTAATATTGAAATACAAGCCGTTTCTTTTTTTCATGGGTCTAAAGGGGATCAATGAAATTTAACAGCTGCTTTGATTTCCTTTGTCTATGTAACAAAACAAAATCCACAATAACAAAGAGACAAAAACGGAACAAGGGCTGGATTTCAATTTTTTTAACTTTGGGGTTTTCAAACAAAAATCAAATAACCAGTGTTTTTTATTTTTTTAATATCTGCTGTTGGACAGAAAATCCAAAGACTAAAAGATTCACAGTCTGTGAACTTTTTGCTATTTGAAGTTTGGTTTTATAAACAGAAACAAAGAAACGAAAATGAAATAGTTTTTTGATTCTGTGATGAAAATGTCAGACACCTTTTTAAAGTTAAACTTGATTTTCTTTCCTCATTTATACTTTAAATAAAGAAAGTTCTACAGCGCTGAAACGGGAAAACAGCTGTATTTCCTGTATCTAAAACCGGAAGTATCTCTTCTTCTGTCGTTTGTGGTGATCTTCTTGGCGCTACTACTCTCACCTGGATGCTGCTACTACGAATCGTTATTGAATCACGATTACGCAAGAAACCGGAAGTTGTTTCAGAGAGGCGCGTGTTACTCGGCGTCTCACCTGCAGGCTCCCGTAGCTAACACCGGTCCGATTGGTAGTGGAAGGTCAAGGCTTTAGAGGTTTACTCAGACATCATTTTAGAAATGGAGAAACAAGGCTTGTCATCGGAAGTTGTCTCTGAACATCTGTCACGGGAATGTGGAGAAGCGAGAGGGTTTTCACAAGAACTATCAGGAAAGTTTGAGCTGAAAACGCCCCAGGTTGTTCTCGTCTGTCTGACACACACTTGGAATTAGAGGTGGCAAAAGTTGTAAACGAGGTAAGACACCTCTGACTGTCTGAGACACCCTTCATTCATTCATTCATTCATTCTTACTTAGTTAATGATATTAGCACAGTGTCTTCACATTCCACATGTGGTTTTGAGAGCTACTGTTTAGTATTTAATGAGTCACTTCCTGGTGGGGCCAACATGTGGCTGCAAAATGATGAAGGGGTCTCTGTCCACAAAAGGCCTACATGCTGCAGAAGGACCAATTGGGTCCATTTTAAAGGAGGTGCATCAGCCTTATCATGGAGCAAGATGCCAAATAAGTGATGTTGCTCATCTTTCTTTACACACAGTATGTTTCATCAAATGTGTTGAATTCATGTGTCATGCCTGTAATAGTCAGTGGTACAAAAACTGCTCATAAACTGTAAGGAAACATGCCAATAGGCTACACTGTAGAAATACTGCACTAAAAGTAAATGTGATCAAGAAAATGCAACACATGCAAGTATCAGAAGTATATGCTTCTTGAAACTGATAACTGATCATTCAGTACAGTAGAGATTATCAGCAGTATTTGATTGGAAGTGTAGCTTGTTTCAAGCTCTATAAACCGGACATTCATAATATATAAAATGAAGAGAAATCTAAAAGTCCAAATTATGTGAGATGTTCAGACTGGTAGCTCACTTTTTTTTTTTTTTAGAATGAATCTTGTTATTTTTAAGGGAGCTCTGAACCTTAACCCCAGACCATACCATGCTGAATATATGGGCCATAAGCTTCACCTCGACCAGAATGAAAAACCTGTAATGTTTGGAGTGACCCATGTTTTAGCCATCGATGGGTTCAGCACAAAGAGTGAGAGTCCTTCCACAATGCCAACGAAAAACAACTTGTCCATCTATGGAGACGTTTTCAGGTCACACTAACAGTATCTCTGACAAAATGTTGTCATTTTGATTTGTCAATGTTTAGATGAATTTGTATTTTAGCTAAAATAAATGTAAAATAATTAAAAAGACACATTATGACAAATCAACATGATCAAACCCTGTCATTTAAAATGTACATTGATGTAAAACAGAGAAAAGTTGTTCTGGTGTGTTCCTGGAAATTAGTTAATATTTGGTTTGCTATTTCAGTTCAATATCCTCTATACCTTTAGTGTATTTAATAAAATGGAGAGGGAAAAACATTCCATGGCCGTCATATAACAAAAACATGTATTGCACAGTAAACATAGGGGGAAAAGTGTTGCACAACTCTTGGATTTTAAACATATCCTTCTAAACTGCCTGCTGTGGAAAGTGACACTGCATCTCATTTTCTACATCCTTAGCAGTAACGTTTGTTCTTCAACTACCAAATAAGTTCACCACAACATTAAAACCACCAGGTGGGTCTAATGTCGTGACTCTGACCAGTCTGTGGCTACACTGCCCTATACACAGCAAACTGCCAAGCACTCTGGCTGTGATCGAAAGGCTTTAGAACCTACGGTGCATTGTGTCTTGCTGTATATGGGACTGTGTAGCATCACACCAGTCAGAGCCACATGACCCCTGTTGGATTTTAATGCTATGGTCGATCAGTGTATGAACATGTGCATTTAAAAGTATAACAGACAATTAACAAAAAGTGCACCACTGTTGGCCAGAAATGAAAAGGACACTTTGCACAACTTCAAATAATTTTCCTCCTCTAGGCCTGCAGCGATCACCTATGTACGGTGGCCGACAAGGGCAAACGCGCTGCAACGGCCAAAACACCTGCAGAAGAGAAACGCCATGTTTGGCAGCATCCAGGTGAGTGTCGGTGTAGTGGCGCCAAGAAGACTGCCCGTTGCCACAAATGACACAAGAAGAAGAGATACTTCTGGTTTTAGAGAAAGGAAATACAGCTGTTTTTCCGTTTCAGCGCTGTAGAACTTTCTTTATTTAAAGTATAAACAAGGAAAGAAAATCAAGTCTAACTTTAAAAAGGTGTCTGACATTTTCATCACAGAATCAAAAAACTTTTTCATTTTCGTTTTTTTGTTTCTGTTTATAAAACCAAACTTCAAATAGCAAAAACTACACGGACCGTGAATGCACTTTGTTTTGAATCTGTTTTCAGCTGACCTGACTGTTATGTTGGGAAATATTGGATTGTTTCCTGTTGTTTATTCCTTCATGTGCATTCATGTCCTGATGGGAATAATATCCCAGAACAAAACTGACTGGATGATAGTTTTGTTTTCAAAAGTCAGTGAAGACCAAAGGAACAAAGCCACAATCAATTGAAAAAGGATAACCAGCACAGAATACCTCAGGGAACGTGTTTGCTCTGTGGTCCATATTTGAAGCTGACCTTGTGTCGGAATGTTTGGATTTCCTGTTTAATATTGTTGATCCATTCATGGCCTTATGGAAATATTGGACTGTTTTAGGATGGATTTGATCTGCACTATGTTGTGTGACGGTCCCCGTCTGGTGTCTTGTTTGATGTTGTGTGTGTGGTTGATTGTCTTTCAGGAAGTTGGAGTGAGAAGCCGTGATTCGGGATGCTGTACACCTTGTTATGGGCGGGGCATGTTGGATATAAGAGACTTCGCATGAGATGGAAAGAGAGGAGACGGAGATGATTGGCTTTTGTTTTGAGCTTGGACTGGATTGTGTTCCGATTAGCAAGCTACTTGTATTTTTGATCTGTTATTTGATGCCTTTGACATACCCCTAGACACTGGTTGCTCACGTTTCATTAAATTTAGAAGAATCTTGGTTTCATTGATTCTTTTGTCGCGTCCCTTGAGCCAGGAGGAGACAAAATGGGGGCTCGTCCATACAGTTTTCGATAAGTTTTCGTTGATTTCTTCGTGTGACAATTTACTAGTGCAAGTGTTAAAGTTGGAGTATTTCCCTGATAGGCTGTAGGAACTTTTCCCCATAGGGATTTGTTCTTTAATCACTATAGTGTTGTGGTGAAAGCAGTTAGAGCAATTGTCTCGGGAGCACGTCCATGGTTCTGAGTGGGTCGCTGTTTTTTACAGTTGCCTTTCTCATTCCATTGGTTTATAGTGCATAAATACCCACTGCAAGTAACTGCATGAAGCCTAGGGTTGAGTTTAGTAAGGTTTTGTTAGGCAGTTAGTGGGAAAACTGATTTTCTGTTGTGCACTGTCACAAAGCTGTGTCTAATTATGGCTTTTGTTGCGCGGTTTCTTCAATCTCCTTCTGAAGATCTGTTAAATAACTACACCAAAGAACAATTGTTGAAGCTTGCAGATCATTATTCTGTTGAGATTGGGGATAAAAAGCTAAAAGATGAAATCAGAGAAACCTTAAAATCTACGTTAATTGAACGTGGCGTCTTAACAATTGAGACAACAGTCGATGTTTCAAATGATGAAAATGTTTCGCCTGTTGTGTCTTTGACTTTTAAGCAGCAGAAGGAGCTGTTGCTGCTGGAAATGGAAAGAGACAAATTAAACATGGAGCGTGAAAGATTGAAATATTCACTGGATAAGGATAAGCTGGGATTGGAACAGTATCGTCTGGATCTAATAAAAACAGGAATATTGTTAGAACATGGGGACACAGAATTGCCACCGGGTGACAGGCCCAGTAACTCTAAAGTATTTGATGTGGTAAGTAATTTACGATTGGTTCCTCAGTTTGATGAAAGAGATCCAGATACTTTCTTTTCTTTGTTTGAGCAGGTAGCAAACTCTCGAAATTGGCCGGAGTCTGATCGTATTGTCATGTTACAAGCTGTATTCACCGGTAAAGCTCAGGAAGCTTTTTCATCTCTTAGTACACAAGACAGTCAAAGATATTCTGCTGTTAAAGACCCAGTCTTAAATGCTTATGAGTTGGTGCCTGAGGCCTACCGGCAGCGCTTTCGATCATGGCATAAAACCGATAATCAGTCTCATGTTGAGTTTGCAAGAGATTTGTCGAAGCATTTCAGCAGGTGGTGTTTGTCTCTGGATGTGAGTTCATTTTCAGGTCTCTGTGACTTAATGGTGCTGGAACAATTTAAGAATCCTCTCCCTCCTGTTATTGCTACTCATGTGACAGAGCGTGGGGTAAAGACGGCCTCTGAGGCTGCGATATTAGCAGATGAATATGTATTGGCTCATAGACACACCTTTAAAAACCAATATTCAAGGACTGCTAATGTTAAACCAGATACTCATGCAGTTACAGCTCTCGGTGCGGTGACTTCGCGGGGTCGCAGCTCTCATTTTATGAGTCCTAACCTCACTTGTAATTATTGTCATGACGTAGGCCATTGGAAAGCTGACTGTCCTTTATTAAAAAACAAAGGTAACCGTAGTAATTACGTTAACCCAACAGCTTTGATCGCTCCTGTTAGAAATGTATTACCAATCTCTCATGAGGATAGTCCTTGCAGTACTGCACTTGCTGGTTTTGAAGCATTTATTTCAGATGGTTTTGTCTCTCTTCCTGGCGGGACTGTTAAAGTCCCTGTTAAGATTTTGCGGGACACTGGTGCAACTGATTCTTTTATTGTGAGTTCAGTGTTGCCTTTTTCCCAGGATTCAGACACGGGTGAGTGTGTCCTGGTTCAGGGAATGAGTTTGAATACAATGTGTGTTCCTCTACACAAGGTAAACCTGTTTTCTGACCTAGTGATGGGGGAGGTTCACATTGGAGTGCGACCAGCTTTGCCTATCGACGGCGTTCATGTCATTCTGGGTAATGATTTGGCTGGTGATCGGGTTTGGTCTGGTGATTGTTCTTCTGCTTTGACAGAGCTGGTGACTTCTGATGAGGGACATCACTGTGAACAGGAACTACAGAAGGTTGACGTAGCTGGTGCAGTGACACGGGCTATGTCCAGTATGGACACTCAGGTTACAGAGGAGAACAAACGAGATAAGTTGGTGTCTGCCTGAGTGGTTTTCTGTTTCTCAGCAAGATCTGATCCAGGAACAACAGGCTGTTTCTTTAAAAGCATTGTTTGACCAAGTCCGTCCTAGGGTTGACGTAACGAGTGTTGCTTGTGGTTACTTTATTCAGGATCACGTGTTGGTCCGGAAATGGATGCCACAAGGCTTGGATACGTTGGGTGATCCTGTAGTGCAGGTGGTTGTTCCGGAGAAATATCGTAATGAAGTTCTGAAGTTTTCTCATGACATGACGGGGCATTTTGGCGTTAAGAAAACATACGCTCATATTTTACGTCCTTTTTTTTTGGCCGCATTTGAAGCGTGATGTGGCTGCATTTATTAAAACGTGCCATACATGCCAGATGACGGGTAAACCGAATCAGGCCATTAAGCCTGGAGGAGTGCAGCAACGGTTTTCTGGGGGATGATTCTGTATTGCGTGGTCGGCTGAATAATTCCGAATCGCTGAAAAACCTACATTGCTGTCTGCTGTCTCATTTGTCTGACGACAAGCAGGTTGAGTTGGTGGAACTAATTAACAGCTTTCCTTCACTGTTTGGGGATACACCTTCCAGAACGAGTCTGATAGAACATGATATTGATGTAGGTGAGGCAGCGCCAGTTCGTCAAAGGTTCTACAGAGTTTCTGAGGAAAAACGGAAAATTATAGATGCCGAAGTAAAGTACATGCTGGACAATAACCTTGCTGTGCCTTCAGCTTGGAGTTGGGCCTCTCCGTGCTTGTTGGTGGAAGAATCAGATAAATCGCCACGTTGTTGTACTGATTTCCGTAAAGTAAATGCTGTGACAAGACCCGACTCTCTTCCGTTACCCCGAGTTGAAGATTGTATTGATCAAGTTGGTTCCGCCAAATATGTCAGTAAATTTGATTTGTTGAAGGGAGACTGGCAGGTGCCATTGACCCCAAGAGCACGTGAAATCTCAGCTTTTATTACATCTGCCGGTTTGTTCTCTTATACGGTTATGGGTTTTGGCCTACGTAATGCACCTGCTACTTTTCAAAGACTCATGTATATGAAGGTAGTTAATGGTCTTGAAGGTTGTGCAGTGTACTTGGATGACGTGGTGATCTACAGTAATTCCTGGGAAGATCATGTGGCTCGTGTCCGCGCTTTGTTCCAGCGTCTGGCAGATGGTAATCTGACAGTCAATCTGGCAAAGTGTGAATTTGCAAAGGCCAGAGTGACGTCTTTGGGTAAGGTTGTAGGACAAGGTTTTGTGCGACCGGTTCGAGCTAAAGTTTGTGCTATAGATGAGTTTCCGGTCCCTTCTACAAAAAAGGAACTCATGAGGTTTTGGGATTAGTGGGGTATTACCGATGTTTTTGTCGCAACTTCTCGTCGGTGGTAGAGCCTTTAACTGATTTGCTTAAAGCAAAATCTAAGTTTATTTGGTCACCCGTTTGTCAGCAAGCGTTTGATAATATTAAATCGTTGTTATGCTCTGCCCCAGTGTTAATGGCTCCACGACTAGATCAGCCTTTCAAGCTTGTAGTGGATGCGAGCCACATTGGAGCAGGCGCAGTTCTCTTACAAACTGACAAACAAGGTAAGGAACATCCTGTTAGTTTCTATTCTAAGACGTTTAATTCCTATCAACTGAATTATTCCGTGATTGAGAAGGAAGCTTTAGCGCTGATCTTGGCTTTGCAACACTTCCGTGTCTACCTTGATTCTGGACGTGTCATTTCTGTATATACTGATCATAATCCATTAACATTCTTGAACTCTCTACAAAATCCCAATCAAAGACTAATGCGGTGGGCATTGTTTTTGCAACCATACAAACTTGACATAAAACACATTAAAGACAAAAATAATGTTATGGCTGATGCACCTATGTAATGTGTACCAACTTCTGTCTTTTGTTGGTAGTCTGTTTCTTTCTCAAATTGCTCCTAGGCGCCGAGGCTGCTGAGTTGAAAGAGGCGGTCTGCTATACAGAGGGTGGGGGTAATGTAAGGTGAGAGGGGAAAAATCTCTTCTGTACCATTTGGCCTTATTTATTTGGTAAGTTGTGTAATTGTCATTCCAGAATTGCCTGTGTGAATAATGTAAATATGAGGTTATTAATTTGGGAAATTTTGTAGTGTGTGGGGGTCAATGTATTAATAGGTCCTTTATGAGGCCCTATCTTCTGGGGGGGGGGGGGGGGGGAGTGTGACGGTCCCCGTCTGGTGTCTTGTTTGGTGTTGTGTGTGTGGTTGATTGTCTTTCAGGAAGTTGGAGTGAGAAGCCGTGATTCGGGATGCTGTACACCTTGTTATGGGCGGGGCATGTTGGATTTAAGACTTCCCATGAGACGGAAAGAGAGGAGACAGAGATGATTGGCTTTTGTTTTGAGCTTGGACTGGATTGTGTTCAGATTAGCAAGCTACTTGTATTTTTGATCTGTTATTTGATGCCTTTGGTATACCCCTAGACATTGGTTGCTCACGTTTCATTAAATTTTTAGAAGAATCTTGGTTTCATTGATTCTTTTGTCGCGTCCCTTGAGCCAGGACGTGACAGTTGGGATATGTTTTCAGGGCTTCCAGCCAACCCAAGTCTGTTCAGTCTGTACTGACTGTATATTGTGTTCAATAAAGCAAACATTTGGGATCATCTGTTGGCCAAATCTTTTCTTTAATGTCATGTTGAATTGCTTTGCTTGGTAAGATCATGTAAACCCATGAGGCAAGAAAAACTTGAAAGCATATTTCTATGTCTTCAAACTTCTGGTTCCATGACCCTCAGCTCTTTTCAATAATATCCATGGAAAAGTTCCTATCAGATCCTTTTTAGAACCAATATAGGATCTACTGAATATTCTTCAGTTTAAGGCCAAACAGAAATATGACCAATAGAATATCAGCCCTCTGTCATATGGCCAAAAAGAAATGCAACACATGCTTTTTTGCATAGTTGAGTTTGACACATGAAACAGTTTGGCCTTTAGCGTCACAGTCCACAGGCTCTATCATCACTGTAGTCCAGGTTCCTGTTCAGGCTTTAAGGTCTTTAAATAGGAGCAGATGAGCGGACAGACCAGCAGGAGGCAGCGTTGTCTTCTTAACAGCTCCTTTATTTTCCACCAGCAAGCACAAACTCTCCTCTCTACATGTCTGCGCTCTCACCAAGCCCCTTCTTCTTCTTCCACCCGTCACACTTTGAACAAACCCCACCTGAACAAAAACCCAGTCCCCTCAACACAACTCACCCCAACACCATGACCCTGAACATGATGGAGCATAAAACACTGCACTAACCAACAACTCAACACTTCACCAAATACCCAGAATGCACCTGGCTGTCAACACTGACTGCCGGCTCATTACAATATTTGTTTTTTGCTTATTTTATTTGTCCCAGTCATTTTTATTTGTTTGTGACAGGAGCCAAGGCCCCGGTGTCGTGGTGGTGGATGTCCGTGGTGGTGGTCCCCCCTTCTTGGTTTGTGGAGCACAATTGATTGATTTATTGATTTTGCTGTGTTTGGGCCGTTTTTCTGTCTTTTCGTACAGCCCCCCTCTGGTCCTTAGTCCCCCACGGCCGAGCCTTGGCTCCTGGGATTGATTTGGGTGAGAGGGTGTGGGGGTGTTGGGGAAGGGGTCTTATTGTGGTTTATCCTTTTTCTTAGTTTGTTATCAATAAAGTACTTTAATGGTTCTGTTTTAGTGGTTTCTTCATGGATACCATGAACTGGAACATGGTCTACAGTCCCATTTTGTAAAGCTTATCTGGGCCTTTATATATTCCTTCTCCAGTTAGATTCCCCAGGTGGGATTCCTGGGGGGTTTGTCTAGTCCTTTTGTTCTATTGTTAACTCTAGTTGGAATTGGTGATTAATAGTGTCCAAATTGTGTTGTTTCTTTCTCTCAGGCCACATATGTGATGTAATAATATATAATAAATGGAATAACATATGTGCCTTACCCATGTGTGTGGAAAGAATGAGATATGAAACATAACCAGTAGTTAATGTGCAGCTACCAATCCAAAGGTCAATAAACTATTGGCTTCATATGTTTGGGAATCGGACTCTGAAAGTGTCAGGGCCTCACCAGCCACGAACCTCACCGCACGTCACTGCTACACAGAAGCTCAGGTCCTGTTCTTCTCAGTCCTGGTCTCCTGCTGCCTCTACTGTCCACAGTCCTCCACACAGTCCCACAAACACTACACAGAGCCACAAACCCACAACAACCAGTAGACGAAGAGTTGGCCACGGTGACCACAGAGACTCCAAACAGGTTCAGAGCCACACAGCTGGTCTGGAAAAGAGTCCAAAAGACTACAAAGACCTGCAGAAGCATTAGGAAAAGAGCCACAGTGACTGCAGCCAGAGGACCAAAGGACCACTGCTGTGTTGTCTGCAGTCATTTGAGGTCTCTGTCAGTCTGGGGCTGTGCTGTTTTGGTTCGTTGGCTGGTAGAGAACTTTTCTCTGCTCTGGATGAAACTGGACTTTTGGTTCAAATGGAGGAAGCTCATCAAATGTGCTGTTATGGTGTCAGCTACAGATTCTGCTGTTCTCTGGGAGCACCGTGTTCTTAGCCCAGTCCAGACATCTGGACCTGGATCACTGTGACCCTGAAGAAAACCTAAAAACATGAGGATTATCAGGCAAATTTTGTAGCATCTTATTTGGACTGTGAGGACCAGTATGTTGGCAGGTAGAGAGCAGATGGTCAGTCAGTGTTTCATGGAGCCTGGACTCTGGATTTAGTTCTATATAGGGTCTGTTTCAGGTCAGTGGAGCCAGTTCAGCAGAAATGCTCATGTGCTGACAGGAAAGTGGTTTGGTGCCTTAGGAAGTTCAGTCTGTTTCAAACCAGTGTGTTGTCTGTAGTGAATCTGGACCACCAGTACTGTGTTCTGGTTATAGTCCAGTCTGTGACCTGGACTGGCCTGTGCTGAGTCTTAGACTGAGCTGGTTTCCACAGTCTGGTGTGGATTTCTTTGCATCAGTGTTGCCCACTGATATTGTGTTGCATGTTTATTGTTGGACTCATTTCTGTTGTTCAGCTTAAGGATCTCCTGCTAATTGGAATGAAAAGCTCCAACATGACTGAAGCTTCCTGTCTCATGTGATCCATCAGAGTGGGACACAGGTCATTGGCCTGGACATTTAGAGGCTTAGATGGGAAACAAATCCAGATGTGATTGTGCAGATGTTTGTTCTATGGCAGTATATATAAGTATTGGGACAATGAGCCATGAGCTGAACTCAGTGAGGTCACGTGGGCCTCAAATCCAGATGTGTCATGTTTGAGTCCTTTTCCATTTGCCAAGAAAAATGTGTGGTTGTCAAATGAAAGAATCATCCTGACTGGAATCAGGAGATCAGTGTGGATATCCAGCTCTACAGCTCAGCACACTGAGGAAGAGAACCAGCTTTAGTTCTGGTCTGGGCACTACCTGTCAGCTCCAGCTCCCTGAGTTCCCAGTAGACCAGTATCAGCAGTCCAGTGCTGTCAAAGTCCTTGTAGTACTGCAGGATGTGTGAGGAGCTGTGACTTCAGCCAGGTAGTTTGTTGCTTTGGACAGCAGGTGGTGCTGCTGAGGCTCAAACATCCAACACTGGGATTTTGGCTCAGCTGCACTTAGACGACACACAGGGAGACGAGCTGGGTTCAAACCTGGGACATGGACCGGACTAAAATACATCCACAGAAAGACCATGGGAGTACTGCAGTACTGACAGTACTGTGTTGTGTACTGTCGCAGTCTGGGAGTCAGTTTCCTCCCTGTGGACTGTAGAGGTGAAGAGGCCCCATCAGCTTCTGTGGGTTTGCTGATGATACTTGATGCAGTATAGTTGTAGTATGAAATACATCTTAGAGGTACAACAGTACTGTGCTCCAAGTGTACTGCACCAACAGAAGTATAATTAAACTGTACTGCAAATACACTAAAAGGATTGGAGTGTAATGTGAGTACTAACTAACAGTACATATCACAGTTTATTTGCTGTGTACTTCAAAGTGTACTGCAAATACACTAAAAAGCAGGCTAGAAGTATAAAAGTAGTACCTGTAAGTTCAGTACCCAGTAGAGCTGCAGTACAACATTAAACCCAGATCAGAGAGGGTAGTGTACTCGTGTGTATAGTGGTACTGCTGTAACCACAGAGTCATGTGACTTCCTGTGGTGCAACAGGAAGTGTCCAGTGGGTGAGCTCAGACTCCATGTTGAGAGCAGACAGCAGGAGGAGGAAAAGAGAAGCTGAGGCAGGTGAGTGTTAATCCAACATTATTATGATCTGACTGTTGGAGGCTCACACTCACTTGTCTCTCTGTGGACTGTGGAGGGAAGAACCTGGGTCCACACAAAGCCACTGAAACTAAAGGGGGGAACAGCAGGCCTGTGACTTCCTGTGGACACAAAGTCCTGATCCGCTGAAGAATCCACATTAAAGCTACAGCTGAGCCCAGAACAGAGGCCCAGCTTTAAAGACAGTTGTTGTGCTGCCTGTTCTGAGTCCACTGGACTCTGGCTTCATGTCCATGTGGCTGGACTTCCTGTTTTCTGATTTTTTGTTACTGTGTCACTTGAATGGCCTGGTTCAGAAACTCTGAAACTTCCTGTCTGTGAGCATTTGTGGATTCAGGGCTCCATAAACAGTCAATTGATCAGTGATTGATGTGAAATCAATAAAACCATGTTTGTGTTTGCAGAGGTTAGTACCACAGACAGAGACCAGAGTGTCCAGGATCCAGCTGTCTGTGTGTGAAGAGGGACTGGTCCAGACCTGATCCTGTGACCTTCAGTCCTGAACCTGGATCCTGAGACCCACAGTAAGAGACAGTTCCTACTGTAACCTGAGCTGAAGATGAGTCCGTGTTGGACTGGGGTTCAGAATGAGTAGAAGTAGGAGTCCTGGTGGATCCTTACTGAGCGAGCACAGGAAGAAAATATTTCTTCAAATATTTCACAGTTTGGAACATCTTTAGTTTGGTTTCTCACAATAAGACAAAGCTCATCTAACATCAAACATCATGAACTTAAGCTGTGAGATGAAGAAAACCTGTTCCAGAAACACACAGCAGTGGTTTTCTCATGGACCTGTTCTGTGTAGTTTCCCTAAAGAGAACCAACAGGTGGACAGTAGCAGTGAGTGGAGCAGACACTGCAGTCCTGCCCACACACTCCAGCCTGTGGATACACTAAATAAAGTGTGAAGTCAAATGTTAACAAGCAAAATATGGTTTTTGACTTGAAGTCCAACTTATTCCAGACATTTCCTTTTTCAAATTTGTAATAATTACGTATCTTTGATTCATTTTTTGTTTGTGAACTCAGTGTTGGTTTTAGTGTCTCACCCCATCTGTTCACACTCGGTTTAAATTGGACTCAGGGCAGCTGGAGTTTGTCTCCAGAAACATCTGGAATTCATCTGGATTTTTGTTATTTCATCATTGTCAGAACAGGCTCCGGTAAAAACTCCAACAAAAGTAGAAACAATAACACAACTAACTGTTGACACTGGTCTCTGATCTCACCAGGGACTCACAATGGGACCAGAGGACATATTAGATATTCTAGAAGATCTGGGAGAAGATGAATTTAAAAAGTTCAAGTGGTTCCTGGAGCAGGAAGGCATCAGAAGGAGCCAACTGGAGGGGGCAAGAAGACCTGACACTGTGAGTCTGATGGTGCAGAGATATGGACTTGGTGGAGCTGTGGAGGAGACCAAGAAGGTGTTAGAGAAAATTCCCAGGAAGGACCTGGTGCAGAGTCTGTCAGACATCAGCTCAGGACCAGAAGGTCAGTAACAGGAAGAGGAAAGGACAGTGTTGTTTTTTTAACAGAATTCAGGTTTTACCAGTTAGACTTTAATCCTGTCCAACAACCAGACAGTGGACTTGTTGAAATTCACTGAACTGGAATTTGCTTGAAAGTTCAGAAGGTTCATGTTGTGATTTAAGATGATATCGCGTTAGTGATGAAAACATTACACTGGTGGTGTTCTAAGAGAAAATCCTGGTCTTGGCTGGTGTTTCATTTGGAGCAGGAAGACATGCAGTGTTGTCCACCTGAGTCTGAACATGTGGCCATTAAAAATGACACTAAACCAAATCCACATGAACGTAACTATGAAAATAACAGACATCCCCCTTTGTCTCTCACCAGGACCCCTCTGGTCTCAGACGTCTGAGGCTCACCCTCCTCAGGACCCTTCAGCAGCTCCTCACACTGAAGGTAAATCTGCTTGTTTTGAATCAGTGGAAGACACAGATCACATCCCTGGACAGATGGATCAGACATGATAAGGCTGTAATTACAGTCACATAGTAAAAAGCTGCTTTTATGTTCTTCCCCATCTATGTTTGGCTCAGTTGTGGAGGTTCCAGTACCAGAGCCACAGCCCATCAGATACTATCAGGAGATGCTCCGGTCAAACCTCAAAGACAGGTTCATGTGTGCAACACAAGGATGGACACAGAATAAGGATAAGATCTACACTGAACTGTACATCACAGCTGGAGCCGCCATACACATCAGCAAACAGCACGAGGTCAGGCAGGTTGAGATGGCAGGGAAGAAAACCGATACAGAGAAACCAGTGAAACCCAGTGACATGTTCAAACCTCCTCCTGAACAATACAGACCCATAAAAACAGTGCTGACCAATGGGATCGCAGGAATTGGAAAAACATTCCTTGTGCACAAGTTTGTGTTGGACTGGGCTGAAGGACGAACCAATCAGGACATGGATCTGCTGTTCCCCCTCACCTTCCGTCACCTGAATCCACTGATGGGAGACCAGTTCAGTCTGGCAGAGCTCCTGCATGAATGTATTAAGGAAACTGTTGGGATCAAGGAGGAGGCTCTGAATTTCATCTTTCAAAAGCTGCAGTCATCAGGAAACACCAACTATGACAAGAGTGAATTCAAGCTCCTGTTTATTTTGGATGGACTGGATGAGAGTCGCCTCCAGCTGGACTGTAGTACCAATAAAACTCAAAGACTTAAATTTAAAGTGACAGAGTCCACCTCAGTGGACGAGCTGCTGACAAACCTCATCAGGGGGAAACTGCTTCCCTCCGCTCGCCTCTGGATAACTACCAGACCTGCAGCAGCCAATCAGGTCCACCCAGATTTTGTGGACATAGTGACAGAGGTCAGAGGGTTCACAGACCAACAGAAGGAGGAGTACTTCAGGAAGAGGTTCACAGATGAGGAGGGGTCCAATAAAGTCATTTCCCACATCAAGAGCTCACGAAGCCTCCACATCATGTGTCACATCCCGGTCTTCTGCTGGATCACTGCTACAGTTCTGGAGGATCTGTTGGAAACCAGAGAGGTGGAAGAGCTGCCCAAGACCCTGACTGAGCTGTACACAGAGTTCCTGTGGTTTCAGATCAAACAGAGGGAAGAGAAATACTGTCTAAAAGGCTCAGAAAAGTGTTTTCAAAACATTAGGTCATTAGCAAAACTGGCTTTTCAGCAGCTGGAAGAAGGAAACCTGGTCTTTTATGAGAAAGACCTAAAAGAGAGCGGCATTGATGTCAGTGAAGCCTCAGTGTACTCAGGAGTGTTCACAGAGATCTTTAAAGAGGAGAGGGGGAGGAAGAATGAAGCCATGATGTTCAGCTTTGTTCATCTGAGTGTTCAGGAGTTTTTGGCTGCAGTCTACATGGTCCACTGTTACACCAACTGGAAGACACAGGTACTGGAGGAGTTCCTGGAGGGAAAGTACAATTTAATGAGGGAAAAAAAAGCAGAACAGACTTTTTCTGAGAAGAAGGAAAACAGTGAGTTTTTGAAGAAGATTAAAAGTTTGTTTGTTTCAACTTTGGATCAGCACTACCCGTCTCTGGATGACTTCCTGTTGGGAGCCATGGCGAAATCCCTGGACAGTAAAAGTGGCCACCTGGACCTGTTTGTCCGCTTCCTTCATGGCCTCTGTCTGGAGTCCAACCAGAGAGTCTTAGGAGGCCTGCTGGGTCAGACAGAGACCAGTCCAGAAACCATCCAGAGAGCCA
The DNA here is from genome assembly GCF_900324485.2 of Mastacembelus armatus. Classification (NCBI taxonomy): domain Eukaryota; kingdom Metazoa; phylum Chordata; class Actinopteri; order Synbranchiformes; family Mastacembelidae; genus Mastacembelus; species Mastacembelus armatus. Next base: position 18,244,494 of record NC_046652.1, on the reverse strand, counting down.
TCAACAAACTGAAGGAGATGAACAGAGATGATATCTCTCCTGACAGAAGCATCAACATCTTCCACTGTCTGATGGAGCTGAACGACCACTCAGTCCATCAGGAGATCCAAGAGTTCCTGAAGTCAGTGAACAGATCAGAGAAGAGACTCTCTGAGATCCAGTGCTCAGCTCTGGCCTACATGCTGCAGATGTCAGAGGAGGTTCTGGATGAGTTGGACCTGAAGAAGTACAACACATCAGACCAGGGACGACTGAGACTGATTCCAGCTGTGAGGAACTGCAGAAAGGCTAAGTAAGTCCAGATGTGCCCAAGTGAAAAAAAATCTATTTTTGTATATTTCCTAAAAGTATATTGAGTATACTTTTGAAATACTTTGAAATACTTGAAGTTGTGTTAAAATGAAACCAGTGAAGTTGCTGGAAGCTGCAGTATAAATCTGCTTTAGTACATGAAAAACCTATTTTTCACGTATTATTGGGTACTTTTGCTGCCCAAAATACTACACTACTGTTAAAATATACATGAACCATTTGAAGTTGACTTGTTGCAAATGTCCAAAATCTATAGTGACATTAAACTGACAGTGTATTACTAATAGACTTTGAGCCAAAGTAAATGTACTTGAAATATACTCTGAACTCATTTGAACTATGTATGAAATACAATAGAATGAGGTTTGAAATGTGAAAAAAGTATGCAAAGTATATTTTTCCAAGTATTTGAGTATTTGTTGTGAAAATGAGCCACTGACTTTGTGTTAAATTGCAACCAAGTTGAACATATTGCATTAAAAGACACAATGATATTGGATTGATATTCCTAGTAAATATAAGTCCACTATAAGCATCATTGTGTGTTTAATAAATACACCAACAATGCCCTCTGAATGGATTCTCCAAACACTGAGTCTGAAATGTAGATACTTGACTTAGATTCCAATCCAATGATGTTGGACTAAAAGCACTACTTCCTGTTAGCATGTTCTCAAATGCTTTTACTTTGAAAAGCCCAGTGCACTTTGAAGACGTTCTAAAAGGATTGAAAATAATCTGAACTCCTACACAAAGTCCAAAACCCGTCAGTCCAACAAATATTGATTTGAACTCTAACACTATTAAATCCAGCCATTTAAGGGCTTTGGAACAAAACAAGTCATTCAAGGTAACAACAATAACAATAAACAGGAACAACAGTTTGTGTTTTCTATTAGTGAGGTCAAAGTATTATTTGGCTGCACCACTATGGGACTAACATGGATTTTAGTGATCTTCAGGATTCTGCATAGTTCTCCGAAGAATTCTGTCCAAACATCCAAAATACATGAAGTAAACATGTAGTATGAAAGAGTATTTTGAAGTGAAACTTTGTCCACAGGAATTAGACCACTTCCAAGAGTCCACTTTCCCACAGCCAGGAACACATACATTGTGTACTTTAAATAAGTCTACTGAAATAGAGCTCAAGTTAAATGGAGGCATAGTATTATATTTGGAAGAGAATGAGACAATTTGAAGTAAAAACACAAACCATGAACAGACTTTTGGAAAATATCACTAAATATACTTCAAAATCTGTTGAAAGTAAAGTGCACTTTGAAGAAATCTGCTAAATGACTAATGAAGTAATGAGATCATTTCAATATACTTTGCAAACATTGACTTTGAATCTGCTTTTTTTGTCTCAGTAACTCTTTGACTAATCTTGTACTTTGGAGACTCACCAAAAATGTACTTTTACTACGTTTCAACACAAGCACAAATACACTTGGTAAAATGTGTGAACACACTTTATCTGCTAAAAGTAGAATTGAAGTCTGAAACAATAGATTGATTTTTCACTTGGGTGATCATCACCATAATGTTCCTCTTGTTTATTGTGAGAATGACAGCAGCTGGATTTTGTCCCAGATGTTCTTGAGCTGTTCCAAATGGTGTCAGTCCAAAAGCTGCAGATGTTCCTGTTGTTTTTTTCTCTCTGTCCAGTGAATGAACACAGTTCTTCTTTTTCTTTCCAATGGTTTTTCCATGGGACACATTTTTCTTCTGTTTCTCTTCACACACTGATGTTTTTCTGCCACATGTGGACAAATGTCCAACATTGGAATAAACAGGGACAGGCCTGTTGTGGAAGTTCCAAAGGAACTCAGTTTTCTCTGCTTCCTGTCTAAGATGAAAGCAGAACAAAGATGAAGCGTGTGCAGTGTGACAGAGAGTGAGAAGAATTCTTATTTCATGTCCAACCCACTGAGAGAAGATCAGCTGAACCACTGATGTGAAGACACAACAGGACATGTCCCTGTTTGACATCAAGTGATTCAACTCAATATATTGTCTCTGTCATAATAACAGCTTTTCTAATATATGTGTCCTCACAGACTTTCTGACTGTGGACTCTCAGAGACTCACTGTGAAGACGTGGTCTCAGCTCTGAAGTCCAACCCCTCCCATCTGAGACACCTGGACCTGAGCTGGAACGACCTGCAGGATCCAGCAGTGCAGCAGCTGTGTGGTGGACTGCAGAGTCCACACTGTAGACTGGAGACTCTGAGGTCAGTTGACTGACTGTTCCTATTGTAGATCTTAGATGTTGAATCCACAACTAAAGCTCCTGTGAATGTTGGTTGTTCCATTCAGTGTTTTCATTGTTCTTCTATTCTCAGCAGACTAAGAATGATTCCTTCAGTTTCACTTCATTTCACTGAGCTGTCTTCAATAATGTGTGTTCACTCATATTGAATAGTCATATTAATAATGATGTGTTTCTTTCTATAGAAGCTTTGAAGAACAGAGTGTCCCAAAAATGTCATCTGTCAGGAAGTTGTTCTGAATCCTTTGTGTTTCTAAACAAACTGTGGAAACAGTCCAAAGCTGAAACTGTTTCAACTGAAACTGTCCAGTGTTTGTTCAAGTTTTGATCCCAACAATATGTCAATATTGGACCAGACTAATATCTGACATCCTCCTGAGAGCCAGAAGGAAAAAGGTTGGAATATTTCCATTTTGGAATAGAAGTGAAGACTTTGGGCCGTGAGAAACAAAGTCCTCTTTCTTTTTGTGGAAGAACACGTCCCTGTAGTGGACATTGGGTCTTGCTTTGTCCCAAAAACCACACAGTAAGCATCAGTTTGCTGACGATAATGTTGGATTTTCTCTGCATTTCTGATTTTTCTCACTTGATGAAACTCAGAGAAAACATATGACACAGTCAGTTGTCAACAATCTATGAATGGGATTCCAAAGCTTGTGTTTAGTGGCCAATGACACAGTGGGGATCAGTCCCAACACAAGGACATGATCTGGTCTGTGCATTGGGACTGGGCCATTAGAAAGCAGTTCTCAGCCTGTTGTCATTGCCAAGGCCTCAAATCCTGATGCTGTGTGAAGAAGCTTTGAGTAGTTTTTGTTCCTGAACTGAAGCCAGCAGCTTTTGGTCCTGACACTGTCCACCCAGTTTGTTCCCTGATCCAAATCTCATTGTGAAGAACAAATCCACAGTGTCTCTATAAAGTTGATCCCATAGAAATGAAAGCACATGTGGAGCACAGAGACACACAGATGAAATCATGTGTCCAGGTGGTTGAGCTGTGTTTAGTATCTGAGCTGCTGCTGCTGCTTTACCTCTGTGCTGTGCTGAGGCTGCAGCCAATAAAGCCAGAGAAGAAGATGCAGAGAGGGAAGAGACAGGAGACAGGAGAGCCTGGGGGAGCTTCCTTGGCTCAGATAGAATAAGGAGGAACAATTCAATGCATTGTTTTGCTGCACTTTGGAACTGGGTCAACAAACTTTAAGCAGGAAACTTTAAAGCTGCACAGTGACAGTATGAGCCATCAACTAGATTGATTCTGCTGTTGGCTGGAAAGCAGCTTCTCTTCCCATGTGCTGACAATAATATCATGATATAGTCAGACTATTATTACTATTATTCTGACTGTTCTCATATTATTCTTCTCATTATTATCATTCTACATTTCCCTTCAGGGATTAAACAAGTTGATCTCATCTCATTATTCTAATGAAAAGAAGAAGAATTGTCATCATCATCATCATCACCATCCTCATTGTCATCAACATCAGTGTCACATTGGATCTCCTTCTTTGCTTCTTTATTCAGGTTGAGGAGCTGCAGGTTGTCAGAGACCAGCTGTGGTTATCTGGTCTCAGCTCTGAAGTCCAACCCCTCCCATCTGAGACACCTGGACCTGAGCTGGAACAACCTGCAGGATCCAGGAGTGCAGCAGCTGTGTGGTGGACTGCAGAGTCCAGACTGTAGACTGGAGACTCTGAGGTCAGACCCCATGTTTAGGTTGTGTGCTGAGATGAATGTGATGTGAAAGTTGTGCTGACACTAAACTGCAGACATGAGGCTGATATTAGACTGATCCACACTGAGGATCTTCATGGGAAAGGATGTTTTCCCTCTCAGAGAAATGTGGCTGCACAACATGAGTTTGTATAGATGGAGCCACAGGTGGAGCTGGCAGAGTTTCAGAGCTGAAGTCACTCCGTCTTTATTGAAGCAGCAGCATGTTGGCATTCATATTAATGACAGCTCTTTGTCCCTTTTTGGATGGGACTGCTTTGAACCTGCATCCTGTTGGCTTCAGCTGTTTGGAGTTTCCACTTTCTAAACTTCTACTTTCTAAACCTTCTTCAGCTCTGAACACATTCTGAAACATTCAACACTTTCAAGAGGAACTTTGGTTTCTAACGTCACATCTTTGCTTCTTTATTCAGGTTGGAGAAGTGCAGTTTGTCAAAGACCAGCTGTGGTTATCTGGTCTCAGCTCTGAAGTCCAACCCCTCCCATCTGAGACACCTGGACCTGAGTCGGAACAAGCTGCAGGAACCAGGAGTGCAGCAGCTGTGTGGTGGACTGCAGAGTCCAGACTGTAGACTGGAGACTCTGAGGTCAGTTCACTGACTGTTTGTTCCTATTGTAGATCTTTAGTGTTGAATTATTGTTTGAACTCAGTGTTTGCACAGACATAACTTCTATTGAAGTTGATTTTCTTTTCCTGTCTTTGGATTTTTCTGAGGCTAAATTCAGTCTTTAGTCCCAAATGACTGAGTCTCACAGAAAGTTGGTCTCATTGTGTCTAAAGAGTCACATGTGTCAGCAGAAAATCCTCTGAACTAATATTTGTTGGAAATGGATCCAGTTTCTTTGATGCAGTAGAAATATTTCTTTGATCATTGATATTGATGGTTGAGAACACACACAGACAGGTGTGTTTCCATCACTTCAGAGGACATTCCATTGACTTCCATTGATTTCCTGGAGACAAAGCCAAACCAGAAGCACTACTTGGTGAACCCTAAGCACAAGCCTGAACCTCAACTTCCAGACAGCTTCTTCCACACAGAAATCCAAACAGGTCCTGGACTAGATTATTGGCCCCTTTTTCGATGTTGCCATTGGATTTGGAGCAGGTGGTTGACCTTGGACTCACCTGTTGGGAGTCCCAGTTAGTGCAGCCTAATAATCCCTCATTCAGTCAGTTGAAATGGACAAAGTCCTGTGAGGACCCTCTGGTCCCAACATGTAAGAAACAGTAGATCAGATGACAGACAAAGCATTACCTTGATCCATGTTGCTATTGGACCTTGATCTGTTGTCCAGTGGCCTCGGGCTCCACAGAACCCGACTCTATGGAAACTTTAGTGCCAAAGAGGAACAGTGTGTCAGTTGTGTGGAAATATTTTGGCTTTAAAGAAAGAAGATGCTGCGTGGTGTCAAAACCTGCCTTGTTTCTGTTGCTGCCTCATGGGCCAAGACTAGCAAGGCTAAAAGGCCGAGCACCGCTGTGTCAAATGAACGAATCCATCTTCTACCGCTTATCCGGGGCCGGGTCCTGGGTCTTCCCCGGGGCCTCCTCCCGGTGGGACATGCCCGGAACACCTCCCCAGGAAGGCGCCCAGGAGGCATCCGAAACAGATGCCCGAGCCACCTCAACTGACTCCTGTCGATGTGGAGGAGTGCTCGGGTGACCGAGCTCCTCACCCTATCTCTAAGGGAGCGCCCGGCCACCCTGCGGAGGAAGCTCATTTCAGCCGCTTGTATCCGCGATCTCGTTCTTTCGGTCCTGACCCAGAGCTCATGACCATAGGTGAGAGTAGGAACATAGATTGACCGGTAAATCGAGAGCTTCGCCTTCCCGCTCAGCACCTTCTTCACCACAACGGACCGGTACACCGACCGCATTACTGCCGCCGATGCCCCGATCCGTCTGTCAATCTCGCGTTCCGTCCTTCCCTCACTCGTGAACAAGACCCCGAGATACTTAAACTCCTCCACTTGAGGCAGGATCTCTCCCCTGGCCTAGAGATGGCAAACCACCTTTTTCCGGTTGAGTACCATGGCCTCGGACTTGGAGGTGCTGATTCTCATCCCAGCCGCTTCACACTCGGTTGCAAACCGCCCCAGCGAACGCTGGAGATCCTGGCTCGATGGAGCCAACAGGACAACATCATCTGCAAAAAGCAGAGATGAAATCCTGTAGTCCCCGAACTGGACTCCCTCCGGCCCCTGGCTGCGCCTAGAAATTCTGTCCATAAAAGTAATGAACAGAACCGGTGACAAAGGGCAGCCCTGCCGGAGTCCAACGTGTACTGGGAACAGGTCTGACTTACTACTGGCAATGCGAACCAAGCTCTGGCTCCGTTTGTACAGAGACCGGATAGCCCCCAGCAAAGAGCCCCGGACCCCATACTCCTGGAGCACCTCCCACAGGATGTCACGAGGGACCCGGTCGAATGCCTTCTCCAAGTCCACAAAACACATGTGGACTGGTTGGGCAAACTCCCATGAACCCTCGAGCACCCTCGAGAGGGTGTAGAGCTGGTCCAGTGTTCCACGCCCAGGACGGAAACCGCATTGTTCCTCCTGGATCCGAGGTTCGACCACCGGCCGGTTCCTCCTCTCCAGCACCCTGGCGTAGAACTTCCCCGGGAGGCTGAGGAGTGTGATCCCTCTGTAGTTGGAACACACCCTCCGGTCCCCCTTCTTCAAAAGAGGAACCACAACCCCGGTCTGCCAATCCAGGCAGACTGTCCCCGAACGCCACGCGATGTTGCACAGGCGTGTCAGCCATGACAGTCCAACAACATCCAGAGACTTGAGGTATTCGGGACGGATCTCATCCACCCCCGGTGCTTTGCCACCGAGGAACTGCCGAACTACATCAGTGACTTCGGCTTGGGTGATGGATGGATCAGCCTCCGAATCCCCAGCCCCTGCTTCCCTTATGGAAGACGTGTTGACGGGATTGAGGAGATCCTCGAAGTATTCCTTCCACCGTCCGACAATATCCCCAGTCGAGGTCAGCAGCTCACCACTTCCACTGTAAACAGCGTTGGTAGAGCACTGCTTCCCCCTCCTGAGGCGCCGGACGGTTTGCCAGAATTTCTTCGGGGCCGACAGGTAGTCCTTCTCCATGGCCTCACCGAACTCCTCCCATACCCGAGTTTTTGCCTCCATCACCGCCTGGGCTGCAGCACGCTTGGCCCTGCGGTACCTGTCAGCTGCTTCGGAAGTCCCACAAGCCAACCAAGCTCGGTAGGACTCCTTCTTCAGCTTGACGGCATCCCTTACCTCCGTTGTCCACCACCGGGTTCGGGGATTACCGCCACGACAGGCACCAGAAACCTTACGGCAACAGCTCCTAGCCGCCGCGTCGACAATGGAAGTGGAAAACATGGTCCATTCGGACTCAATGTCCCCAGCCTCCCCCGGGATCTGGTAGAAGCTCTCTCGGAGGTGTGAGTTAAAGACCCCTCTGACAGTGGGTTCGGCCAAACATTCCCAACAGACCCTCACAGTACGTTTGGGCCTGCCAAGTCTGTCCCGCTTCCTCCTCCGCCAGCAGATCCAACTCACCACCAGGTGGTGATCAGTTGACAGCTCTGCCCCTCTCTTCACCCGAGTGTCCAAGACATACGGCCGAAGGTCAGATGACACGACTACAAAGTCGATCATTGACCTCCGGCCTAGGGTGTCCTGGTGCCATGTGCACTGATGGACACCCTTATGCTTGAACATGGTGTTCGTTATGGACAAACTGTGACTAGCACAGAAGTCCAACAACAGAACACCACTCGAGTTCGTATCGGGGAGGCCGTTCCTCCCAATCACGCTCCTCCAGGTTTCACTGTCACTGCCCACGTGAGCGTTGAAGTCCCCCTACGGAATTATGGAGTCCCCAGTAGGAGCACCTTTCAGCACCCCCCCGAGAGACTCCAAAAAGGCCGGGTACTCAGCGCTGTTGTTCGGCCCATAAGCCGAAACAACAGTGAGAGACCTATCCCCGACCCCAAGGCTCAGGGAAACGACCCTTTCACTCTGGGGGGAAAACTCCAACACGTTGCGGCTGAGCTGGGGAGCTATGAGCAAGCCCACACCAGCTTACCGCGAGCAACTCCAGAGTAGAAGAGAGTCCAGCCCCTCTCAAGGAGCTGGGTTCCAGAGCCCAGGCTGTGCGTGGAGGTGAGCCCGACTATCTCTAGTCGGTACCACTCAACCTCCCGCACAAGCTCAGGCTCCTTCCCCCTCAGTGAGGTGACATTCCATGTCCCTAGAGCCAGTTTCAGCATCCAGGGATCGGGTCGCCGAGGTCCCCATCCTCGACCACTGCCCGATCCACTATGGACCGGCCCCTTATGGATCCTCCTGCGGGTGGTGGGTCCACAGAAGGACGGCCCCACGTCACTCTTTCGGGCTTTGCCCGGCTGGGCCCCATGGGGGGAGACCCAGCCCCCAGGCACTCGCCTACGAGCCCGAACCCCAGGCCTGGCTCCAGGGTGGGGCCCCGGCTTCGCCATGCCAGGCGACGTCACAGTCTTCAATTGTCGCTCCATAAGGGGTCACTGAACCGCTCTTAGTCTGGTCCGTCACCTAGGACCTGTTTGCCTTGGGAGACCCTGCCAGGGGCATATAGCCCTGGACAACATAGCTCCTAGGATCATACGGGCACTCAAACCCCTCCAACACGATAAGGTGGAGGTTCAAGGAGTGGCCAATCCCACCCAACATGACCAAATGTTGGAAAGTTTAACTCCATATGAATCGAGTTTAAAACATCACATGGAAATTCCTGTTTCTCACAATGACTTTGAATTAAAGTCAGAGTTTTTTCATCTTTCTGCACTTTCTTCTTCATGTTAATGTGACATCAATTCACACCTCAGCTAATTTCATCATAACAGCCTGGATGGACCAGTTTCTATTGACACTTGTGTTGTATTTATAATATTGTGTTGTTCTATTCATTGTTCATGTTTGTTCAATAAGAAAACAGGAAGTTGGTCTTTGCTTATTTAATCAGGTTGAGGAACTGCAATTTGTCAGAGACCAGCTGTGTTTATCTGGCCTCAGCTCTGAAATCCAACCCCTCCTATCTGAGACACCTGGACCTGAGTCTGAACAACCTGCAGGATCCAGGAGTGCAGCAGCTGTGTGGTGGACTGCAGAGTCCAGACTGTAGACTGGAGACTCTGAGGTCAGACCCCATGTTTAGGTTGTGTGCTGAGATGAATGTGATGTGAAAGTTGTGCTGACACTAAACTGCAGACATGAGGCTGATATTAGACTGATCCACACTGAGGATCTTCATGGGAAAGGATGTTTTCCCTCTCAGAGAAATGTGGCTGCACAACATGAGTTTGTATAGATGGAGCCACAGGTGGAGCTGGCAGAGTTTCAGAGCTGAAGTCACTCCGTCTTTATTGAAGCAGCAGCATGTTGGCATTCATATTAATGACAGCTCTTTGTCCCTTTTTGGATGGGACTGCTTTGAACCTGCATCCTGTTGGCTTCAGCTGTTTGGAGTTTCCACATTCTAAACTTCTACTTTCTAAACCTTCTTCAGCTCTGAACACATTCTGAAACATTCAACACTTTCAAGAGGAACTTTGGTTTCTAACATCACATCTTTGCTTCTTTATTCAGGTTGCAGGACTGCAGTTTGTCAGAGACCAGCTGTGGATATCTGGTCTCAGCTCTGAAGTCCAACCCCTCCCATCTGAGAGAACTGGACCTGAGAGGAAACAACCTGCAGGATCCAGATATGCAGCAGCTGTGTGATCTTGTGGAAAGTCCAGACTGTAGCCTGCAGACTCTGAGGTCAGTAGAGGGCTGGAGTCAGTCCATGGTGCTTTCAGCAGGACTGGACTAAACCCAGTCAGTATCAAAGCAAAGATCCAGGATTTCCTGTAAAGCTCCAACCTTCTCAGTGAAGCTGTGAGAGGAGAACAGGGACAGGCTTCAGGATTGGACAGAAAGACAGAGAGAGAGACAACAGTCAGCCAATCAGATCAGCCAGAAGCTTGTTGTGATCATGTGTTTGAGTTGATGTGAAGACGACTGTTGCTGATGAAGTGAGTCTCTGTGACCTCTGGTTTCTGACCTCTGCTCTCTCTGCTTCTCTCTGCAGGTGGAAGTGATGGTCTTTATAAAGCTGGACCTGAGTCTGGATCTATGTCTAAACCTGACTGATCATGTCATGTACAAATATTATATTTGGTATTATATACTGTATGTGTGGCCTAATAAAGTACTTTTAGTGTAAATAGAAGATACTTGGATATTTGTACTTTGTCCAAACTCAGTCACATCAATCATCATCTCCACATATGAATCTGATCAAAACCTACAAATCAATCAGTAACTGGTCCCAATGAAAACCAGAGGTTGGACTTTTCTCAGCCTGGTGTAACTGTTACTGACTGTCCACACAGCACAAACAGCCACTCTAATGTTTTCAATGTGCTAATGAAGCTCCAGATGATTTGTGGAATAAAGGCAGGTGATCAAATCCAGATCCACAGGCTAGTCTACATTACATTGGCAGTATATGGCAGTTTGCCTTCAAATGTGAAGCTCTGGTCTCCAGTTGTGCAGCAGGTTCACATCCACACAAAACCTTTGCTGCTCTGCTGATTTCCAGAAGAATCAATAGTTTCATGAGCTCTTGAGTCTTTCCATGAAACACAACAACTAAGAAACTCAAATTAAAGCTCCTTCTGCTAAAGCAGCTGTTAATCTGAGCCTCATCTGGACTTACAACAAGCAAAGAGACACAAAGACACAAAAGATCAAGAATCACCTTTCTCAGATCTTAAAATCCCATGTGACCCTTCTGTTCATATCACATGTAGACTAGTCTTTTTAAGTCCCTCCCCAGTCACATGGATTTTGAATTCTGTTCTGATAAAAGTCAAGTCTAGTCAACCAACATTAGTTTTCTTCTTCCCTCTGTCTAGTCTGTCTACTCTGTCTCCATCCATCATCTCAGGTTTTTGGGTCTATCAGACTAGTGCCCTAGATAAACCCTACCCCCTTTTTGCTGGTGCCATCTGCTGGCTTAGTTTGGAGCCAGACCCCCTCATCCATCCGTGGCGGACCCGGCCGAGCGTACTATCGAGGTGGTGTGTCGTTTCAGACCGCTGAACAGCTCGGAGGTGGCCCGGGGGGACAAGTACATCCCTAAGTTCCAGCGGGAGGACTGTGTACAGGTCGCGCTGAGTGTGTGGCTCAGCAGATAAACTTGTTCCTGTTCTCATTCAGTGAAACTCAGTAAATACTATTCTAATGTTCTGACTTTGTCCTGATGTGGCCTGAGTGTAGATGAGTGAGAAACCAATGTGGGATCAGGCTGCAACATAACAACACTGAAAAAAGTGAAGGGGGTCTGAATCCTTCCTGAATGCACTGGACCTTCATTATGTTGATGGATCTGATCTGAAATGTAACATCCTCTGGTATTAAATCCTCTTTGATAGAGTCGCTGAGGTGGCACAGCAAGAGAACCTGCCTGTGAAGAAGATAAAAACAGGGAAATATTACACTCCCATTGATTCAAGTTTCCATCTTTGACTAGTTTATCTTTGAAATCAGAAAATCTGAGTTTAAACATTTATGTATTGGACTGAAATGTGGAGTCAAGATGGGATTAATTAGATGGATCTGATTCCAAAGTGATATATTAGAAAACCTGAGCGTTTGGTTAGTAATTGTACCAGTCAACAAAACTCAACATCCCACCTGTCTATTTGAATTGCTCACATGCAGTGGACTCATGAGGGCTGTGGCCATGTGGACGTTCTTGATGGTGTGTGTTCCTGCTACGTACTTATCCCAACTTCCTCCTCTTCACAGGGTAAACCATATCACTTTGACCCAGTGTTCCAGTCCAGCACGACTCAGGTGCAGTTCTACAATGCTGTGGCTCAGAGGATTGTCAGAGGTGAGTTATCCAACAGAACAGATGCAGCTTCAGCAGCTCACACATTAAAACTTAGGAAGCATAAGCCCAGACCTTCATACTAAAAGTCTTATTTCATTGGTTCTTGTCTTGGTGTCCACAGATGTTCTGGAGGGATACAACGGAACAATATTTGCTTATGGCCAGACGTCCTCTGGCAAAACACACACAATGGAGGCAACTTAAAGCTGTTGTCATTTCCACTACAAATAACTACATTGCTTCAGATTTTTGCTGCTCTGCTCATTTTGTTTTCATCATTTTCTCATATTTCCATCTATGCCAAGTATAAACATAGTGGAGGGCAGCTGCTTCAATCCCACTCCCTACCAAATTGATCATGTTGTTGACAGCGCTGTAACCTCACTGCGTGAAATGCTTGATTCTGTGGCCCCTCTGAAAAAGAAGTTAGTGAGTCAGAGAAGACTAGCCCCATGGTATAATTTACATATTCGTACCTTAAAGCAGGCATCACGAAGGCTGGAAAGGAAGTGGCGATCCACAAACTTAGACGAAATTTTATCTAGCCTGGAAAAACAGTCTACTAACATATAAAAAAGCTCTCCGTAAAGCCAGAACTGCATACTATTCATCACTAATAGAGGAAAATAAGAACAATCCCAGGTTTCTTTTCAGCACTGTAGCCATGCTGACAAAAAGTCACAGCTCTGTTGAGCCCAGTGTTCCCTTAGCTCTCAGCAGTGATGAATTTATGAGTTTCTTTACAAATAAAATCACAACTATTAGAGATAAAATTCAGCAGATGCTTCCTATACCTGCAATAAATGAATCTTCTACTACAGTAGCTCTTGAATCATCTGTAGGACCTCAGTTATGTTTAGACTGCTTCTCTCCCATAGATCTCTCAGAGTGCAGGTCTACTTGTGGTTCCGAGTTTCCAGAAGCAGACTGGGAGGCAGAGCCTTTAGTTATCAAGCTCCTCTCCTGTGGAACCAGCTCCCAGTCTGGGTTCAGGAGGCAGACACTCTGTACTTTTAAGGCTAGACTTAAAACCTTCCTCTTTGACAAAGCATATAGTTAGGGCTGGCTTCAGGTAACCCTGAACCATCCCTTAGTTATGCTGCTATAGGCCTAGACTGCCTGAGGACCATCGGTGCACTGAGCTCCCCTACCCTCACATGTATATTCCACCATTGAATGTCACTAACCTTCTGCTGGAGGCTTTTTCTTCCGTTAAAGGGAGTTTTTCCTCTCCACTGTCGCCAAGTGCTGCTCAAGGGATTTGTTGGGTTTTTAGTTTTTGTAAAGTGCCTTGAGATGATTTGAAGTGAAATTGAATTGACAATTGAAAATAGCACAAATGACATCTGTTTCTTTAACCCCTTTATTCAATCATCTGCATTGTTTATGCATCTGCGATAGTAACTTCAACCTCAACACCTGGTTCGATGCTGATGGAGGTGATCTGCTTGACAATTTCAGATGGGCTATGCAGATCAATCAGGCGCTTGTGGATCCTCATTTGGAAGCGATCCCAGGTTTTGGATCCCTCACCACAGGGAGTTTTTCTGGTGGTGATACGCAGAGTCTGGAAATGGGCAAAAAGACCAGAGCTTAGCTTGATAAAGAAAAAAAAAAAAAGAATCCAGAATACCCCATGTAAATTTGTGTTAATGCTGTCTTCACACTGCACAGTACATAGGATGTGCCAAAGTCACTGACAAAACGCAGAGTGGCACGAAACCATCCTCTGCTACACCTCAGTCTAAGGCAGTCGGGGCCTAATGGATAGGGAGTTGGACTTGTAACCTGAAAGTTGTGTGTTCGAGTCTCAGGACTCTGTGTGCACTTTGGGAGGGGTTAAATGTAGCGCACATATTCTGAGTATGGGTCACCATACTTGGCCACAAACTCACTTCCACTTTTTAAAAATTGAAATGCAATGTTTGGATTAGTGGTGTTTCTTAAATTCAGACATTCACATAAAAACTTTTCAGAAATTTCTCCTTTTGTATGGAAAAAAAGAAAACACTCCACAACACATACGATAACAGGCTCACTGTATTTTAAAACAATAAACAGACTACATGTCTTAATCCCATACATGACAGCCCAGGAACTGTTACCTTAGTTGGCATGCGGACAGGTCCCTTCACCTTCAGGTTCTTTTCCTTAGCCCCACGGATCAGGTCTGCACAGACTGAGGATGAGAGGAAAAAAAAAAAAAAACTTAAGTAAACACCAGAAAACATGAACAAATCAATTGTGCTTTTAAAACCATGGCTCAGAATAGCGTATACAGTCATCAGGGTTTATCAATGGAATATTTTATCCTCATTGCTCAGGTCTATGCCCCATTCTCAATGCGAACTAATTCCAGCTCAATTACCCTTCTCCAGAGATTTCACGTTGCGGCTGGTGAGTGTAATCCGGATGCGGTGAATGGCGACCTCAGTCTCGACAGGCGCCTTACCAGTGTCCTTGAAAGCCTGCATGTGTAGAAACAAGAGTAATTTAAACACAGCCTGACAATAAACCAGCAGCAATTTCTGTGTTAACTGTAGAGATGATGGCCAGTGATCCAAGTTACTGACTTCATTTTTCAGACTGTTCCAGATGGACTGTGATGCTCTACCCCATGGCAAATATTAATATTCACATTGATCTCATTGTCTCAATTCTGTTTGGTTTTTAATGCATCTTCAGTTGTGTAGTACCTTAGTACCTTGTTGTATAGGTGTCTACACAGTGACAAAGGTTTATATCTAATGCTGCTCAACCAACGTTGGCTCTGGTCACGTGTTAAAGCTGTGGAAAGTTACATTTCCGTCCGAGCTCGATGTCAACACTGTGGCGCCTCATGCTTTGAAACGAGCAGAAACACGTGTTCTGCTCAGCCCGCCTAATGAGGAGTATGCCGAATTATGAGAAGGGTCCTAATGAGTCTGTTAATGGCGAGTTTACCTCATTAACTATTCTATTACCATAGAAATTACTCCTAGGGTCTTAAAAAGTCAGTTTTGTTATTGGCGGCTGGTCAACCAACCGTAATGTTAGCCTAGCTCTCAGTGCTAGCCATCGCAGTATAATTTTTAAGTGCAGACGAGCTCGTAACACCATCACGTCACTATCATGCAGTTCGTACAACACAAGCAAAGTTTATTCAGACCGAACATACCATCGTGATAGTTCCTGACCGACTTATTCGGAATAATCTCACACGAACAGCGGTGAGCCAGGAAGACGCTCACGGAAAGGACGAGCAACGCGCCGAGCCCTGCTTATATAGTCTTCATCCGGGCTTCTGCGACTTCTTCTACGGCTTTGTACACAGACACGGCATCTACAGCAGCACCTAGTGGCGGCTGCGCTTCATTGTTAGACATGGGGTTAGGGTTTCTTAGTGTGAGGACTAAATTAGATAGATAGATAGATAGATAGATAGATAGATAGATAGATAGATAGATAGATAGATAGATAGATAGACAGATAGACAGACAGACGGATGGATGGATGACACCTGCTATTTCACCTGTGAAACAATCACTGATATACAAATATCTAAGCACGTATATGCTAAGACAGTTGAAAATGTGTTCTCACCTTGATTCATGTATTTTTCAATTACATCAATTCACTTCTTTGGTACAGTGCAAAATCACACATAAATAATAATAATTTTAAGGCACCCTGTGATAGACTGGGGACCTGTCCAGGGTGTACCCCTGCCTTTCACCCAAAGAGAGCTGGGATAGGCTCCAGCAGATCCCTGGGACCCTGGTTAGGACTAAGGGGGTACAGAGGATGGATGGATGAATAATTTTATTCTAAATTTTACCTACATAAATGCAAAAGTTTCCCCTCTTCTTGTTTTCAAACTATTGTTTTTGACAAATTAGATTCAGATACGTCCTCCAAAAACTAAAACTATTAAAATTATTTTTGCATCTCCTAATGTATGTAGATTATTGTGTAAATTTATGTGTACATTTATTTATGTTATTGTTTGTTAGTGTCATGCTCCTATAAATGTTTTTTTTTCCTTTTTCCTAGTTTCAATCAGATATTTAAACTCAAGTTCACTGGTCTAAATATTCTAATATTCTATGTGTCCAATCCAATGGGCCACTCATTCCAAATACAACACTCTTTCAACAGGTAGGCTTTGTTTAATCTGCAAATCATTGCAATCAATCATTTTCAACGTTATATTGTGTTTTTCATCTCAACATTTCAACTTTAGTCTCAACATGTAAAACTGAAAGAAAACATCTTCCTTTGTGGCACCAACACTATTATTTTGTGTCAAAATAAAAGTTGTTCTAATAGGTTTACCCACAGAGTGCCAGTGTAATGAAGGACTGCACTGCCTGATTTTATTCAGGACTGATGACAAAGCCACACTTGCAGCCCTTACACTGACTGACTGATCACAAAAACAGTCACATCAGTAAAGATAAATTATTGGCCACTGTCTATTTGGGGATTTTATCTGCTTCTTCTGGACTAAACTTATGAAAATGAACTCTGGGATAAACGTTTCACTAAACCTGAACTATAGGTCATAGTCTACATTGTTCTTAAAATGTATGTTAGCCTATAAAGTTTCCAAATGTAGGCTGTAAACAAAAATAACCAAAACAAGAAAATGACATATGACATTTGTCTTTAAGAATAAACCATTGAGGACAATTTCTAACCTTTCATGAGTAACTTGCTTGGCATTAGTGACTTTTTAACGGCGGGAACCACCAGAGGAAAATGTAAAAGTAGTGAAGTAAAATAAATAAATTACCGAATAAACACATCCCATGTGCGTAAACAGCGAGGCTTTTATTTTGAAGGCCGAGAGCGGAAGTACCGTGTTTTGCAGTTGATGTTGGTCGGACCGAAACAAGTAACGGAACCGGGCACCGGCAGATTGCCAGAAAAAGTTTAGTGAAGGCGACAAGTTGTGACTGAAGTGTTAAGGTGGGAACAAGAGTCTGGGTGTAGGGTTTGGGAGGGAAAGGGGGCCGCTCTTTACTTTGAAGACTAAGCGGGATTTTACGGTGCGTCACCCAAACAGGCCGAAGCGTTTTGGACCCAAACAAAGTTCGGCTGAATGGAGACGGAACAACACTTCAAATGAAGACATGAACTTCGGTCTCCCCGCTAATTCTCTGCTGCTTTTTCGTGCGTGCGATGAGGGGGACTACGAGACGGCCCGGGGTATCCTGGAGCCCGGAGCCCCGAGGGAGTCCGGGCGGCAGAGCAGGCTGCGGTCGGAAGCGGGATCGGACTGCAGCGTCGCGGACACGTTGTCGCTGGTACCGGTGGACTGTACGGACGAGGAGGGGAACACAGCCCTGCAGTTCGCCTCGGCCAGCGGTCATGAGAACCTGGTCCGGTTTTTGCTACGAAAGGGGGCCTCGGTGGACAGCCGGAACAACTACGGCTGGACCCCGCTGATGCAGGCTGCTAGGTGGGGTTCAGAGCCGGAGCACAGGGTCACGGGAAGTTTTGTCTTGTGACTCCACAGTGATGACACATGTACCCACATCCATCCAGTATCTATACCCCCTTAGTCCTAACCAGGGTCCCAGGGATCAGCTGGAGCCTATCCCAGCTCTCTTTGGGTGAAAGGCAGGGGTCCACCCTGGACAGGTCCCCAGTCCATCACAGGGCCACATAGAGACAAACAACCTCACACACTCACACTCACTCCTATGGGCAATTTAGAGTCACCAATCAACCTGACATACATGTTTTTGGACTGTGGGAGGAAACCAGAGTACCTGGAGAAAACCCACACAAGCACAGGGAGAACATGCAGACTCCACACAGAAAGGCCCCTGATGGGTTTCAAACCAGGAACCTTCTTGATGTGAGGCAACAGTGCTAACCACTAACCCACAGTGCTGTTTGTTTCCATAAGTGGTCTTAATGTCATTCAGTGAAATACTCTCTAAGTGTTACGGGTCGGGTCAGGCTAAATCCTGGCTCGTTCTGTTTTCATGTACCGTCATCATCAATAATAGTTAATGTTTGTAACTCACTGCACAGGTTTGGTCACCTGACTGTTGCCCACATCCTGTTGGAGAATGGGGCGGAGATTAATGGACGCAACAGGCTGGGGGCGAGTGTCCTGACCATGGCGGCCCGTGGGGGACACGCTCATGTAGTCAAACTACTCCTGGAGAGTGAGGCCCACGTTGACGACTACGATCACCTGGCTGTGTCTGCGGAGGCCGTATGCAACGGCAACAACAACAACAGCCGCAGGTCTGGCTGGTTCCTCTCACACAAAATTCAATGTGGATATTCTCTGAACAACATCTGGACTCTCTGTTTTCTTAATTCAGCGCGGCTGGTTTTGGAGGTGCTGATGGCTGCCCAGGTGTAGGAGGAGCAGGAGGAGGAGGCGGCAGAGAATTCATGGACATCACGGCCCTGATGGTGGCGTCTCAGCATGGACATGAAGCCACGGTGCGCTTGCTGCTAGAGTGGGGCTCAGATGTCAACTTTTCCCAGAAGACCACTGGCTGGGGACCCCTGATGGTTGCCACCCTGAGTGGGAAGGTGGGCGGAACAATGGTTCATTGGTTGGGCTGATTAAAAAGATACATTTTTGGTGTTGTAGGTGCCTTTTGTTCACCCACACATGACTTGAGTTTATTTTTAACGCCCCTGCATGGCAGCTTCCAGACGTCTAACTGGAAGGAAAAGAGAATAAAGTAGTTTATGTGTTCGAAGGTGGTTGTGGCTCAGCAGTTAGTGGAACGAGGAGCTGACCCAGACCGAGTCAACGTTCTGTCCAAAACAGCCTTTGAACTTGCTATGCAGCTAAAGCAGAGAGACGTCAAGGCCTACCTGGACTCTATCACCACAGTCCGACCCCAGACAGGTAGGGCTGGCAAACCTTAATAATGTGTAATTCAGAAGGACGATGGTAAACACTGTGCATGGGCTGAACATAGAACAACAGAACCTCTCCAGCAGAGCTTTTAAAAACCTTCACTATTGCATCTTTCTCTGATGACCGGCTGTGTTTATGACAGCGCAGAGTGTTTGTAAAGAAGTTATGTTTCTCTGTGCATTTCCTTACTTTAGTGAGTGGTGACGCTGCATTAGGGTTATTGTCATACGATCACATATTTTCTGTTCTCACTTTTTCACAGATGATGAGAGAAGGAGACCAGATGTGTTCAGTGCCCTCAAGTTGGGTAAATTCAATATTTACCAAAAAAAAAAAGAGCTAAAGTACAAATAAAAAATAAAATTCATTTTGCTTGTAGCACTAACTGGTGAGTAAATTGAAAACGATATATATTTATGTTGAATCAGGAAATTCCCAGCTAGTTAAAGAGATCTTGGAGGAGGAGCCCTCTCAGGTGAATTCATCCAATCAGGAGGGGGCAACACCTCTGATGATGGCAGCAGTGAGCGGCCAGTTGGAAGTGGTGCAGCTGATGGTGGAGAAAAATGCTGACATAGATAAACAAGATGGGGTCCATGGGTGGACCGCACTCATGCAGGCCACCTATCATGGGTAAGAAGGAGCCATTATAATTCACCTGTTAACGGGAATGTTCACCTTGTAAATGAATATGGTGAAATTGTAGATTTAGTGGGTTCTGAACTTTAGGCCTTTAATCAATAAACACAGGAGGGATATGGAAGTAGATCATGTTGAACATACATGTGTGTATCTGTTGTCTTCTTTGTCTCCAGTAATAAAGACATCGTCAAGTATCTGCTGAGTCAAGGGGCTGATGTCAACCTTCGAGCTAAGAATGGATACACGGCCTTTGATTTGGTTATGCTGCTCAGTGACCCAGGTACGCTCAGTACTGCTGCTCTGTTTTGGAGCAATATGTGACAAGTCCGTCATTTTAAAATATTAATACATTCTAAAGTCTTCTAGACTCCGCAGTGATTATACCTTGACAGGGTCCATTGGATGGAGTTTCTATAATGTTTAGTGATCATTGAATTCATTTACTTTTCTGTGTGTGTTTTCCCAGACACTGAACTGGTGCGTCTCTTAGCATCGGTGTGTATGCAAGTAGATAAGGACAAGTCGAAGCAGCGGGGCAGAGCCTTATTGACACGCTCTAGAAGCCGACAGTCCCTCAACAATGTCCCTGTGCCACCTGTGGACAAGGGAGACCTTAAGGTAAAGGTGACATGAAGTTGTGTTACCTCAATGTTCTGTTTACTTCTTAATGCTGTGTGTATCTACACGTATGTGTATGCACGTCACTGTGTTCACGTTTGACTCCGCCCTCTTCCAGTCCTGGTGGAGCAGGATGTCAAATCGGTTCCGGCGGCTTAAGTTGACTCACACACTGAGGCATGGCCTCTCATCCAATCGCCTCGCTCCATTTCCCAGTGATGCTGAAGCTTCATTGGATGCCACGATGAAGGCACATACAAAACCTGTTGCTGGGTCTAATGGTGCACTGGCACCAGCTCCTGTACCGGGAGAGAATGACACCAGCACTACTTGGGCTGTTAAGAGCAAAGATACTGGTGAGCCACAGTGATGCCATTAATCTGTCATGCAGTCTGTAATACACTGATGACACCAGGTGTTTTGCATATGTATATTATAGGGGGGGAATGTGTAATGTGCTGTATGTTCCTTTTTCCAGGTCTGTGCAGAGCTCCCTTAGAAAAGGAGGACTTCTTAATAACCACAATGGTAAGGAGATTTGGTTTAAAGTATATTTCATTCAAACTCGCTCTGTGTTTGAGGTTTACAGTGCTTTTCATCTCCTCAGCTAAGAAGTGGTGCACCACTGACCCGACTGCCCAATGACAAACTCAGAGCAGTGATCCCTCCCTTCCTACCTCCATCCAACTTCGAGCCGTGGAACTCAGACCGCATGCGTCTCCTCAGGGAAGGAAAGAGCGAAGCTCCCCGCCTGCCTATGCCACCCCAAAGGAAACTAAACAGCAGTGGAAACTCTGATATTGTAAGTTTTTGTTCAAGGGTGATGTTGGTGAGACTCTGTGTGTTTGCTGTCATTCACATCGTTTTTTCTGTCTTGCCTCGTTCTCCTTTATTTATCAGACATCCATCAGTCGTGTGGTTAGCAGGTCCATCAAGTTTCCCAGCATCCCCAAGGGGCCCTCCTCCTCCTCTCCTTCCAACTCTGGGCACTACCACTCTCCTCATTCGTCAGGAGGCTCCAATGGAGTGGCAGGGCTCAGCCGAGATTCTCACAACCGTTCAGGTTGGCACAAACACGAATGGCTAACCACTGTAAATGAAAAGCCAAACCAGATGATCAGCAAACTAAGAATATAAGTATTACATTGTCTGCAGTATGGTGTTTTCTTCTTCTTTCAACCAGGGGGCAGTGCAGACAGTGTTCTCTCTCAGATAGCGGCGCAGAGAAAGAGAGCAGCAGGCCTGATGGATGTGAAGGTCCAAGCCCCAGAAAGACAGCACAGCCACACACAACCACCACAGAGCCTGGCACAGCCTGATGTCAGCCTCCCTGACATCCACACGAGAAGGGTCTGTGTTTTGTTTCCCTTCTGTCTCCGCTGTGGCAACTGTGTCAAACAAAAGTTTTACTATCCGTTCTCATTCCTTTGCAGAAGATGGACTTGAGCAAGAGACCTCAGTCAGGGAATTCCTCTACCTCCAAGAGCACATCGCCCACTCTGACCCCGTCTCCTTCCCCAACACCCAAACCTGCCACGGGGCCAGGGGACTCTCTGTCATCGGCCTCTTCCCATCCTCGCTCCAAAAGCAGTGGCGACTCCAGCAGTGGAACTATCACTGACGAAGGTAATACCACATCCACACTTTACACCTTAAAAGACAAAATACTGAGATGTAGTTTTCAGCCATATTGTCCAATTCTACCATGCAGACCTGCACTACGAGCCCTGGACCTAAATAAAAGCTAACTTGCATGAAAACTATACAGACAAAATCCACTTGTAACATAGTAGTGATATGTTAGCACTTTCCTGAGATCATATTATTTTGTCTTGTACTTTTTCAGATGAGTTGTCTAGTATTTTGAAGAAACTCTCCCTGGAGAAGTATCAGCCCATATTTGAGGAACAGGAGGTAATACATGTTTTTTTTTAGTCTCTCAGTGTGAAGAGGGCAGTTATGTGATTAATAGGATGTTCAGCTCAGGTTTTTTGGCTCTGATCTGAACCTTTATGTCATAAATAGTACTCTTCAGAGCTTGTTGCTTTGCAAGTGCAGTTACGCTCACACAGTACTCTAAACATACAGTAGGTGGCACAGATTTTCATCGCCAGTGAGAAACACCACAGCCAGTCATTTAGTGTTTGTTTTCAGCTTATGACAAACTGGCTCTGAGGTGAAAAGTAGCATCAACATCACCATTCTGGATGTTTGTGCTCCCTCCGTCTCCTTTACTCTAAAACAGCGTCTGGAAAAGCAAAGATGTTGTTCTTTCTCTTTTCTCTCCAACATTAAGTTAAATGGCAGCTACTGCCACCTTCTGTTTGGTCACTGATATAACAGCATTTCTCCAGACCTTGATACACACACACAAACACCCTGTTTCACAGTTCAGTGTTGGATTTCAGTCTCAGTCTTGGCCTTATTTTGACCTGCAGCATTCCTTGCCCTGATCGGCCCTGATTAGGATTGCCTCAGGACATCGCTGCTAAATAATTATTAAAGATTAAAGATTATTTGCATTTAATTTATTGCACAGTTTTCCTATGGTTTTTAAATAATTTTTTCTTATTCCTTCTTTTTGTAGGTGGACATGGAGGCATTCCTCACTCTGACAGATGGAGATCTGAAGGAGTTGGGCATTAAAACAGACGGACCCAGACAACAGATCTTGGCTGCTATATCAGAGCTCAATGCTGGGAAGGTGCGTTTATTTCCAGTTATACATTATATCTTTACTTTCAGGGCTGTTTCCAGTACTCACTGGGTTTAATCTATGGTTTTTCCACTGCAGTTTTGAAGCTGGTAGTTATCAAATTTAAACAAGAATGGCCAAAAAAAGGAACAACTTCCATATATTATGGCCTCAAACTGTAGGTGGTGTATAACAACATTTGTTTGCTGCCATCAGGGCCGAGAAAGACAGATCCTTCAAGAGACCATTCATAATTTCCAGTCTTCCTTTGGTAGCAGTGCTAGTAACCCAAGACAACCAGGTGAACCACACTCTGAGTGTCAGAAGTTAAAACTGAACAAGTCAACATCATAATCTGCCTCTCTACATCTGTGTCATGTTTTTTTCTCTTTAACAGCTCAAACAGGTTGGATGAGACACCAGGTTCGATCCTCCAACAAGAGATAACCTGCGACCCTGATCAGGAGGTACACCACAGGTTCTTAAACTAAGAGTTAATGATGCTTGTGACCCCTAGGCCAGGGAGCAAGTAGTGTGGAGTTTCCTGGATGCCTGTGTCCCAGACCATTAGAGGTTTTAGTGCAGGAGGACGCTGCAACAAATAGACCAAGCAGGTCCTGATCATCTGCCTTTATAGGATCCTCCTTTAGGGATCACAGGACAAAAATGCCAAAAATCCTCTTAAAGCAGGGGCAGCGTGAAACGAGGCTGGCTGAATCTGTCACCCTGCGCCAGTTTGACAAAGAGTTTGCAAATCATACTTTTTGCTAATAATAATAATAATAATGACTCAAGGAGCACATCTAGTGCTCAGGCAGAACCTGAGTCATACAGATGCATTGAGAGACAATACAACACTGGCAGACAGTTAAGTTAATGGTGTTCAGCATTGGAAGTCTCAAAACTGGCATGAAGAAATAAAAACATGGTTATTCTTATTCCACAAGATGGCAGTGACCTTCTATTGATGCAAGAACCATTGGCTTATTAGTGATATAGATACTGATTGATTGCAAAATATTGATCTGTTGATGAATAATATTGATGATCAAAGATGCTACAGAACCGACTGTGTGAGCACTTTCCCTCAGTGGTAGCAAAACTATGTGTTCTTGAAATAACATTAGTTTTAATGCAGATGTAAAATTCAGTTCATTTCCAATAAAACTCAGTCTAAGTCACTTTAACACTTTGTGTTTACTTGGCAAATGTTTTTGGAGGCTACTTGTTAGATAAACATATAACATTTCTAAATATATTTAACCTTATAACACAACATCAACATGTGTCTGATTGATCCCAGATTCACAGTGCAGCCCACTGTGCAGGACAACAAGCCCATAAAGTACCCATCACAGTTCACGAAGAACCATTTTCAGAGACAAGAAGAACCTGGAGTCCTGCAGCGGATGGTCTGACCCCCCCATTGAGCCCTGATCTGAGCAGTGTGGAGTCAGTCTGGGATCACATGAAGAGGCAGAAACACTGGGACAGTCTGAATCTACAGAAGAACTGCAGCAGGTTCTCCAAGGTTCTGCAAAATACCAGGAGAACCCGTGTGCAGGTCAAACCAGAGAGACCTGCTGCTGGTTTAAGGGCAGATCTGCAGAAACCGATTAGATTCAGGTTTTATTCCCTTCACTGCACTTTGTGTGAGGTTAAGTGATAAATGAAACACTATTCTTTCCTCACGCTAAGTGATGTCTGCCTAACAGCCTGGTGCTGTCATGTGACAACACCTGGATTTATGTAACAACGAAATCCAAAATGTTGGTGTTTGGGACACCTGTGTCACCATGGGTCACCATAAACTTCTACATGCAGCATGTCTCTTTCCTAATTCAATAAGGGTCGTCTTATCTGTTCAGGTGATGGGATATTCCCCTGAGACTCTCCTGCACACTGAGAGAGAAACAGATGTTTAGTGGGCTCATTGTTGTCCATGCTGGCTGTGAAACAAAGCAAACTTAAATTTCTGTGTCACGAGAATCGGGGTTTTAAAAGTTTTTCGTTAACACGTGATGAGTCACATTTTGTGTTTTTGTTTTTTGAAGCTACTGTCACCATGGGAGCGGCTGAGAAATGTGTTAGTTGTAATGACAAATATTTCAAAGCCGAAAAAGCAGCGTACCACCAAAAATGACCCAATAGCAACACACTGCCACTGCTGAAATCATTATTGATGACCCGTATGAAGACGAGCCCGACAGGCAGGCGACAGGCTTCCCAAAGACGTTAATGAAAAGCATCACTCAGAGTAGGAAAGCTTTCCTCTCCAGGTCTTTGCGGCAGAGTGAGCGCTCACATGTACAGTCGTATGTGAGCTGTAAGGCCGTGGAGGAGAAGGAGCTACATTTGGAATACATTAACATTGCTGTGGCATTTGGGCAGCAAACAGAGTGACTCATTCAATTTCCTGTCAATTGTTTTCACTCACATAAGGTTTTGATCAGATTGAATAACTTTTAATAATATTGCCTGAAACTGTCGACACAGGAGGAACAGCGGACACTCACTAGATCATGGGTGCACAGGACGAAAATACAGGAGTCAGTTTATTTAACGAGCAGTAAAATACGATTCATCTTCTTTTTACTTTTTAATTTCTTAAATGAATTTGTAACTGGATGTTTACCTCCATCTGCTACTGGTATTCTCCTGACAGCCTTAGTCAACACATCTGCCTCTCAGGTTTAAAGTGGCTTTTCAGACTGACTGGTTCAACCTGTGTCTGCCTGAGTTCAAGATTCAAGATTTTTTGATTTGTCACGTGTTTGTGCAGGTACAACAGCAGTGAAATCTGATTTCTACGCTCCCAGACTGTGCAAAACAAAAATGCTGAACAGTAAACAAGTGCGTTTTAAACTCACATAAGATCCCCAGTAGAGGTGTCGACTCTTATCCCAGCAGCAAACCGCCCCAATGCAGCCTGAAGGTGACAGTCTGGTGAAGCCAACCAGTCCACAGTGTCTGCAACCAGCAGAGAAGCAGTTCTGAGGTTCACAGACTAGACAGTGTCCTTGACACAGCTGCACTTTGAGAGCTGAAACCGAATTAAACAGAGACAAGCGACAACGATGATGGAGGCCGACACCAACTGGAAATGTGTTTGAAATCCTGTAGAAAATATCAACGCATCATTCTGACTAAAGGATCCAGTGGCTCGTAGCAACATCCCTGGTATGTAATGTCCCTAACAGATAAGAAACCTAATGTGTTGAGCAGAACAAAATGTTCCATGGCAACTCTTGATCACAGTAAAAAATAAAACATTGAGACTAATGAACTATGTCACACAGCCCTGCAGTGCTGTTGTGGCGATTCTGAGGGCAGAGGAGACCTGATTGGAATCTGGTTGCTCCGATGTGTAAAGATTCTGGCCTTAATGGTGTTAGTACAATTCTTCCAGAGCACTTTATAGTCACTGGGATTAAAGACACTCTGTGGTGACTTTTTGAGCACTGGAACAATGGTGGTGGATTTGAGTCTGGTGGGGGAAGCACCTTGTCATGGTGAGAGGTTCAAATGTTGGTTAATACCTCTGCTGATTTGCTTCTCTGTTGGTTCTTTAATCTTTGCTGTTTTAGTCATCAAAGCAGGTAAAGAACCGATCCAGTGAATGCAGTGTAGTCGTTGAACCTGCTGTTTTTATAGTCTGATGTGCTTTAATACTTTTCCACATGCTGTGTTTCTAAAGACGACCTTCAGTGCACGTTTTGTCTGTGCTTGGCCTCTCCACTGCCCTTCTTTAGTCCTCCACGCTCATTCCTGTAGGCCCTGGAGTCACCTGATTTGAAAGCAGCATCTCATTCCCTAAGCAGGGCCCATGCTTTTCCATTCAGCCGTGGCTTCTGGTTTGGGAACACCCTGATGGTTTCAGTGGTTAGTGCAGTCTAAGTGCATAAGTATCTGCAGGCCAGAAGAGATGAAGAATATTCTCCTAGGTCTGATCCTTGTGTGAACACAATCCAGGCTGTGGTTTCAAATTAGCACTGCAGTAGAGAGGTGGCTTCCTCATTCCAGACATGGACCATTTTAATAGCTGGTCTTGATCTGCAGATTAGAAGTTTGTAAGATGGAGTCATCACCGGAGAGATGTGACTTGATAGACAACATGTGGGGATGGAATAGCTTTGTGTGCTCCAGGGTTATTTGTGTACACTTGGTCAGGAATGTTGTTTTCTTTCATTGGGAAGTTCACATTCTTGTCAAATCTGGGCAATGCCGTCAGGAGTTCCGCATGACTGCAGTCCCCTGCTGCAATTACTACTCCCTCTGGATGTCCATCGGATGGTTGTTAATAGCATCATGCAGTTTCTCCAGGGCCAGACTACACAGTAGTAAATATGAAACAATTGTATATGGGGGAAAAGCTCTTTATTTCCCCGCTCATCGTTTACATATATAGTGAATCTACAGTCCTGTCAGCTGTAGACAGAAAAGGCCTGCTAGCCACACTGGGAACACAGCTACCTATCTAGCTACCTAGCCAGGTCTCTGTAATGACACAGTGGTGCACTGTGTGCAAAGTAATTGTCAGCCTGAGTTCGCCATCTCCTTAACAAGCAGCCGGGTGTTGCTGATGAGAGGCTGCAGAGCTGCTTTGTGCAGGGAGGCTTTGAGCCTCACTTGTAGACACAGTTCTCTGCTATCCCAGAGTTCGTCTCATCCACAGTACGCACATGTGATTGCGTCTGCTTGTGCCATCTTCCTGCAAAACCATAAATGCATCATTTTGCTAAATCACACATGGTGAAAGATTTTAAAGTATAACCAGGCGCACTAATGCTAACGTGCAATTGTATGCAAATGACATGTTTTGCTATTTTACAGCCAGTGGCACAGGAAGCACTTCACGGACAGTGGGAAGAATGGATTCCACTGAATAACAGCACATTCTGGATGCAGATGTCCTGCAGTCAGTCAAGAAAGGGAAATGGAAAAGAGACAGGCAAGAAAGAAATAGAAAATAACATTTGAGGAAAGCTGCACGGGGGTGCCCAAACACCTCCACTTTGCAGCTGTATGGGGTTGGGGCAGTCTTGTCTATGTGTCATCACAGTCAGGGAAGGACTGAATTGACAGATATTTGTTAAGTGTAACCAGAAAATCCTTTTGTTGGAAACCTCCCCTGAATGTCTATGTCAACAAAAGTCTACACAGTTATAGCTATGACTTTATCTGTTCATTCACATAAAGTTACTGAAGAATCAGAATCAATATTTAGCAACGTCTTTTGTTTTTCGAGGTACCGAACCAGTTGTTCTAGTACAAGATAGAATTTGTTAAATGACTGAAGCCTGATTTTCTTTGGACACGGCTAACCTCACCCACAGTGGGCTTTACCTCTTAAAGAGACACTTTAAATATGGAATTGGGCTTCACACCTTCACTTGTGTGGAAATGTTGGGATGAGATGCAAAACAAGTGACTCACCCTTAATGGAGGCATATTTTCGACAGGTTGCCAGTTTACCGGCATTTAGTTTTTTTTCTAAAAGCGTGGGTGCCTCTGTCACAAAATCCACCGTAGCTGTTGGCCTCTGGCTGTACAAGTCAGTGCAGTTTTCAGATATTCATTACCTAGACCATTAGATTTTGTGTTCTGAACTCGAAAGCTGTCGTTATGAGGATGAATTGGTCTCTTACTGTCTATGACTAAGACGAGAGGTGAGACTGGAGGACTGAGCCTTCTGGAGATTTTTTCCAAAGTCCTGTCAGTGACTTCCATCAAAATGAACTTTTAACAGTAACTGACTCACATACTGATGTTGCTGAGTTGCTGCCTGATTTCACTTTTTTTTCCATTGTCAACATTAATTCTTGCTAAAGTGCTCAATTGGCTCCCAGGGCTTCCCAGCATCCAGCGTGTTACTCAACCGTGGCTCCCTCTTTAAATCGCTCTCTTTTACTGTGTACTTCACACAGATAAATAGAAAACAGACAGTAATGAAGCAGGTTACACAGAGACTGAGGGCAGCAGAGGAGGATGGAGACAACTCAAATCCAAATCCAAATGTAAACAGAAGGTTACCCCAACACACAATCTCCCCTCTTAAACCGGAAGAAGACCTCTAAGAGTTTCCTCACATGTTCACCAGATTACTGATATTCATTAACGTATTGGCATGCAAAGATTTGTCACTACACTATGAGTTAATTAGATTTTAACACCCTCTTTTCTTTGCTTGTCAGGCTGTGATTGACTAAAATGTATGTCTGGTACTGTATGAATATCCATTAGATTATAGTCTAATGCCGTCACAGTCCTGCATGTCTCCAGAAAGCCCACGTTGATACAAGCAGAGACACCGTCATCAGTGAAAGCCACACTATTGAACCTGGCAGATGGCATTTAATATTTGGCTCCATGGTCATTGTTACCCACACACACACACACACACACACACACACACACAGTTGCGTGCTAAGGCCTTCCCCAGCAGCATTAGAAGAGCTTTAAGCCTGAGCTAATCTGGAATGATCTTGGAGAGTGTTTGCAGTGGATTTGCATTGACACCACGGCTCCCCCACAGCTTTAATGGCACCCACTGACACCGTTAACAAGACCTGCTCCGACACATAAAACGTCACCCTGCACGAGCGGCAGCTATCTGCTATATGTTGGCTAAGACTCACATTTCCAAACAGAGTCGGGAGAACAGGAAAATGATGAAGACTGAATGACGAATGTGTCAGGTTTTCTTGTCCCATCAACCTCAAACATGAGGCAACAATTTAGCTTCTTACATTCACTGACGTTGTTGTGGACCAGTGGTGGTTAAACCGTTATTTATTTACCACTCATCATAAATAAAACATTTCTGAGAGCTTTTTCTTTTTTCTTTTTTTTTTTTTAGTGGTTAAGTTAAACCATAGTATGTGAACCCACATCACAGCAGCACTTATTGGTTTTGTGTCTACTCGTCTATCTTCAAAAACAGAAAACATGTATTACATGAAAACACAAAATATGACACAACTGTTGGTTTGAGTTAGTGAACTGCACATGTTCAAAACTAACTTTAATGGGATGAAAGTTTCTCTTTGACTTAATTATGACATTGACATTCACTTAAGGACTCTGAAACACAGCCCTTCTGGATGTTTCTGTTTCCTCTATGTTCAAGTCTAAAGAGACATGGAGAGTTATAACAGTCTTATTGTATTTCCCTTTGTTTTTTATCGTTCACAGCAACTGCACAAGGAGTGAAGTCTGCCCAGAAACAGCAGCCACACCCTGCCCCCTTAAGGTTGTCTTCTTATTTCTGTGTGCATGTGTGTGTGTGATCACATTGTGATCACGTTTCACCAGCAAAGGATGTTCCCTTACTACGTCATCTTTATGTAAAGTGTGTTTCAGCTGCTGGCCTTCATTATTTACTAGATATCAATAAATGATAACTTCTGTGTCCTGAAAGGGCAGGTTTTACTGTGTGCAGTTCATGAATTTGTACACTAGGGTGCAGGATAGCACACAGCATGTGCACGAGGTGATCACTGTGTACTATGAGAATATATGCATTCCCAGTTTTTTTCTTTCTCCTGTTTCAGTGGCAATATATGTCAAACTTTATTAGTTAATGTTGCACGTTCTTGTTCTGCACTTGATATGATACGGAACAAAACAATCGCTGCCGGCAGTTTGGGGTTAATGGTGAATCGAACCTGCCTATAGGTGTTTGACTCTATGTATCAGCCCCGTGATAGTCTGTCAGGCTGTCCAGGCATTTATCGATAGATGTGTTAAGAAGAGCTGGATCCCAGATTTAAATTGATGACCAGTCACTTGAATAAAGTTTGCTCGTCCAGTGAAAGAGCACTAATACAACTTCTGGCTTCCAGGTTGCCTTTTCTGTTTTGGGGCTCACTGCGTATGTGCATTCATGTATTCTTTGCTGGCCCCGCCATGAACTTTACCCTGGGATGACGTCTTAAGACTAAAACTCTTGTCTTCAAAAGTTTTAGAAGTAGAAAACCTCCATAGATTAAAAAATTCATAATACAAAGAGTGACTGACCTGGTTTGCAGTTTGCAGTGAACAGTCAACAGATTTACAGATGTCTATTATCAGTTTGAGCTATAGAGAAAATGGTTTTTGGGGCCTAGATCCAGCATCCATGGGTGTATCCTGGCTTTCATCCAAAGTCTGCTGAGAATGAATGGATGCAGAAACCAATAGGTACATCCCGAAATCCAGAACATTGGCAATTTGTGCAATTTGGGGATGGTTTCTACTTCTTATTCCTGCTAACCAGGGTCACTGGGGGTCTGGAGCCAAACCCAGCTGAAACTGGGCGAGAGCCTGTGAGGTAAAAGTACTAAATGGCATTTTGTTCCTACAGGCCACTGTAGAATGGCCTGCTCCAAATAATCCAGTTAAGACAAATATCAAATGTGAATTTAATTAATTCTATTCTTATTAGATTATGTAATAAGACTAGACCTTGCAAGACCTTGTCGCATGAGGACTAAGTGGTCATTTGACTCCCCATGCTGTCTCCTTTCTTCTCTCCCACAGCCAGTGACTGTTCTTTTTCGTGACTGTAGCAAGTTCTTTGATGGTCTTCGTCTGGGCCTGCCCTCTAATACCCAGTTCCTTCAGAAGCTTTGCAGTGGAACTGGCGACGAAGGCTCTGCAGCCCACCTCTACTGGACGCACCTTCACACTCCAGCCCCTTTCCTCTGCCTCAGCTGCCAGGTTGGGATGACTATTTCCTTTCGTAGTCTTCACTGATGGCATCTTCCCAAGGAATCACTAGCTCATCAAGGAAGACAAGACAGCAGGAGATGGACTACAGGATCAGGTCTGGGCACAGGTTGGTCACAGTGATATCTGTGGGGAAAGCAAGTCTCTGGCCTATGCCGACTCATATTTTCCAATCTCTGGGAAATCTCTCTGTGTTTAATGGGCTCGAGTCTGATGGGGATGTGGGTTGGCTCGCTGTTTCTTCCTTTCCCAGATAAAGACCTTTGGGAGAGTAGTCGGCATTTAGAGGGATGCCATTGGTTGTGACTTTCTTTGTGCTCTATTGCTGAGGCTAGGCATCTCAATGTAGTCATTATGCTGGTACAGCATTTGGTTATGGCACCAGGTGTATCTTCCTTGGGTCAGAGCGGTCTTACAACTCAGCGGGATGTGTTTGAGGGTTGCTGGGGCTGCACACAGGGGACATGCTGGGTCCTCTCCAAGCCAGAAGAGTAGGTTTGCTGGAGAGGACAGAATGTCTCATGCTGCTCTAACGATAAAACTTAGCCCGTTGGATTCCATGTTCCACAGCTTGCTCCATCCCACCTCATCCACTGGACTTGCTGGGTTAGGATGACTACTCTAGCTAGCACATGTGGCTGCTTCCTGCTGTCATCACACCACCATCACCACCATGTGATTCCATTCATTGGAGTGGGTATTAACCCAAAGCCTCCTCTGCCATGTTGGACGTGCCCCACTACGTCCTGGTGTCCACTACTGCTGCATCCGGCTTCCACTTCTTCCCAGTTGCCAGGATGGAAGCAGCGCCACACACCAAGAGATCCTGGGACTCGGTGAGTGTCATCTCCAGCTGTACTTTGGCACGCTTGTACTCTTCCACCAGGCTTGAGATGGGCAAGCCCTAACTGCTCACACATCTTGGCAGCCCAAGGCAATTCCTTAGGCATTCACCAGTCTCTCCAGTCGACTGACATGGGATCAGGTGACCCTTAGATGGTAATTGACCACATGAGACGGGGCAGCAGCCCAAAGTAGAAGCACCACAACTTCAACTTCCCTGGAAGAGCCGAGTTGTTGATTGTTCAAGGCCACCGATTGTGTCCTGACTGAGTTGTTCCACCTGTTCGACATCGCTGAGGGCTGTGCTGTACCGACGTCCAAGGCTTTTTATGGGTTTCTCAAGGATGGTTGGTATTCACTCTCCACTGATGTAGAACCTCTCAGTTGCAAGCTGGCCTGTGATGATGGAGATGCTGGGTGTGATCTCCAGGGCTGATGTTACCGTGGAGCTCATCCAGCAGGCGTTTGGTCTGGGCTGGTAAAGCCAGGGGAGGCACGGTGCTGCAACATTAAGGATGTTAGCTTGTTATGTAGCTCAGTGGACTAGTTTACCCTCATCACAGTGAGTCATGTGAACTTTAGCCAATTAACGTTCAACTCGGTCGTATTTATTCATAGTGCATTTCACAGCAGAGGCTCAACGCACTTAAAGACGTAGTAATAATAAACACCCTATGACCAAATGGTAAAAAGTTAGGATAAGAATAAAACACTATTATAATAAAACAACCCACTTATTCGAACTATAAACTCCAGTAAATCCAGCATTAGACACAGGCGACTGAACACAGGTATGTTATTCAATTTGTTCTAAAAGATTCAGTAGTTATTGTTACATGATTTACTATGACAAACCCAGTTATTTAACAGGATACAGGTTACACAGGTGGATTATATGGTGAAATAAACAGAGAATGTTTATTTTTCATTGAAGCTTCTTGTGTGTAGATTTGTGGTTGCAGGTTGGAGTGTGTTTTTGGGTTGGGGGACGGTTTAGAGGTCATCTGGTCTAGGACAAATGAATAATCTATTTCCGGCCTAAAACTGGCATGGAGGGTGTCACTGGGTGCAGAAAACTACATCTACCGAACATCTAGCAAACAGCAGCCACGTTTTGTTGAGCACAGCCCAGTCTATCTGGGCCTGAGTAGACCCGGAGTCTGGTTTTTGGCCTCGGTGTGAATCCAGAGATCTGGCTTCTGCTGCCCTCGCGTGTGATCCCTCCTCTCGCGCTGCTCTGAAAACGTGTGTGCGCTGCGCGCGACCGTCGGCTCGCGGGTTGGGCTCCTGAGACGTTCAAGTGCTCCTCGTCAAAAAGGAGTTTTCGTTTTATATTTAGCAATAAATCTACAGCGAATAACGAAGAGGAAAGACGAACACAACAACAAGAATAAGAGACAGCGTACCTGGCTAGACCGAGGTACTAGATATAAGGTTTTTGTCATAACTATAATAGTCGAGTCTCCCATTTCCAGACAACACTTGAACGCAGCTAAATCCTCGTGTGTGTCTGTGTGTGAGTTGGTATTGTTACACTGTGGGGACTCCACGGCCTCATGTGGACAAAAAGCTTTTTTTCCCCGCCATGTAAATCACTGAGATTTAGGATGACGTCACGGCTTAAGGTTAAGGGTCAGGACCAGGCGAGCAGAGGTTAAAGTTGAGGTTTAGAGAGCAAGTGTCCCGGAAATGAATAGAACTCGGTGTAAAGTCCCCACGAGGAATGAAAAACAAGAGTGTGTGTGTGTGTGTGTGTGTTTCTCTGTGTGTGTGTGTGTGTGTGTGTGTTTCTCTGTGTGTGTGTGTGTGTGTGTGTTTCTTTGTGTGTGTGTGTGTTTCTGTGTGTGTGTGTGTTTCTGTTTCTGTGTGTGTTTGTGAGGCAGACTTGCGTGCGAAGAGCTCGACATGTCATTCAGAGGAATCCGCCACCTGAAACGCGAGGAAGTGAAGGCGACTCAATTGGGTATAAAGCATCAGCCAACATCTGCCCCGAGCTGTGCAAAGCGGATGAAAACATCAGCTCGGAGCTCGGACGGGACATTTATTTTATTTCCCTGGGATTTATCATTTGGCTCTGCCCGGTGTGTGGAGCCCGGGAGACGCGTCTCTTCTCTGCGCTTCAAGTGAATGTGGCTCAGCGGCCAAAGCTCAGCTGGATTTAACCGAGTGGTCAGTGCTTTTATTTTTGTTTTGCTTGGTTTATTTTCTGCAGCGATGTTGCTTTACTCTTTGTGTTCAAGGAGCCTTCTGCAGATATGCGCTTGTTCAGTGAGCGCTCCATGCGCGCTATCGTCATTGCATGTTGTTTAAGTCACCAACACTAACTCATGATTGCTGAAATTTGAATTAGGCTTGTGTCACTTTGGTGATGCCTGGATTTACTGCATGTTTCACTCCACTGCCTAAATGTTAAATGAGATGATGTGCAACGGGTCCGAGCACGTTTGACGCTTCTGTGCCTCTTCCACAGCGCACCTGTTACATCCACGGAGCGCAAGACCATGATCCCTCCTGGAGACTGCATGTATGCGGGTCGGAAGAGGAGGAAGCCCATCCAAAAGCAGTTAAGGAGCACCGTTTCACTCATATGCTACCTGGGTCAAAGCTGGTCTCAGTGCTGGTGTGAAGTGCAAAGCAAATGTCAGCCTCGACCTTATGATTTGCTGTTTTAAAGAGTAAACTCAGTCAAAAGGCAGAAAGGAATTAAACTGCAGCAACATGAAAGTGTGAAAATGACATAAGGTCCAGTCGGTCCTGCCTTGGACTCAGCATCATGGTCCACTCAGGCTTTAGCACTTGTATGTCTTATTAATGTGTGTATGCACAGATGCATGTATGTCTCCTAATAGATCTTACTCTAATTTGAGTATGAGCTACATGTCTTAGGTCTAGTCATCAGTTAGTTGATGGCATTAAAGTATTCACAGTGTTTTCTCATATATAGTTCAGTTATATAAGTTTTTTAAAAGGGAAGTGGTAAATGAACACGTCAGGGTGGCATCCATGATGTTTTCATGCTTTGCTCTGCCTTTACTCTTGATGTGAAAGTGACTCTTTGCCACACTGGGTTGCTGATGTTGTACTTTTGAAGTTTTAGTTTGCAAGTTGTGTCACATGACATTTTTAGGACGTTTTGATTTATAATTCGGCGCCTGCAGTCGTCAGTGGCTCATATGTGTTTGTGTATTTTTCAACAGTAAATAGTAGAAAATCTCATTATGACAGAAAATGAAGTCAGAGTATTCGACTAACCATGAATCGAAACTTCAGCTGTGGAAACCGGAGCTAACCTTTACATGTGCAGCTCGTGTTCAGCCAGTAAGAGTCTGGTACCCCGGACTAAAACATCCAGATATCTCTATGATTAAGGGTCAGTACATCCAATACACGGAGCCCCAGTAAGCAGACATGTGACTAGATGATTATTTTATGTCGTGAGTCAACAAACTGTGAAATGTAGACTGGAGAAAACAGAAATCATCAGTGCAGGTTTTTATTTTTTGGAGAAGGCTGAGCTCAAAGTCAGAGGGACTTGTGCAGAGTCCACTTCATCGGTCATGTGTTTCTCTGCTTGGGTTGGCCAGGTCTGGTTATTCTACTTAGCCAGGGTCAAGCAAAACATGATCCTGTTTGTATCCTGACTATGAGGAACAAACTCCAGGCAAAGCTGTCGTACATTCAGAAACAATCTCTGTTCAGTTGTTTTTCACACTGATCAAAAATGAACGTCTCATGAGCCGAGTGACGACTTGTGTCTTTTAAGACCAGGCCTGTATCATATCATGTAACGTGGATCCTATTTAAACTCTTAATATGGCTCCAACAAGTGAATTTAAATAAGTTAGTGCTTACCTATGTGCTGCTTATTATGGGCTGTATAGCAAAAGCTTTGCTCTGTCGATTGTCACATATTTCCCTACTCTCTGTTTCACTTTCAGAAAGCCGTCCTCTGCCAGTGAGAAAACCAACCCGTCCAAACGACATCGCGACAGGCTGAACGCTGAGCTGGACCGACTGGCCAGCCTGCTCCCGTTCCCCCAGGATGTCATTTCCAAGCTGGACAAGCTGTCCGTGCTGCGCCTCGCAGTTTCCTACCTCCGCGTCAAGAGTTTCTTCCAAGGTAAAGACGGTCAAGAGGTGATGTTTGTAGTGATGAGAGTCGGCTGTTTGGTTTGGGAGCTGCTGAGGTGATATGTGTGATATATGTGGTTAATAATAGGACAGTACCTGCTGTGAACTGAGATAGTGGTCAGTGTGGTGCACATATATGACGTGTGGATTTAATGCATTCAATTTGAATATGCTGAAAACTTAATTTAATGTGAAGTGATTCTAAGGAAACAGGTCTGACAATAGAAATCTTAGATATTATAATGTTCAGGTATGGAAATAGTCAGCCTAAAGAAAAGTATAGGCTAACTACAGCAGCTGTAAAAATCTTCCTCACTGTCAAACTGTATTAGTGAAACCTTTAAGCTCTTTTGATGGGATTTTAGTTTTAGTAAGTCAGTGAAGATGATTGAAGAAGGTGTCTTTTTGAATAAGAGGTGCTGTTTTATCTCTTCAAAGAGATAAACTGAGGACCACTGACCCTTCAGTCAAACAGTGAACGCCCATCTTCCTCTTTTCTTGTCCTCCAAAGCACGTTGTGCCTTTATTTTACCTCTAAACAAACCATGTTCATGGTGGTCTTGGTGGGTGCCTCGTCAGCACAGAGGCCTGGATGTGACAGCCCTGAAAGCACATGATGCTTTTTTAGCGTCTGACTGGGGAAAATGCCAGTGATGAAATCTGAGGTGGCTGATAGGAGAGGAGAGGGCCGTGGAGACCAAGCTGAAACATGGTCTTCACTGAATCCTTGGATCCTTGCATAGCTGATTTGTGGAACCGTCTCCTCTTTGACACATGCCACTCTTTCACCTTCTCCTCCTCTGATCCTTAGAGTCCATTTAATCCTCATCATCTGCTGCCTTGGTTTGGCATGGCACCCAACAATGGGCATCCTGTTGCCTGGCGTCGTGCGACGTTACACACATGCAGCCGTTTTCCCTGAATGCTCATTTAGCTTAGCCATCACGCACGGTTATAGGACAGGTGCTAATTAGACCCACTGAAGGTACCTGTGCCAGCTGAGGGGTGGGTTCTAGCAACTGCTGACTGAATCATGTGTTTGCTGAAAGTAAAGGTGATATAGTTTGTGACTCTCTTAGGTCACTTTAAAGTTGGTCGTTGTTTTAAACATTAAAATGAGCAGTACAGTTTGAACATGCATTAATGTCTCTGCTGGATACCTTGTTATCAGTGGCAGCAGTGACCAGCTTGGTAGGCATTTGATGCTACACTAATGAGATTAATTAGAGTGGAACATGAGGGATTGGACTCTGTAAACATCTGCACCTGCTGCCCTGATATTCAGACCCCGAGTGAGCCGCAGCTTGTCCAGATAAATCCATGATGGGCAACAAGCTCAAAATATTAGTTGTTAGGAGCTGAAACCTCCACATCCTTCCTGTGGTTTGGAGCAACAATGATAAACATGTTTTTTGTTTTTTTATTTTTCCTATTCTAAACATGATATCAGACCATGACAAGTTTCAGTTGCTATTATAAACAAGTTCAGAAAGAAAAACCGGAAACTTTTCTTCACTTTTCACTGGTGCAGTTATATTTTTTGTCCACGAGGGGGACTGTGTCTAAACCTGTGAATCAAGACACGTATCCAGTTCAGCCACTTGTGGATTTGCTTCAGGTTGTATCCTTTGTTTTGTGTTTTGCCACAGAGACGTGTTGACTTGATTTACTACATTATGAGACACTTATGTACAGTGTTCACATTAACGAGCAGCAGCTGGTTTTGAAGGCACCAGGGATTCATCTCTTTTGCGTGACAGCTCATGGGCAGAGCACACTGAACACTGTGTACCTATGCAACATATGTAAATTTACCTTTAGGTTTTGTGTGTGTGTGTGTGTGTGTGTGTGTGTGTGCGCCTGCCTGTTTGTGTGCATGTGTACATAAAAAACATTAAACAGAGACTCGCTTCACCTAGTTTCACTTATTCATCATATTCCATGGGATTCTAGTTAGTTTGTTTACAGGTACAATGATATAAATGACCTGAAGTGACACCTGCGATGCAAAAACTAGAAACATTAGCTGCTTGTGTTTCTTGTGTGTTTTAAAATATTATGTTTAGTCTGTGCTGGTTGTGTAAAAATTCACTGGTATACAATGCAAATGATTTTTAATAAAGATGAGTTACTTGGAAATATAGGAAATAAAAAAATCTAATTCAGGTGCCAGTCTGAGAATCATTTCTTGTAAAAAAAAGTTAAACTAAGCACTAAACCTTTAGTGCATATGAACTAGTTTTATGTATTTTGACATTCACACTGCAGACTATACAAACTCCAGTGAAGAGGACGCAATAGAAATGAAAATAGTCACATTTAGGTTTGTCATGGTGCAGGTAAAGCATGCAGAGCCACAGGGTACCACCGCTCCTGAAAATAATGATGAGAATAATAAACAATAATAACAGATTTAAACCATCATTTCACTGCCTACAGGCTGCATGGATGTCTTTGCTGCATGTTACATGTTTAATTTGGATTTTAGGTCAAGCAACGTACATTTTTAACATTTTTAGACAGATGCCCAAGCGAGTAGGTCCGTGTGTGTGTGTGTGTGTGTGTGTGTGTGTGTGTGTGTGTGTGTGTGTGTGTGTGTGTGTGTGTGTGTGTGTGTGTGCTGACAGTCAGCAGGCTGTAATTCCCTTTTCTTCCATGTTAGGTCTCTGCCTTCACTGTAATTGCTGAGCTTGTTAAATATTTACCCTGAGGATTAACTAGCCCTCCTCTTTTGTCTTTCTGCCCTGATTACCTTTATTTTTCCTCCGGTGTGTTTGTGGAGTTTGTTTTGTATGATTGTTTTTCACTGCTTTTGTCATTGAAACTAGAATTTGCTTAATTTTTTAAAACTGAATCAGGTAACAACCTTTTTTTTTTTAAAGAGTCAGATCATTTAAGTCTTTGAGGGAATTTTTCAATTTTAATTCAATTTTGATTTTAATGTTTTAGCTGGCAGTGCGTTTTTGTATCTCAGTGACTCAGAAGTCAGCATGATGTCATGGAAAACTGGAGACAATGAGACATGCTTTCTCTTTTCTCCTTTGTTTACTATTGCTGTGCACTAATGTGCACTAAAACAGGCTATGACAGGACCAGAAGTCAGGAGCGCTTGTGAAGAGAATCAGAGAATAGTTTTAAGACGGAGAACCTGGAGAACCCATCTCCACCTGGA
Source organism: Mastacembelus armatus (assembly GCF_900324485.2). Lineage (NCBI taxonomy): Eukaryota > Metazoa > Chordata > Actinopteri > Synbranchiformes > Mastacembelidae > Mastacembelus > Mastacembelus armatus. The sequence goes on along the minus strand of NC_046652.1, from coordinate 18,204,568 downwards.
CTGTACTGCTCAGTCTCATGGACGCGTTATTCATTCATGTCATGTGCTGGCATGATATCTGTATTTCAGTAAAGCTACAGCGAAGCATGTTTTTATGTTGCTGCTTCATTCCTTCTCTGATAAAGCAAAACAGTTTAAAACAAGGAAATCTAGTTTGTGCTTCTCCCCCAGGCGGCTGATTTTGAAACACCTCTGAGCTAGATAATCTTAGACGGGAAAAATACGAGCGTATACCAGGGAAAGTTACCATGTTTAGCTGTGCACTTAACATCCATCCATCATCTAGACCCCCTTAGTCCTTAACCAGGGTCCCAGGGATCAGCTGGAGCCTATCCCAACTCTCTTTGGTTGAAAGGCAGGGGTCCACCCTGGACAGGTCATTTAACATATTAAAACAAATATATATTTAAATAATATATATGTGCTCCTCCATGTTTTCCTTTTTGAAGCCATCTAAACTGTTAGTGTGATAGATGAGACAAAGCTGGACTATAGTTAGTGGCTCTGGTGGTTTTTATGCTGGTGGTTTAGTGTCGATGTGGACTACAGCAGCATTAGAATACCTCATAGAGGGGATTTTATGGTTTATTACTTTATTATTATTATATTTAAAATCACAAATAACTGAAACAACAAAAAAGTCCAGTGCAATGACTAAATTGTTTTGTGCACTAGCACTTTTTTATTTTGATTTTTTTATGCTGCTCTTACTGTAACACCAAACCTCCAGTATTTTACTGTCAACAATCCTCTAATACTCTGCAGATGTAAACACACAGAGCACAGGTGAATGCAACACTTTGCTCTCATGCATAGTTGATTCATGGTTTGTTTGTTTTTTTCTTTAATATTTTATTTTCACCTTAAGAAAATAAGTAAAAGACATGAGGCCCCGCCAACCTGAAAACACTCTCGATGACTCTGCAGTAAACAGAATGTCTCCCAGTTTAGTCATGACCCAAACAAACCTCGTGCCTTTGATGCAAGTGTATCTTCATCACAGCGAAGTCTATTTCTAAGTGCGTATGTCTGGAAGTGCACATTCAATTAAAGCCTCACACACACAAACATAGTGAGACAGTTGAGTGTCAGGTTACCAGTCTGTGCCAAGTTTGGTAACCTGACATGCCGATCGCCTCACAACCACACAAGATCATCGGTGTTTAGAAGTCGACCTGTTAATCTCCAAACAGTTTCAGTTTGTGTGCTATCTGCCTCGAAATGCTGCGTGAGCGATAATAGAAGAGGAAGAGAAAGGCCACAGAGCCCACAGACTCACGCCAGGCATACGCCAGTTTTGACGTCAGCTGGCAGACAGGAGACAGTTTTGAAACTTAGCCACTATCATGCAATAAAAGAAGGAGGGGGGGACAAGACAGAACAATAACTCTGCATGCTTATTCTCTCATATATATAAATGTAAGAGAATTTCATGGCTCTTATAAACCCCTTTGCCCCATCAATCGGGTTAATCCTTCTCATGTCGTATCTGTATCAAATCGAGTCGGTACAAGTACAGACCGTTTGTTTTCCCAAAGAGGGAAGTGATGCAGCGTGATGACTATTTTAAACGGAGTCTTGGCTCAGGGGTGAAAATGTGTATCAGGTCAGATTATAGACTGACTTTGTGTTTACTAAACTCTCAGTGACCCTAGACTTTTTCCTTCCCTATACTCTTCAGACCAGAGGCAGACAGGCCACCGGGGGCAAGACAGATCAGCAGGCTGCACGGAATATAAGTGAAAAGGTTTGGTAAGAGAAAGGTCAAGATGTGGCTAGTTTGTTATTTTGGTTCTTGCAACAAAAGGTCTTAGCTCTCTAAACTTCAGGTGCATCTCATGTAGAGATAGTAATGTGTTGTAATCAACCTATTTAGGTCCATTGTGGTACAGAACCTACTGTTTGCTTTACATTAACATACCGACAGCAGCGTTTAACTCAAAGCACAACCAGTCCAGTCTCCGAGAGCTGCTGTCTGACCTTTTCTTGTGAATAAGGATCATTCTTTTGGTTCTTTGAGAGAACCTGTGCTGCTAATGCTCCCAGGTTGTGGCTTTCTATTAAGAACTTGTCTGCATAGCTGTCACATATTTTTAAATCAACACTCGGTCCCTACCTAGACTTTACCGGAGACAGGACTCACTAAGTGTCAGTTCGGTTTCTTGGATATCTCCTGTCAACGTGACTGTGGCGCAGGGTTCATGTGCTGATTTCTTCATGCTTTAGTCAAAATGTTTTTTATTGAGCAAGATATATACTCCACCCAGTCCCCAAAAGCCAGTGGTGCTCATTATGTGTAGTGCGTATACAAAAATAAGGTGCAAATACAAACAAATGGACCATCGAACATGTAAAGAGTGTGCATGTTATGGATCGTTCTTGTAGAAAAGAGATAATAGGTCTTCCTGAGAATGTGACAGCTTTTCCTTAAGTGTGTATTGGATTCTTTCTAAATGGAAAGTGCTAATCAGGTCCCACAACCAGGCCTCAGAGTTACATACTGCAGGTCTTTTCCGTGACCTTAGAAGACATTTGTTTGCAGTAATAAGGCTGAGCTGATGTGAGCGTCCTAGATGATTGATGTACCAGTTTACACACTGCATTGTCACTTTATCGCCTCCATGGCACAGGTCACTAGCTCCACTGGCTGCATCTTTATCGTATCTCATTTTATTTTACTGTTTAGCTCCTTTCACTGTAGTGTTTGCTATCTCTAATTTTACAACCTGTTTTCATTTATTTTTAGACGAGAGAAACGTAATTTCATTGTGTCTGCACTACTGCTGCTGTATGCATGGCCAAATGACAACAACGCATGATTTGATTTGATAAGTAATAAAGGGTCTGGTATCAGCGGAGGATTTTTGACACTATGATCAATACATTACACCAACAAGTGGCAATCTTGGTGCATGAGACAAACCCATGGAAAAGTGTCATCTGACATGTATAGGTCCTGGATGTATAGGTCCTGGGTATATAGGTCCTGGATGTACAGGTCCTGGGTGTATAGGTCCTGGGTGTATAGGTCCTGGGTGTATAGGTCCTGGATGTATAGGTCCTGGGTGTATAGGTCCTGGATGTATAGGTCATGGATGTATAGGTCCTGGGTGTATAGGTCCTGGATGTATAGGTCATGGATGTATAGGTCCTGGATGTATAGGTCCTGGATGAATAGGTCCTGGATGTATAGGTCCTGGGTGTATAGGTCCTGGATGTATAGGTCATGGATGTATAGGTCCTGGGTGTATAGGTCCTGGGTGTATAGGTCCTGGATGTATAGGTCATGGATGTATAGGTCCTGGATGTATAGGTCCTGGATGAATAGGTCCTGGATGTATAGGTCCTGGGTGTATAGGTCCTGGATGTATAGGTCATGGATGTATAGGTCCTGGATGTATAGGTCGTGGATGTATAGGTCCTGGATGTATAGGTCATGGATGTATAGGTCCTGGATGTATAGGTCCTGGATGTATATGTCCTGGATGTATAGGTCCTGGGTGTATAGGTCCTGGATGTATAGGTCCTGGATGTATAGGTCCTGGGTGTATAGGTCCTGGATGTATAGGTCATGGATGTATAGGTCCTGGGTGTATAGGTCCTGGATGTATAGGTCATGGATGTATAGGTCCTGGATGTATAGGTCCTGGATGTATAGGTCCTGGATGTATAGGTCCTGGATGTATAGGTCCTGGGTGTATAGGTCCTGGATGTATAGGTCATGGATGTATAGGTCGTGGATGTATAGGTCGTGGATGTATAGGTCCTGGATGTATAGGTCATGGATGTATAGGTCCTGGATGTATAGGTCCTGGATGTATAGGTCCTGGATGTATAGGTCCTGGGTGTATAGGTCCTGGATGTATAGGTCCTGGATGTATAGGTCCTGGGTGTATAGGTCCTGGGTGTATAGGTCATGGATGTATAGGTCCTGGGTGTATAGGTCCTGGATGTATAGGTCATGGATGTATAGGTCCTGGATGTATAGGTCCTGGATGTATAGGTCCTGGATGTATAGGTCCTGGGTGTATAGGTCCTGGATGTATAGGTCATGGATGTATAGGTCCTGGGTGTATAGGTCCTGGGTGTATAGGTCCTGGATGTATAGGTCATGGATGTATAGGTCCTGGATGTATAGGTCCTGGATGTATAGGTCCTGGATGTATAGGTCCTGGGTGTATAGGTCCTGGATGTATAGGTCATGGATGTATAGGTCCTGGATGTATAGGTCGTGGATGTATAGGTCCTGGATGTATAGGTCATGGATGTATAGGTCCTGGATGTATAGGTCCTGGATGTATATGTCCTGGATGTATAGGTCATGGATGTATAGGTCCTGGATACAATGGATCCCCAGATGCTTTTGTTGCACGTGCGGGTCCCCCAGCATGTGAATGAAGACTTCAAACCACCAGTGCACCATATCAGTTAAATGTCAGAAATACAGACTATACTGGTGTTAGTGGCACGAACTCAGAGCTGTAGCCATCAGATCACTATTTCACCATTTGACTTCATCATTTATTAGTTGATTTGATAAAGTTTAATTGTGCATACTGTTTTAGGCTGCAACAGCTCAATGTGTCCATTGCACGTCAAACACAATTTGCTTCATGATCATCTTCAAATGATGGTACAAATTCACACTGCCCCTTCATTTCCCTACTATTACTACTACTAATACTAATTTTTCTGACAGACTTTTTGTCTCTTTCCTCTTTTCTAACTTCAGCTCTGTTTTTCATTGACCTCTCAGGAGGAAAATCAGCTCTCATCCCTATGTGCTTCATGAAGAGTGCGTGACCAGCCTAACTGACAACGCTCAGGCTTCTCGCCTTCCTCTTTTCTTCTCATGCGATGTCAGTAGTTCAGTGAAATATACGGAGGTGGATGAACAGGACGGCCCGTTAATTACGACTTTTCTGACTGAACCTATTGTCAGTTCCTCAGGTCCTTACATCCTCTCTTCTGTTTTCACAGCTGTCATGTGGCGTATACACAGAACCTGCTTGTACACCGCAGTGATGGGAATACATGTAATATTCTTCAGAGCTGTTAGCTATCAGCCATCTTTAGGTTTGACCATATTCATGCTTCTAAATGTTTTTCTGAATCACTTGGGACCCATGGGACTATGATTCTTAGTCGGGACACCAGCACCCTAAGGTGGGATGAGCCCGTTTTTATGTATATGCATGTATGTCTTTTTTTCCCTCTGCAGTAATCCAGACATACTAATCCCTTGTACGGGTTGAAAACCGTGGATGGAGAAGCCACAATATGCCTTGAGGATCCTCACAGCTAACTCATTAGTTGCTTGAATCAAAGATGTGACACTGGCTTTGTCTTCTGCAACTGACACTGAACTCGCTTGAGTGGAGGTGAACCCCGTTGGCCTCGGGGGGTGGGAGGGAGCAGGGGCAGTTGATCCCTCAGGGATCACAAAAAGCCATAAGTGAATTACACAAATAAGTGCTGGGGGGGGGGGGGGGGGGGGGGGCCATTAGACGCTAACTGTAACAGCTAGTGGCGGCTGGGAGGTGTGTGCGTGTGCGAACAGACTGGTAGAGTGTGTGTTTGAATAGACAGTCAGACTCATGCAGAGGAAGCAGAAGCCTTTGTTGGCCCAACACTATTGTTGGAAGCTGTCTTGTGTAATTATTGTCACAGCTACCGCCTAGTGTGCCGCTTGGCCCGAGCAGGAGAAGCACAGGGGGACGAGGGGGGAGCAACAAGCACGCCAAAGCCCCCGGAGATTAAGTTGAAAATTATATTATGGAAGCACTTGAAGCGTGCAGTGACGCTGCAAGCTTGCTGACAAATCCCAGCTGTTGTCTTACATATTTAGTAATATCACAGCATTTAATTAAAACTGCCACATGCTGCTCCGATATCAAGGATGTTTTACGTTCAGTGGGCGTGTAGTTTTTACAAGGACGCCGCTTAGCAATATAGTTTACAGATTTAGTGCTGATAATTCATGAAACCCAGGCCAGTCTTTTTTATTTGTTGTGGCATGTGGGCCACAGAACAGCTTTATTAGTTTATGATAAAGTTTTGTGATTGTATTTTTGATCCATTGTGCAACAATGCTGGACAGCGTCCGAACACAGAAATAGTCCTACATGTATTAATTGGAATTCAGCATCGCAAGACAACACGCACGTGATTCATGCAGAAACCAAGAAGCAGACTTTCTCATCCTGAAGCTCGACGGTGCCCCTGCGTTGTCCTCTTAGCATGGATTCAAACCAGACCACAATGAACTGACTGACAGCATGACACAGATTCAGTCCTGTGACTGAACATTGGCTGTCATCCTGGTTCAAATGGTCACCGGTTTCTCAGTTTCCATCAGGTTCAGCACAACAGATTTAACATGGCCACCAGCATTTAAAAAAAAGCTCAAATCATCAACCAGCAATGAGACGTAGCCACAGAAAAGTGCTCTGAATGTTCACGTAGTTATTTTGGCTTTAATATATCCAGTAAATGCTGAATTATCAACACTGTGCAGAGTGAAGGAACGTTGATGATAATAATCAGGGCCATGTTTGTTTTCTGAAAAAGGTAACATATGTGGCATGACTGCTATTGCATGTCACGAGGTCGTGTCTTCATGTTGGCTGCCTTCATGGACGACCCTTTGTTTTGTCTGTCACCTCCATTTATCTTAATTGAAGCACGCCTCAGTGTACAGAGGTTCCTAGGCCCGGGCCCTGCTGCTGTTCCCTAATGTAAATCGATATGTTTCCATGTGGTTGGAAAGATCACTAACCAACGGTGGCATTTGACCCGACACAGCTCAATACGCCAACTATACCGTCAGCCAGATGAGGTCCCCCATCGTCAGCCTTCGATACGGGAAACCAGGAGCATGTAACTTGCCTGAGTAAAAATAGTTCCTCAGATCACGTCAGATAAAGTTAGGCTTATTGGGAGAAGCTTTGGGGGGAGCTCTTTTTTCATTTTCAGATGAGGTTAGCCAGACGGAGTGTAAAGTAAATTTGTTATACACATTTCAGTAGCATTGAAGCAAAACATCTTTCGGTATAAAATACCAAAGAGAACGGGCCATAGTAAGAGCTATTTTAGAAGGACTAGAGAATGTGATGCAAGAGGGTGTTTGAAATGTTTTGTGTGTTTTTTCATTTGCTGGCAGGCCTTTACTGCACTCTGTGTACCCAGAGCAGTCTGAACTCTGACTGAACTCCTGCTCTCTGCTGAATTATCATCGAATGAGTGAGCTGGACAGAATATTTTTAGGATGGCAAGAGATGCAAGCAGAGGGTACAACAAAGAGAGAGAGAGGGTAAAGGCAATCCTTCATCAGACACACACACACACACACTTTTACACCAGCGCTTCAATGAAATACAAAATAAAGGTCAATGTGAATTAACTGCAGCAGAGTTTTCTCTGTGCTCTCACCAAGATTATTGGATGGGCACAGACTATAATTAGGGGCATGGATTAATACACATGTTCCACACATACGCATTGAAAAACAAAAAACATGGCAGTCAAAGGTTTGTTGTGTTTGGTCAAACAAAGATAAAAGGTCAAAAGAAACTTTATTTATTTGACACGTATGTATTTTTGTGTGTGTGTGTGCAGAAATGAATGGACAGATTAAAGTATTTTATCTTATATCTGTTTTCATCGCACTGTTAGGTCGAGTTCACGCTGCGTAAAAACAAAGGGAGGGTCTGGTTAGCTGGTTAGGTGTGTTGTTTCATGGGTTGGTTAATTGATGAAGGTAGTCCAGGGAATAAATAGGTGTCAAACTAGTTGTTGTACATACATTTTAAGGGTTATATTGATGACCTCGGTATCATTGGAAAGGTAACACTTTCTACTTTACTGTGAACAAGTCAGAATCTGGATAAGTCATACTGAACTAAACTTACTCAGACACAAACTTGGTAAAACGTTTGGACTTCTCGCCTAATTTTAGAGAGCTCTAAATGCAGGTTGTCCTGGTGAACCTAGTGACAAAATGGATTGAGAGTCACACTTGTGGACCAATACAGGCCCACATTTCATCACAAAGGTGCTAAAATTGAACTTTCTTCATTGTTTTTTGTAAGACTGTGTCTAGGTGGACCTTATTGTGCACATGGCACAACATAACTAAATGACTGAACTGCAAAACACCATATTTTTTATACAGATCTAGAAAACCAGATGAACTACTCATAAACAATGTATTTACTGTAAAAAACACCCAGTACAGCTGTAGTGCTGCTAGTAGAAGCAGTTATTTCCTCCTACCTTGGCCTTGCTCTTCTCTTCCTCCTTCCTCTGGTTGATCCAGTTTACCTTAACCCACAGCTCTGCCTGTTGACTCTAATCTATGGGGGATGACTGACTGTTTACCAGCTGCTCTGGGCAGATCTGAACAGTAGAAACACATAGAAAAACAGCTACACTGACTGGGAACACATGTAAATAAACCTGTATACTTGTAGGTACATAGTTGTCCAATAGTCCTGAGGTCTGAGTGAATATTTCAGAGAACAGTAAGATCATAGAGCTGTGTGTACAGTGGACTACAGACTGGATGCATCAATATTATTGAATTCAGATTTATTTCAACTCAGAGACAACACAGCTGATATTTCAGAGAAATGAATAAGGAAAGAGAAGAAAGAAAAACAAAGACGAGAAGAGAAGATGACAGAAAGAGATGGTAAAGAGAAGTGTCAGACTCGGTTTCCGTCCCAGAGGATGGAGATTAAATTGGCATGTTGCAGAGATAGCACTGTTAGGCTGAATTTAACCCACAGCATCACACACACATGCATCACACACACACACACACACACAGAGGGCCCTCCCCCGCTCTAAGTTTGCGTGCAGAGCTGGGAAATCCTCCATGCTAATGTGCCAGGGTTTGTTTTCATCATCAAATTGCAACTGTTTTAAATATGCATCACACACACACACACACACACATTTATCCAGTCAGAGCAGTGACAGTCTAATCCTTGTTTTCATAGTGTCAAATATAGAGCTGAAAGTGGCTTCCACCCATGTTTATCTTTTATACACCACACCCATCAGTGTTCGATAACATTTGATTTGCAATGTAGATTTATTAACCTACAGTGGGTCTCAATGCTTTCTCTGGCTGCGTCTCCAGATTAATGCAAGATCTTTGTAGAATATGGGACAACAATTAGTTTGAATATGGGGTGATTCAAATGGAAACTGGTAGCTGAATGTTCGTCTGATGCCTGGGAAACCTTCAAATGATCAGCCCTTAAATACTCATTTATAACAAAACATAATTTAGCTGAACACGGTATGTAGGACATCATGTAAGACCAACCCAGAAAGAATCCTGACGTCCTGCGTCAGCTCAACATTTTGGAAAGAAGTGGAATTGAATATTTGTCTAAGTTAAAAAAGCAGATGATGTTTCACCCTTATCTTTAGTGTGTCATGATCACCGGTCCAGTGTTTGCTGGGAGGATTTATTCCATCTTCTGGATGACGTGTTGGGGCTTAAAGACGGCCCAGTTCAGGGTGAAGGATTGAGAGAGTCAATGTAGGTTATCGCTTAAAAACTGTGTCAGTCCATTTCATCTTTTCTCTTGTACTTTTCCATTACGTTCACTTCCACAGTTGGAGCATGAAGACAATGTGGAAGTGGATCAGATGGCTGCTAGATGCTGGCTCCAGCTGAGCACTGCTTAAAAAATCACCTCGCTAAATCAGCTTTTGTTGCTGCGTGTGATTGCTCCCTACAAAATGACTCTAACAAAATCTGCCTAGAAAACTGAACAGATGAGATGTCTATCGTTTACATCTACCTTTGACTGAGTAAAATAAATGTTGTAAAAAGACGCCCACCACGACAAAATGAGCTTCATTTTCAACAAAAAGAGATAACCGTCGTTATACAATAATTCCACTGTGCTTTGTTTTTAGGAGAGCCAATAAAAAACATGAAGTCTAAACTGAAATTGAAGCAGTAATTGGTCCGAATCCTGCCATGAGTAATGTGAGGGTAAACAGCATATCACTGGAGAGTCCATCCTTGTGACTCATGAGCAGCAAGTTCTCAGAAAGGGGAGAAAAAGAAGGAAACAGGCTTGGGGAAGGAGGGGAGACCATAATAACATCATTGTGGTTGTTTGAAGTCGCATCAGGCCTATTTCCCAGATACAGTAAGTACAGGCTGTCTGCGTGTCTACTGGCCTCTTGCCACTCAAAGGCCACATTCATTGAGACTCTGCTGCCCTGACAGAGGGCAATTGGATGCACCGGATACCCTTCCCTTCTCACGCAATGTTGTGTAAACCCGGGGAAAATGACCTCAATATGTCCTAAAAAAGTTAAGGATGAAGATGCCGCACCCTCTCACATGTCTCGGGCGTGATCCGCTCTCATCGCGCACAGGAGCACCGATATTTCTCACTTCAGCTGGTGTCTAGTGATCTGTGGTTAATTCTCTAACAGTGCAGTCTGCAACGGTAACTGAGCTGATGTGGGACTGCACCACACAGCAGCACCCGATTATAAGTTGTTTGTGTGTCGCTTATCTGTTTGTACTGATGCTGCACTATTGCACATGCAGCTCTCCTACATATCGTGTATGCTAACCTGACATAAAGCAGCATTGAACAGAAAAATGTTCCTGTTTACCTGAAATAGTTCTTGTTCCAGAGCACGTTTTCCACCTCTACAGCTTTAAGATTCTTTTTTTATTGCTTCATTTTCATTATATTTGGATCTAAAGCTTTTTTTTTTTTTTTTTTTTTTTTTTTTCTGTGTTTGAGCCTGTTAATCTCTCATCTAATCCTTCTTCTCTGGGGGGCCCACCACTCCTTGGCTGGTGTGCTGGACAACCTCAAGCTGACTGCTTGCTCCTGTGGCTTTAGCCTCCCTCCCGCTCTTTTCCTTGTTCATCTTTGAGGCTGCGTGTTGTTTAATTTGCTGCTTGACTTTACTCACCTGTTCACTTCACGTTGTTCTGAGCTTCTCGGTTTCATTTTCAACATGACTTAGATGTGACCGTCAAATTGAAATCTCTCTAAGGAGGACACTTGTACTTGCATGTCAAGATGATATAATAGATGATTTTTAAACCCTGCCACAGCATTTACTCTGGTGGCAAATGGGGATTTCAGGAGGCAGAACGATGACATGAAACAGAGGGACAGAGAAAACCCCTACTGCATAATTTATTAGGCCATCACAGTCCCAGTTCTCTACTCATCCTTGGACCAGCATCTTAGATAAGGTCAGATGGGCCTTTTCATGTAGAAAACTTTTTTAAGCTTGACCTTATTTGCAGAGCTATATGGTCATTGATGAGGTCGAGGCAGTTTTGAGATCACCCCCCCCCCTAAATAAGGAGCCTATATATAAATGCAAAACTAGATGTTAATCTCTCTTTTCCAGGCACACTCTTCTTTTAGTTAAAAAGTCTCTATGCCGTGATCCTGTAGAAACGAGCTAATGAGCTCCAAAGGAAGGGAACACAGATTGTCCACTATTAAACAGATGCTCCTGTAACACCTCCCTTGTTTTTAGGCAGCAACTGGATGGATAGCAGAGCCAAAACACCTGCCAAAAACCTTCAGGTCTGAGCCTTTTCTGGTTTGGCAATCAGCTCCTCTTTGCTACTGCAAGTCCTTCTTCTCATGCAACCTCTCCTGGCTAAATTCTCAGTCAATTTCCAGGCCATATTGAGGCAGTTTTGAGTCCGCCCCCCCTGCCCGTGACAAAAAACATAAACAGAGATTTGATGAGCTGGATAATCTCATTCTGGCTTGTTAAAGAATTATTGTCCCCTCTAAGGAGAGCATCAAAATGTCAGCTGTGATTAGACATATTTTGCTCCCCCACCATGTTTGAGAGGTGCGTCTGACGTCAACATGTTATAGCCTTGTTGTATGTTAAGCAAAAACATTAGTTGCTAGTAATTAAAGCCTTGTTCTCTAAATGAAGCTTATTGTTTAAAGAAAGCAACGCCGTATAAATCAGCTAAGGGTTCTCCTCTTAAATCAAGTCAGCCCCCCCCCCCCCCGTGTGTAATTAGTCAGCTACAAAGGTGATAAATCACCCACTGTCTTCATGAACAGCCAAGTGACAATAGAAAACTTGTCAACAGTAAGTAACAATCAATCAATCAGCAGCACAGTAACAGATCAATAACTCAGGCTGTATGTGTCATTTCAACATGCAAATGGCATAATGTGACTTTTTTTTTTTTGTAGCTCGGCTAATTTGGTCAAAACCCCAAAGCAGACAGAAGCGTAAACGTACACACTCTGTGATTTAGATGTTATTGATTCCTTTGTTTCTCTGTCTTCACTGGGCCTCACTTTCCCTCTGCCCACTGTCTGTCTTCTTGCTTCTTGTCACTGCCCATTACTGTAAATGTGTCCTCAGGCGGTCCTGGTGGTAGAAAGGTGCTGAGAGGAGAGAGAGGTGGTGTTGGGTTGGGAGGAGCAACAAGACAGAGACAAAAGAGTGAGAAAGATGGATGGGCTCGGTCAGGACAGCACAGTGTGAGGCTGTGTCTTCTGGAACCGTTTACACTGCTCCACACTGCACACACAAGCAAATATGACACGGTGAAAGATCTTCAGGGATAAAGAAAAATTGTTGTGACAGTCTTAGTCTTTGCTTGCATTGCTGTAGAACTGCATCTTACCTGCAAACAGCTCCTGCCATCGTTAATTCAGATGTGGTTTGTGAGGCACATGCAGAGCAATTGCATCTTAACTATGCACCAACCACATAAAAAGAGCTTTCTTTATGATTCCCTGGAGCATCACTACCTTAATACACTATATCTGTGCACACTTAAAAAAACATGAAAGTTTTTACAGATGCATTTGGAAGGAAATATATACGTGTTCACAACGGTGACGGTCAGAGGTTTAACCTAAAAATTAGCTCAGGCCAGTGTTTTATTTCCACTCTGTGGCCACAGGTTGCATGCAGCAGCATCAGCCGAGGAAAGAGAGCCAAAAATAGACGTGGTGACCCTTTAAAAGCAGAGTCTGTAACATGTTGTGGCTGCTGGGAAGGAGCCGCACGCTGTCTCTTTAAGAGAGTTTTGTGTAGTGTAGTATCGCTGTGATAATGTGTGTGTGTGTGTGTGTGCATGTAAAACTGACTGAGCAGCCGAGGGGTTGCGTGACTGCTGCAGACGAGGCTGTGACCTCAGAAAAGTGGTTATGAAAATGATCTGTCGAAGCAAGTGGAGGAAGAGTGAGTGAGCGAGCGAGTCAGTGAGAGAGAAATAGAAGGGAGAGGGAGAGGCTGCACAAATGACTTTATTTGCAAATAAAACTACTATCACTCAGTGACGCTGGAGAGCTGCCATGCACACATATTAAACTAAACATAAGCACACACACACACACACACACACCTCACTGGGCTGTACTTGGAGCATTTTAACACACACCGAAGGCCAGTTCACACAGGAGAGTAGATAGCGTGACTGGAGAGAAACAATACAAAAAAATAAGAGGAAGGGAAGATTTTCGTCACACGGGGGAGAAAAAACAGGAGAGAGCTGGAGAGAGAAAGTCAGGTATCATATTCTTACTGTGGCAGTGGCATGTGCTGAATATGCAGGAGAGATTCCTGAGCACAACCACATGGCAATAATTAGAAACTGCTGGAAGTTGGAAAGAGCCTGCAGAATACTGTCAGATTACATATGTGTTGCTATAGTTTCCTACGTTCTTCTTAGTGACTGTTTAATATTGTAATTAATTAATTTATGCTCTAATTTATCATTATTATTATTATTATTAATAATAATAAATTATTATTAATCAATAATAGGTTTTAAAGATTGTTGGAGCATCAGTGATCAACATTTTTACATAAAGGGCCATTTTTTACAAATTAGTAATTACAGTAATTTAACAGCTGTGTATTTATTCCTGTTTTTTTTTATTTCTCCACAGTGACAGACAGTGTTTTATTGAAATAATTAGAAGAACGTCAGGGTCAATCTCATGTGACTGTGGAGAGTCCCATGAATGTATTGACTCATTTCTTGTCAAGCAAGTGAGGCTGTAAATCTTTACCGTATAATCAAAGATCTGAGTTTATTCATTCATTTGTTTGTTTTTTGTTTCTTGTCCCCCCAAAAAATATTAAAAACCAAAAAACAAATCTTTTAGGACAAAGCAGTGTAAGTATTTTTTTCTGTTGCCGGAGTAAAACGGTTAACATGAGAAGTGTCTAAAAAAAAAAAAAGAGGTAGGAAAGTAAAAAAATGGAAGAAAGAGGAAAAACGAGAAAGACGAGGAAACATATCGGTGCTCAGGGCAGATTGCGTGTGAACGGTAGTGCTGGCCTTCAAAGAGCACAGTGCAACACATTGTGTCCACGCATGAGTCGCTCAGCGGGGACAGTGGCTTGACTGAGAGAGCGGGGGCAGACCGGGACAAGGGGCCGAGAGATGGAGAACAGAGAATAAGGGTGAATGGGTCTGTGCCTTTTACACTCTACCCCACATTCAGGGTTTTGCGCCAAAGATAGTGTGAAATGTGCAGTTTCCATTTAGTGTCTTCCAATAACAGCGTTACTGTTTGAGTTGCAAATAAAAGCATGTTGCAGTGGGGGCAGCAATAAGAGATACACACTGTAAATGGCTCTGATTGTAACCGTGTGTGACTGGTGTGCTGGAATGTGTAATTATTTCAGGGAAAATGAAAATGTTGACAGACCAAACAGGCTTGATTCAATTTGGAAGAAGAGTCTTTGTTCTGAATAAAAATAACTCGAGCTGATAGTGATCACCTGATTAACATGTGCATTAAAATCAAATCAGACACGGCTTAGTGCTTGTTAAGTCTTGTGCAGGAGCGACGAGCGTCTTGGTAAATCAAAGAGCGATAAGGATAAAACATCAGCTGTTAAACGTTGTTATGCCAGTGAGTATATTAATATATGACACTTAATCATTTTCTCACACAAATGAATACCTTCCTAAACTGAGGCCTGCTTTAAAGCTCGGAAACATCTGGGAGAGAGATTGTCAACACTTTTCCATAAATAAATACCTTTTTATTATTTGTAATTACAATGTTAAAGCAGTAATTGCATCTATATCCAGGTCAGATCCATGTGACTTGAGGTGCTGGAGTGTGGGAGCTTGGGGGGTTTCTGTGAATACTGTTCGTTGAGGTGTCGGGTTGCTGGTTCTACACTTTCATTTAAATGTTAACATTGCTGTGTACACTGAAAATATTGATATATGACGATGAAAGGATGATGAAGACCTAAAGCAGACCAGCAGGTTATTGGCTTCTCGAGGCTTTTAGAAAAATTCCTCCCCCGTATGTTTGAGGGAAATTTGCTGTAGCATTTCTAAAACTGGCACGATGTTTATCTCGTCTCTAAGCTTCATGAGATTCATAGCTATTGCATTTTCCAGACGAATGAAAAACTTGAGCCGTGTGTGTGTGTTGTGTTATGTTGTGTTGTGTTGTGCTTCTCTCTGTGTGATATCACTTTCCTGCTGGTGCAGCGTGACTGTTTTCCCCTCCTCTCGAGGGTCAATATTTACAGTTCATCCTCTTCTGCAAAATGACTCTGTCACACTGCCTTAATGTCTCCCCCCCCTCCCTTCTCTCTCCCTCTCCCACTGCCTGTCACATTCGCTGTGTGTCTCGGCGGCTGAGCGTGATCGAGGCCAGTTATGGCTTGTTTGGAGCGTGCAGGGCATCTCATGGCGGCAATACGTTGCAGGCAGCTCATGCCAGTTAATCCCTCTGTCCGTTTGTGCGTCTAATGCTCTATCTCTGCAGCGCTCATGCTGCTGCACCGTGTGGTAATTCATTGTTGTTGTAGAGACATGCTGCAGATGTTAGATGTTATGGTGCTGTACTTACGGTTCACCAAAGGGGATTCTTGTATTCTGTGTCTCGGCCTAATGAAGTGACACCTTTGGTGCAGAAAACACTAATATTCACAGCAGACAAAGTAAAAACACTTTAGAAACACCTGGATTTTGATCCTTACCCTGAGTCTAAATCTGTTGTGAAACTGTTGCAGCCTCAGAGACACAGAGTTTTATGACGGTACAGCTTTTAAAACTGACACAACAAAAGACAAACATTTAATCTCAGCCATTAACAAGTATTATTAATTTTTTTACAGTTGAAGTGTGTGTTTATTTTGTCTGATTACCTATGACTGTACAGTTTAACCACTGACAGCTCTCCTGTTTCCATCTTTGTGTCCTGTCACCGACCAGTGCGCTGCGAGCTTTTAGAAGACAGATGTTATCCAGAAGAGGAGATGATGATGCTGTATCTAGTGTTCGCTGAGTTTTATTTTATTTTTGGTGATTCAGTGATACACGGCAGCACAAAGACCTTCAGACGTTAGTTCAGAGGTGCAAAAAAAACAAAAACCCCCCCCCCCACTGTCTATTGTTGTACGTCCGTTTCAGTACAAGTGTTATTGAGGCAGGAGGTAGGAAGGAGATGTCGCCACACACCAAGACAATGGTATGGTTTCCCTCTGCTTTGCTTCAGGATGCTGCCTATATACATATACACACTCCACACACACACACACACACACACACACACACACACACACACACAGACGAACTCCAAACAATGGATCCACACATGTGGCTTTCGTTTCATTTACTACTGCTGAGTCTTCTCTTGTAAAAAGCTTGTGTTTAGTCGATAAATTCACTTCACATGGTGAAAGTGTTTTTTTTTTTTTTTTTTAAATCAAAAGCAGTTTTCATCTGCTTCAAAGGACAGAAAAGGATTTGGAAAACAAGTGGACACGATTCAAATTTTTATAGCGTTATATCTGATGCCTGTAGATTATGTTTATGCTTGCAACAATTTTTGTCCTCCCTGTAATTAAGAGTTTTAGAGTATTTTCTTATTTTCTTCAGGTTTCTGTCAGCACAGAAAGGTCACTAAACTCAACAACATCAACCCGCATTAGTTGTGTGTTTCCCTCCACTTCCCAGTTGCATTTCAGCAGTCAGATCTGATTTCTTCAGTAATTCTGGACTCCTGTCAAGTATGAAGCATAATAACTGTGTAATGACGCTGGATTCAAATGGAATCACATTTGTGCCTTCAGTCTGATTTTCTAAATGAACCGATGTTTGGAAACATATTGTTCTGTTATGACCCGGTGAAGCTGCCGTGGGGCTTTAGACGTGTTTAAAGATGATTTTGTACAAAGATAAATTGTTGAGTTAGTGATGAGTCTGTGTGTCGGCGCTTTAGTTCAGCATCATCACTGGTGACTGGTTAATTTTGTTACATTTCCACAGTCTGTCTCATTTCCCCATTTAGCCCAACTTACCTTAACATTGTGCCAGTTTCTAGTAGAAGACACTTCGTGTCCTGGCTGCAGCTTTAAGTCTATTTAAGGCATTGACTTATGTCAGGAAAGACTTGGTGGCATGTTGCTGAGCTAATAACGTCTGACCACTTTCCCACTAAGACTCTAAAACAACCCCTCTGGTGTTCGCTGTGGGCCAGAACTTGTTACCGGTGTCGGCCACGTGTTCAGGCCTTCTCAGATGCAGGTTGTAAATAGTGAAGTATTTAGGAGCGTACGGGTGTTTATTTGTCTTCATATAAATGTTTTTTATCTAAAGATCCTGCTTCTTTTCTTATAAATGCTGCTCACGCCATGAAATTGACTGATTGCTGACTGGCTGATGTAAGGAAGAGTAATTTTCCAATCAGTCATACAGTTAATCTCCCTTCTCTGCTCCTGTTCGCAGCTGTCTGGTTTTGTCTCGCTGGTCTAACTGTGGGAGTGGTGGCCCAATTAAAGGCTAATTAAAGGGCCAGTCCATGAAAACAGGGAGGTCTTTGTAGTGCTGTTTGCACAGGTGGTGCACATCGCATGTTGTAACGGTGTCAGGTTTACACATCAAGGCTGCACACATTAGTGCGTATGCACTGTACTCTTGTATGCACACTGACAGTGACTGTGGATGCATGCTTTCAATAGGTTTAATGAAGCCATTTAACTAATTAAATCAAGAGCTCTGGCATGTTCCTAGTAAATCTGTCCTCCTTATCTTTGCTGCCTCATGAGGGTTGTTTTTTCTCCAGATTATTTATGGTGTTCTTTATTTATTGAGAGCACGAAATGCCAGTTTAAAAATGTGGAGGACCCACATACCCTAAAGCAGAAGAGGTATGTTCTGGAGGTTTTCACATTGTTAATTAACATTTAATGACATCAGGACTGAAGCTGCATCAATAAAGTATGTCATGTAGCTGTTACAAAGCTTTTGTTCAGGCATTACAAACCAGAGGCCCAACATTATGTTTCCCAGAGGCCTGGCAGCAACATGGCTCATCCAAAAATAAAACACAGCCCTGCTGTTTTTATGTGCCTTTGATTGACAGGTTTCTCTGTTGCAGTCCTGCAGACCTACTAGTTATTACTGCACTGTACCTGCTCTGTGGCATTCTTTCTGTTCTGCTTGTGTCTGTCAGGTCGACCTCTTAGCTCATTTTGATTTGTCTCAACATATTTAATTCAGTTCTTTAATGCATATCATTTTAAATGTTAATGCATTTCTTTGCTAAGTTCCCTCTGGTTCAAACGTCCTGCGTTAATGACATGTCCTTACATTCGGACATGATACAAGAGCTTAATAATACTCCTATGATACTTCATAATACTTCACTAGATGCAAACTGCACCTACTAGTCGCCCTGAAAGTGCAGATCGTGTGTTATAATTTGCAGCAATTAGTCCTGGTTTGCAGCTTGAGGTGTCAACAGTTTCACAGACAGCTCTTGCATAGTGGTGGTTTATGGGAAAAATGCCTTTTGAGCTGCAGGGGGAAGTTCTTGCCGCAGTACCATGAGTGGTCGCTGTGGAAAACCAGCAGCAAAGCTAAGTAGCGTTATATCCAGTTCTCTTTCCATTGCTGAGGAGGGAGGGGTAGATGGGTAAAAACAAGACACAGCTGTTTCCCCTTTTGTTACATCAGTTACATCAGTTATTATTTAAACCCAAGCCATGATCTTTCCTTCACCATAACCAAGTTGCATTTGTGACTAAACCCGGTGCGCTTTGTGTTTATTGCTGTAACCATGCCGACAAAGGCCGAGCACATGGCAACAGCTTAATGAGCCAACAAGGAGCTGAAGTGCGGCTCTGCCATGCGTCAGCGCCTGTTTGTCAAAGATTTACAACCTAAAGCAAATGTAAATAATCGTCCAGCAAGCGGTGCATTTCTCTGTTGGTTGTACTGTCACACCTTTTATTATTATTATTATTATTATTATTATTATGAGTCCTTGTTCTGAGCCTCCTGATGCTGAGCAGCAAAACAACATTTGTGACCTATTTTTGCAACTGCACTAGTAGAACTTCGTCTTGCTCAGTGAACCAGAATTAGGATTTTAGCCACCTTGGTGCAAAATGAATCTAGAAGTCCAGTGTTGACATTACTGGCATGACCTACTGTACCGGCTGTAAAGCTACAGAGGAGCAGTACTTCACAGTTTAAGTCCATGTAAGTCCATCCAGTAACAAATTTAACAATCCAAGCAAGAAACTGTCTTTCCCTGAAAATAGTTTGGAGTTGGGGCCATTTTTCAGCAGATGACATGTTTGGTGTAGTCAACCATAATAGGCTACTCTCTCACCCACAAACACACATTCACCACAAGACATACTCTCACACACAGGAACGGTTTGACTGTTTTTTCTTGTCAGCGGTCTGATCTATTGTAGACTGACCACCCACGCTGCAAACAAAACCTGCTCAGCATGTGAGATTCATCGGCCAGACCTGCTCTTTGGCTTTGACAGCGGCTTAAGGTTTCAGCAAAAATACGCAGGTACTGAATCCATTAATCAAACTGAAGACACTGGATCATTGCATTTATATTTATATCACATAAGTGTCACTCTGTGTTTTGCTGATGCGTTTTAACTGACACACACAGTGTAGAGAAAGTAAAGTTGACATTAACCAGATGAGGAGGGTTATAGCGATAAGAGGTAAAGCAGATGACAGGTGAATAAATGGTTGAAACCCATTAACCCTCCCACAGCACCAACTTACGTTTGCACCTAACCCTTGCATTGGCCTCTGTTACCAGCTGTATGTGTGTATGTGTGTGTGTGTGGGCGTGGTTTTGCTTGGGAGTCCCGCCCCACTGCACGCAATTCTTGGGAATCCATGCCCGTTGAGGATTTACTGAACATGCTGTAGGGAAACCCAGTTCCTTCCAGCCCACATCATCACACACAAACACACAGACTCTAGGATGTGTGGCTGACATAGTTAACTCTGATCAGCTGGAGTCACTCACAAAGATGGCACTCATACACTCACCACATGGATACAACACACACACATGTAAATCCATGCTGCACACACACACACACACACACAGTCGCAAACACCTTGAGGATGTCGAGCTGTCATATCTGACACGAATCCGATGACACACACGACACATCATGTGCCTTTTCTCTTTCCTCATTATTCCTGCTTCTGTCTCGCTTTTATCATTTTGACGCTGGATTTAAGAAAGAGTCAGATAAATAAGTAAATAAATAGCCATGTAAGCACCAGTTGGCAGCATATCAACCAGCTTGTACGGCCTCCAGTCAAGAAAAAAGGGCATTTCAGCCATAGCAGTGTTTACGTCCAGCTGTCAGGGTTTTTTAAAGCCTTTGAGAAAATGTTTGACATCAGAGAAAAAAGGCCACATACTTTATAAATCTTAATAAATTTGTTTCTACAATGCAAGACTTAGATTTTAACTGGTAGCAGATTATTGTGGTGGATTTGTTTTTTTCAGTTTTACACATATAAAGACAGAAAGTACACATGTACTTTCTGTCTTTATATGGGTTATACTTTTACTGTAAGTGATGGAGAAACATGTGGTAAAAAGTACTTAAAACAACTGAGGCCTTGACCACACCTGCCTCATGTCATCCACCACTGGTGAGTTATGCACTGTGGCATAATGACAACAAAGGTTTAGATGAGGAGAAACTGAAAACACTTTGACTCTGGGAAGATGTTAAACAATGGAGGAGCTACAACAGCCTTTGTATGTGTTTCCCTGAAATGCACAGTTCACAGACTGTAAAGTCACCTAATGAATAAATACACAAGTGTAGTGAATAAAGGTCACATGACGAGCACACACCCATTACGAAATATGCAGTAATGATAAAGAGGTGAACTGAGTGCAGGCAGTAAGTAAGTGAGGTGGTGACGATGATCATGTTAATAAGCCAAGTCACTCCAATTATCTCTAAAAAGACAAGTGTACAATTAAAGTCAAAGCTGTTGTTGTGTATCTGTCTGTCAGGTGCTAACCAGCTGGTTCTGTGTGAACATGGGCCAGATTAGATTGGCTTTAATAGAAATGCCAAAGTCCTCTTCCTCTTCACTAAGACTCACAGTGAAACTTGAAGCATGTTTGAGACACATCTGGATCTGTCTCTCTCTGACTCTCCTTCACAGTACAGTCGAGCCACAGAGGAATTTCTCTTTCTTCAAGCACATAACATTTCATGTTTTATTGTCCGGTGGAGAAAATGTTCGTTTTATGACAGTTCCCACACGGGATTCTCTTTTCCTCTCTTTCAGCCTTATTTTCTCACAAAGGAGTTTTATTCTTTACTTCCTCCCACCTCTGTTTTAGTTGTCAGGAGCAGGAGAATTGATGTTTGAGTTGCGACACCATACCACACCACCCTTGAGTTCAAATTCAGTCGTTCTTTCGTAAACAAGGTCATGATGAATGTTGTTATTTTATTCTGTGGTAAACACGGACTTAGAGTGAGAAGCATCATCTCTTCTTTGATCAATCACTACGTTGTACTTGAAGTTTAGTGGCGGTTAAATTTTCTCAAATATGAGAATCAGAAAATTGATTAGAAATGTTCTGTTCTTCTGTGCACTGCCCCAGAAACAGACCTGGACTCAGTTCTGGATTTCAAACTGCAGAGTGTGCTGTACAGTTCTGTCTGTAGTCTATAGCGGGCTAGTTCAAAATGGGAGACCACAATGGAAACAAAGGTTGATTGACAAGACCACACACTGTTAGGAGAAGAGAATGGCATAGTGTTGTCTGTCACTGTGTGTGTGTGTGTGTGTGTGTGTGTGTGTGTGTTTGTGTGTTTGTGTGTGTGTGTGTGTGTGTGATCTCTTTTGCAATGGTACGTCAAGTCGTCTGTGTATTTGTGCAGATGCAGTCATGCATGTGTGTGATTTGTCATTGATAATTTGGTGCAGGGAAGCTGAGGTTTTGTTATCTCGAGTTCATGATGACGTCAGAGAGTTTTTTAACACTTTGGCATGAAGTTACACACCAAGTGTCTTCTGGTCTCATCCTAACCATTCTGGGTGAAGATAGAAGTGTGTGTGTGCGTGTGTGGAAGCCACAACCTGAGGGTGACCTGTGACCTCTTGCATCTGTTGCAATTAATCCATTTCTTCTCATTTTCCATGAAACCCCTCCCCACTCTGACGGTGTCCCTGTCGGCTCTAACATCCCTTCACAGTGAAGCTGTCACACTAATAAATAATTATAAGATGTAGCAGGCGATACAAAGAAGCATGGGGAATAAAGAAGAAACAGGCTTTCCTCTCTTCCGTGTGCTGTCCCTTTTGACATGTAAAGCACGTAAACTTGGCAGGGCCAAATTTGATGATTGCGGGCTACTGATGTGACCCATCTGGGGTTGAAACATTGCATTAGGCCTTCGCACGCTATTCCCTGCCACTCCCTCAGCTCAAGAGCTCACCCCCCTTCTGCTGCATGAGAAACAGTTGCAGTACTGTTGTTGGGTGAGGAGGATGTGGGTATTTGGAGTGTTTATTTTGTGTGTGTGTGTGTGTGTGTGTGTGTGTGTGTGTGTGTGTGTGTGTGTGTGTGTGTGTAATTGGAGACTGGCCCCCAAATGGATGGTTCAGACCTTACAGCAGCTGTGTGTCCTGTTGAAGTATCCTTGAGCAAGACACTACATCCCTAAATGATTAAAACATAAACATGCTTGCTTTGTATTTACGTGTGTGTGTGTGTGTGTGTGTGTGTGCGCGCGCGTGCGTGTGTGCGTGCGTGCGTGTGTGTGTGTGTGTGAGCATGTGTGTGTGTGCATTCTTAACTGTAAGTGGATCAGGATCTGGAATGATGTGTGACAATTTCTGTAAACTGTGACAGTGGTGAAACTCTCTCTCTCTCTCTCTCTCTGTCTCTCTCTGTCTCTGTCTCTCGTTCTTCTTCTTTTGTTTCTCAATGAGAGGGGCAAAAGTTTAAAGTTTAAACACAAGGTTTCCAGAAACAGGTGTTCAGTCTTCTCATCCAATGACTGTCAGAGGTTTGACATTTTTCTTGTATGATAGAGCCCAAACCTGTGTCTGTAACTAGAGTCCTTCATCATCGACACACATCATGTCTGTTGTTAATTACAGACATATACGGTGAATACATACTGTTTCATACTGTTATTTGTTTTCATACAGTTGAATTGTTCAGTGTTAGGGTCGGTTTGTCTTCATCTGTACCACATGACATTATGGACACTGGACATTTTAAGCATTTATCTCAATGTAAATATGTAAATAGCTTCTTTTAGGCTGTTTAAAACAACTTTCTGAGCTGTGTTTCCATCATCCTCAGCTGGATCTGGTTTGGTTGGGACTCATTTAGCCAAAATACTAGAGCTGGTAGGTAAGCCCTTTGTTTGAAAGGAATAAAATGATCATTAGCATAACAACACTGAGATCACTTGATTCTCAGTTTACATCCAAATAACATGACAATGAATTTGTGTCAGTAAAATGATGAATCTAATCTTGTCAGCTGAGAGTAATGGAAAGTCTTCTCATTTGAGTTTAAAAAACTGAACTAATGAGTCAAAGAACAGAAAACAAGCCGCAATTTACAATTCCCAAATGGATTCAAGTGGAAAAAAGTCCTGCATTGTATTGCGTGATTTGCTCACAGTGACACCACAGTGTTTTGAGCTGCTAATACTTTCCCAAATCAGAGATATTGCTCTTAGACATCCTGAAGCTATTGCAGAGGAATTCCTGCGGTCCAGCTTATAAATCAGACTTCAGCTGCGAGCAGAGCGTACTGGAGGACTGGCCTGCACTAGGACTTAGAGCACAGTGCAGATGAACCGCTCTGGAAACACATGTTCACTTCCAACACAGATATGTTTAGTTTGAGGTGTCTGGTTGTGGTTTCTCTTTATAGAAATCACATGTTGTGTTTACATAAGAGAAAAATATTATCAGTCCTCCTTGAATTTAAAACCCTTTGGTTTAGTCGATGCTTTCTCTTAACAAAGATGGAAAATTATAATATGTGATTCATAAAAAATGAAACCGAGCTGAAGGGTCGTGGTTCAGGAAAGAAACTTCACTGAAGTTGACCTTGAAGCTGTGAATGAACAAAGTAGCTGCTTCATTTTCTTTGTCTGGTTTTGAGTCACAAGACAATTTCCTAAATGCTGCCATCTCACTCTGCACCACAGTTAGAGGAAATTGCGAAAGTGCAGAGCAGAAGAGATTAAAAAAAAAAGAGCAGATATAGATGCCACCTATTAGATACTCACAAAACCGGAGATGGGAGTGAGTCATCAAAGTAGTGGTAGGTTTCTAGAAGAGGTACAGTTCAGGGCAGTCAGGGCACATGGGGTTAGAAGTGTTTATTATCACAGAAGGTGACACCTGTGACCTGCATGTAAAATAACGTTTCAGAGTCACAACATGAAAAAGCAAGAGCAGGATTTGCAAATAGGCAGAAGTAGGCGCTGGTCCAGTCTCACCAGCCTCAGCTGCAGGGCAACACCGCAGAGCTGAAGTGGAAGTTTTTATGCCGCTGAGCCAAAATGGTGGTTACTGACATGTTGTAATGTGAGGTTTGTCAGTGTGGAGGTGATAAGTGTTTGAGCAGCGTGCAGGGCATTAGCTCTTGGTGTTCTCGATGCAATATAAATGTGAGAGTTGCTGCTTGGTTCTTCAGCCTTTTAATGATCCGTTGCAACCAATTATCCATTTACATGTTGTGTGTGAAGCATTTTCTAGCGTTGGCGCTACAGAAATACACTTTATCATCACGTTGAGTCAGCTACATAGCACGTATCCAACACTTTTCTTTTCTCATTAGTTAAAATACAGTGAGCTGCAAAGGAAACTTGTTCATGTTGGACTCCTTGTTTTGTTCAATTTGAATGTAGCTGTTGATGAGCAATGCTCAACCTCAGCCCAAGCTATTCTGCAGCAAAGTAAGTAGAATATGAAAAAATAAACTACTGCATCACCATAAAACTTTATTGACCCCTGGTGAGAAGCAACAAGCAACACAAACGTAAAATAATCTGGAGTATAAACGTATAAGGCAGTTAAGAGTCACCATGCTCAGGGTTTGTGTCAGCGATTCGGGTACGTTGAAGCTTTTTTGCATCAGTGGATGTAGACGCTCGGTTCTGTCTGCTGACCACGCTGTGTCCTTTCCTGTGCTACACACACACACACACACACACACACACACACACACACTCGAACTGCTTCCGTGAGAAGCAGAGTCTCATTTTGGAGTATGAAGAGATTTAACCACATGGTGATGAGATCATCAATGAAACACACACACATGCAATTACGGCCTCATATGCACACTCACACACAAAGAGCACAAATATAGCTGCACAGAAAAACACGCACAGAAATATTTTTGTTTTACCGTCTGAGCTTTTGTTAAGACTCCATTTGACTAAACTCATCATCCTTTCACCACAGGCTTAGTCCTGTACATCCTGCTGATTTTCATAAAGCTTAGTACATTTTATGTAGTGGCCTAGCCTACATACTGCTTATTTTTATAAAAAGTCTGTACCAGGTCCGGCACCTTGTGACCATCACGTCTTGGTTTGTCATGGAAAACTGAAACAAATACAGGGCTCGTAGTAAAAAAGCCTTATACCTTTGATTAAAGGGACACTGCAGTGAATTAGTGTTGTTCAAGATGTGCTCCCTAATATGAGTCAAGCTTAGATGAGGTTTATTTCTATGGCACCGTCTACACTTCGATATAAACAACAGATCTAAATGTCAGAAAATGCTTCATAATAAAAGCTTTGACAAGACAAAATGAATAAAGAGTAAAAAACAGTACAAAGGACAGACATGAATAAAAAAAACAAACACACACCATTCAAGGCAAGTGTAAACAGATGGGTCTTGAGCTGCCTTTAAGTCCAACAGGACAGTATGTCTTCAAAGCCTTAGTGCCCTTTAGCTGTAAATCTGGAGCTAGGAACGACCACCAAAGCCTGATCAGAAGACCTCAGAAACCTCCGGGTGACATGGGGCTGTATTAAATCTCTCATGTAGACGGGAACTTCGCCATGCTGGGCTCCAAGACGGTCAAATATCTCAAACTGAGTTGTAGATTTTATGGCGGTCCAGTGGCATTATGAATCGCTTCAAAACAACCCAGATGTTTTTCTATAAGTGAAGAGGAAACCAAAAAAAGGTTTAATCATCTCCATCTCAGCCTGAAACAACAATATAGGTCTGGATTAGCAATATGTCTTACTGGGGAAAAGCTGGAATCAAACTATTGGACTCAAAAGTGACGGTTTCTGACTGAGAGACTCTGGCCCATGGAGTGTGCTCAGGGTAGCTGCCACAGTTGGCAGCTTATTATGTAGAGTACAGTGAGAAAAAACCTCTTTCTGTTCAGAGCAACTTTCTGTTTGGAGAGTCAGTGTTTGTTTATTCTCTGAAAATCTCTTCAGTCATCTGGGAATTAAACATAATACACACATATGTGGACACACTCATAGCATCAGACTAACACCAGATGCCAGGAAGCAGAGTCCTACCATGCACGACTTTGACTTTTTTTTTTTAGCCAGCTTGCATGATCCCACTTCACTCTGTTTCATTTACTCACACACTCTTACTGCCTGCATGCTGGGTGATAACACCAGGTCTACATGTCCTCCCTCCCTGTGCCAAATGAAGTAGTCAGAGCAAACAGGCTTGGATTACAGTGTTGTGATGACCTGCAGTGGCACGGATGGGAGAATGTGAAGTGGACAGTCACGACATGTCCAGAGTTGACAAAGGACATGTTGCTGTACCCACTTCACTTGTTTTCACCTGTCCTCCCAGAGCCTCCCGAGACCTGGTGCCCGACTGAGTCTGCCAGTTGATTGAGTCTGCCAGTTGCCTTGGCAGAAATTATTATAAGGGACTCATAGAGCATCATGTGACAAGTTGTTAATTAGTTTTTTAGGGTATAGAGACAAGGACCTGAATGAGATTACCATGTAAAACTGGTCCCCTAAAACACTGCGTCCAGTCTGATATGTCGGTAAACAGTCATTTCAGATCACTTTGAATCTGCATATTTGCAGACTAAAGTCAAAATAGAGGAGATGCTTCAAGACTTTATCAGACCAGAACCCTCCAACTCAGGAGAGAGATAATCAGACTGCTGTTGGGTCATCGTCTCACTTAATAGATGAACTCTGGCACAGGCCGAATTCTCCTGTGATACTGTTGCACACATGAAACTGACGAGATACTGTGTGAGATCAGATCAGGCCAAAGTCTAAACACTATGAGGTTATAAATAAATAAATAATTCATTATTGACAAGTGTGGCAGCTGCCATCTGTGATAAGAAGTGTCTTTAGATCCAGCTGATCCTACCTGGTCTACTTTGGTTTACTTGGTATTGTTATTTTTTCTGGTGAGCATCGTAGAGGCGATGTGCATGTCTAGTCGCTGATTAATGATCTGTGATGTTGTGTTTTATTAGAAGAGGGTTTCTTGTTGGTTTGGGTGCAGATTCCTGCTTCTTTTTTCTTGGTTTCAGCCTCAGTTTGTTCCTAAACTTTCATGGAAACTATAAATGAAAAGCAAGAAATCAAATCAGTTTAAGAGGTGCAGTTAATTCTTCAGGATGGATGTAATAAAATAAGTCTGGGGCTATGAGGAGAACTTCAGCTGTATGTTGATTGAGACAGGTGCCTGCTGTATTATGCGTTTGCTCCATTACATGCTTCATAGACTCACGCACAAAATCGGACACCTACCACCTCTGACAGTGTCCACTGACTGACGGCTTAATAGTTTTCATGCATAAAGCATGATCAGCTTCACGGCTATTACTTGATCCCCCACAACCGTGGACACGTTAACCACCTCACACCCATTTAATTACACATTGATGGGCCTTTCTGTGTGTGTGTGTGTGTGTGTGTGTGTGTGTGTGTGTGTGTGAAAGAAATGTCAAACTGTTCGTGGACCCTCTTTCCATTCTTGTTTCATGGTTCTGGCTCCATTTAACTCAGTGCAGCTTTATTTTTCAGTGCAAGATATAAGACTGACTTGTTAAATTAGTAAAGCAGCTCCTTTTCCAGCCTGCCTGAGTGGTTAGCATTTGTTTAGCATCGCGTGCTACAGCAGCATTACTGTAGTTTCCCTCCCATATGGATTCAGCCTGAGGGACCATCTGCCTATTATTATTTGCCTCAATGAGCCGAAACAGCACCATAATCTTTTTAACAGATTACTTTCTTGTCATGGAGAGGCCGTGTGGATAGAAAGGAAATACTAACAGGATCAAGAAAGGTGTGGTTCTTTCCTAAGAAACCTGTTGAATGTTCTGTTTGTAGTGACCGCAGAACAAGCCATGGGTGCGTTTGACTGGGCAACAGCGGAGAATGACAGACGGATAATATGAGGCTTGTTGTACTTCTCTGTCTCTGTTATTTTGAATAATGTGAGCGACACCAGTTGGCAAGCAACAAAAGGAACAGGCATTTTGCTAAAGTGGAGGGAATGTGGAGTCGGGAACCTCCACACTTCATCTTTAGTCTTTCATCCTCATGTCATGCAAAAACACAGCAAAACTTAAATACAGGTGGAGAAAACTAAGAATTACTGCCCGTGTTGTTTGATTTCTATCAAGTAATTAGTTTTTCAGTGTAAATTAGCAGATTAAAAACAGTTTCAGTAGCAAATAATGCAGGTCAAAGTGACGGACATGAGTAAACTATATAACTTTATATATATACAACAGTCCTTCGGTCAGCAGTGCATTCATTAACATTTAGTGTCAAATGTACCCTCAAAGCTTCAAATCAGTGGCACAAAGGTTGGCAGTGTGTGTTTGCCTTTGACTTTCAGACGGCTCATAAAAATAGAAATAGAAATCTTGTGTTTTATTGTGGCCAGGTGGGGGGTTACTGGACGCAACTTTTAGGAACCACAAGCTCCTTGAGACACCAACATGCCATCCTCATCAAGGAAAAGTAATTTAAGGAGTTGCCAAGCAAACCCAGGCACGCACGCAGGAATAGATATCTCTTACAGTGGATTTCAGACGTGAAACGTGTGACGCATACACTAAAAACAGCACTCCTTGACATACGAGACGCAATACTTCATAGATTATTAACATTCGATTTTTCATATATATGCATTTTTTACCCCTCCCCCCTGCTGAGCAGACCAGGGTCCACAGTCAATGTTCAGCTCATGTGAGAAGCAATGGATGGAGAACTTCAGCATCTTGTTGTCTTTAATTGGAAAATACACGGTTTTGTTCATTGAACAGACTCGTCTCATGCACGACTGCACACTTTCATGCAAAAATGCATTCCTCCTTAGGTACCCATCCCTTTGCATTCTGGAAGTTTTCCCTAATTGTCTATGGAAACGCTGCAACACGTTGCCCTTATGGAGCTTAACAATCTGCATCGTGTTGCTCTTTCATAAGATTCATCAGAAAAGCAGTTTTCCTAGAATACACACAGCGTGTTCACATCACACACAGCCATCAGTCATGGTCTGTATTTATAGAAGCAATTAGAGGACTTTCATGGTATAATTGCTATAGTCGACCTCTAGTGTGTGTGTGTGTGTGTGTGAATAGAGATGAGAGGGTTCTAGTTCTGTGAGACACCACAACGTACAGTAGCAGTACACATGCAGTAGAATAGTTGCAACACGAGTCTGTAGACTAATATGCATAGACATATTACTGCTCTGCAGCATGACTAATGTGTCTGCTTTCTAACCAGAACAGAGAAGTGGAAACAATTGAGCTCACACCCTGATCTCCATTCTGTGATTCCACATTTGCTTTGTCATAAAATCACTTCCCCTTCTATTCAGTATCTAGGTGACCCCCCCCCCCCCCAAACAAACACAAATCACTCTCATTATAATCTGCTCTGAAAGATGAATATTTGTCATATTTGTGATTCCTGCCCTTCTTGCCCCGGAGGACAGAACTCTTTGTAGCTGGTGCTTTGGTTATGGCTGTAAATCCTGGTAGTGTGTCTTTTCAAACGCAGTCTCATGTCACAGTGGAAACAAAACATTGTCATCCAAAACAGAATATCAGAGTATTGACTTCAATCCAGTGTTAATTGCTATTAAGGATGATGGAAGATCTAACCAATGTAATTTATTCATTATAACTGGAGCAGCATGAAACAAGTGGAAAAACTCTCAAAATGCCAAAAACGTTCTTACAGTGACTCCTTTTTTCTCTTTGCCACATTGCAAAAACAAGAAAAACGTTGAGGATTTGGACACGGTGAGATCCGGACATTTGATCTGTGGCATAATGAAGTATTAGCTTCCATTACAGCGCAGGCTTAACCTTTCTGCGGAGCACCATTGAGCGCTTGCCAGTAGTCATCAATATTTAACAGCTGTTGCTATTATGAAATTCTTTATGGGCTAATGTGGCTCGCCGGCTTGCACGCAAGGCCTTGGGCGTCTGCCAGCAGCCTGTCAGGAGGAAGGGGTGGGGGAGATTGACAGACGGCTTGCTCGCGTGACAACCAGCCCTTGATCAGCCAGCCTCTCTCTCTCTCTCTGTGTTGGTGTTGCTCTCTCCACTGTGGATTTCCTGTGCCTCCGGAGAGAGAGAGAGAGAGAGACACAGAGAGAGACAGAGAGAGAGAGGGAGAAAGAGAGAGAGAGAGAGAGAGACACACAGAGAGAGACAGAGAGAGAGAGGGAGAAAGAGAGAGGGAGAGAGAGACACACACAGAGAGAGACAGAGAGAGAGAGGGAGAAAGAGAGAGAGAGAGAGCTCTTCACTGAGGGAAGGAGGTGGCTGTAAGCCAAACCAACCTCAACACACACATACATGCACACACACACACGGTTTTCTCTACTCACGCAAGTCTTGTGGGAGGGGAGGGACTGCTGCTGCGCTGCACAGCGCTCACACACTCAGGTCCACTGGTCTTCCTTAGACACCTATGCAGCTAAAATCAGGGAGGCAGAGAACCCAAATATGGATCGATAACACGGGTGTGTTTGGTGTCCCTCGGTTATTATCGGCCTTAGGTTTAAATTTTGAATAGTCTTGTAAATTTGAATCTTTTAATTTTATAGAATGATGTTTTCACAGTAGGTGCTGGTCACCTCACAGCAAGAAGCCTTCAGCTTCATCACAGGGCATGAATAAAAAATGGTGCTGGATTATTATCTACTCTTGTACTTGTCGTGCTCCACGTTATATCATGCCATGCCATCTTTAAATCTAATGCTCTATCGGATTATATTGAAATATTAATCTCAACATTTTTTTTTTATTATTCATGAAAGATCTTTCTGGGATGTTCTGCACATTGCTCACAGAATAAAACCAACAGAAACCCCCTTTTTCAGTGCTCTGTTTGCATTTATGGGTCTGTTTTCTCTTTTTCGGCTGTAGAGGGTGTTAAAAGAAGACAAACACACCCAGAGCATAGTGGAAACATCAGTCTGCTACGTTGCCAGACTCACCTCACCCCCTAGAGGCTGCAGATATTAATATCTGATTAATACGGACTAGGTCCTGTACTCACACATACATTCACTCATTTGTTCTTATGTGCTCAAAAAGCAGCAGTGATTGATTGATTGATTGATTGATTATTTGTGTCAGGGTGGGCTCTATATTTTCTCATCCCATTGTGACTTTAATTATGCAAAAGGAGGCAGTAAATATTTGCTGGGTGGTCCCTAATATTTAGTGAGTGGAAATGGAAAGACAGAGCTGTCCGGCCAGAGTAGCTGACACTTTGGGCCTCACCCGTTGGCAGAATCTGCATCCCGCTACTTGTCACTTTTTACTTAACACCCTGTCCTCACACACAGCACATAAACGCCTCGCCATTACCTACTTTGTTTTCCTTTTTAGATCAGAGCAGGAGAAAATAGAGGCAAAGAAAAGCAAACCTGAAGACATGAGTGGTGAAGAATAAAGCGTGTACTGTGGGCAGGGGGAAGTGCTGGTCCCAATAATTAATCATCTCGTATGTTTGTCTTTCCTGAAGCTGCATCCTCTCCAAAGCTGCTGTAAGAGAGAAAACAAAAATACATGAGGTGCTGAAGGAGGAAAATAAAGAAGCTCATTAGATTCATTTGCCTTTGCAATGATTTCCACTGGTTTAATGATATTGCAGTGACTGAAGAGACTGGTTTTGTGTGTGGCTTTCTGAGTCTGTCTGTGTGTGTGTGTGTGTGTGTGTGTGTGTGTGTGTGTGTGTGTGTGTGTGTGCCCCTAACACACAGTAGATGATGGCAAACTACACAACAACATTATTATTACTGGCATTTGTGAGTTTACAAAGCTGCCTGTCAGTGTTTTCACCTGCGTTTAACCAGATTTACCTGCTGCTGCATTCGGAGGAATAAATTATTAAATAATAAATTATAAAAAAAAATAAACATCAATCAATAGACAATCTGCCATCTGTCCGATCGTATGAACTTTGTGTAATTCTGCGTAGAATTACAAGTACGGGAAACTTCCAGCAAAGCAGTCGATTACCTTCGATGCTGATTTCAGCGAAGACGTTGGAGAAATGATGAGGAGGATGGATGAAGGGTGGATGAAGGGTGGATGAAGGGTGGATGAAGGGTGGATGGGGGAAGGGACAGGCAGAGGAGGCGATAGAGGCCGCAGTGGGGGAGGAATGGACGTCCTGATGGGGCTATTATGGTGGGAACTATACAAAACATCAGAAGTTGCATTCATGCATACTGTATGTAGTCTTTCCAATGAGACCGTGTGTGTGTGTGTGTGTGTGTGTGTGTGTGTGTGTGTGTGCAAACCCAATTTCATTTTCTTTTCTCATATTTCTTCTCTGCTCCCGTGTGTCTGTTGCGTGACTAATCTGCGCCTGCTGCACTGACTGTCAGAGCAAAGGCCTGATCCCTCGGAGTGAGCCAGCACACCAGTGTGACAAACACACAAACACATCGCTGACGCACACATGCAAACCGCGGTCGCAGGTAGCACCGCAGCGTAGATAAGAGCAGTAGTTTGATGGAGAGACAGACTGACATAAGGTCATAGCGTTGAGAGGAAAATTAAGATGAGAATCGGATCGTTCCTGGTCTTTAAAGTCTCTTCAGACAAAAATGTCCTTTCATGGTACGTCTGTCGTGCAGAGTTCAGAGCTCAACCTCAGATAGAGACCAGCAGCTAAAGGTACTTGAATGCTTCCATTGTGTTTTCTCAAGGACACTTCAGCAGCTTGTCTTTGCTGAATTCAATGCATGAAGAATTCATTGATTGTCATATTGTGATTGTGCCGTATAGCGTACAGATCGCAAAGCCCTTTGAGGCCTTTATCTGACTTTGGCCTACATAAATAAAAACGACTTCTAACTTTGTGCTCCTTTGTTTGATTGCAGGGCAGTTTTAACAAATACTCTCTCAGATACAACTGCATTTTTGTTCATACCCTCAGCAGGAAGTCAGACATATTTCCTCTGGGTGTTGGCCTTTGTGATGTGTGATGATTTTCATGGACAGATCCTGGGAATGGAGCTTGAGACTAACTGGTGGTTCAGCAGCAGACATTGGACAAGACCGCTGTGGTAAAGAGGGAGCAGATCAAAAAGGTCATAGGCTTTGTGTCCTGACAAAGAGTGAGACTGCCAGAATGAGTTCCCACCATAGGGTGATAGGACTCAGCCTTCTAGATCAGGCTTGGAGTTCATTTCAATTTTCACATGCCTAAACCCACTGGTTGCCGTTAATTTATCATTTCAACATAAATGAGTCCCTTGTGCCAGCTCATTTACCAGTTTCCTTTTTTATAGCGAGCCAAGAGAAGACGTCCAGGAAACACATCATCAGCACAGCATCCTCTAACCCTGAGCCCAGGAAAGAGACCCTTCCACTGGGCACCGCCATCAATGAAAGCAGCCTACTCCTGGAAGTAAGAAACCACATGGCTGTTGTTGTATGTGCATCTTGTGAAATGCTTCTGAGTGTGTGTGTGTGCAACCACTGTTTACGTCCACTTGAGCAGAAAGTGTGACGTGTATACAAAGGATGCCCTAAAGCTCTTTTAATAAGATCAGGTTTTACCGTTAACATCCCCGTTGACGAAACACAGTCAGGAAACATTTGTCTGCGAGAGGAGTAAGTGAAGTATCAGCATCTCAGGAGAGATTAAGAACACACACACACACACACACACACACACACAATGCTGTCAACAGTAATCAGACTAATATAAGACACGTGACCTTTTATTGCACCAACATATTATATAACTGAAAATCTCTCACAGTTGAAGAACAGGTAGTATTTTTGTTGTTGTTGTTGTTGTTAGTTTAACATGATCCACTTAAACACTCAGTTTCCTTTGACAATGACCAGAAACACACAAACACAGACATGCACTGGTTCATAATTTTACTATTAATTGTACAGAACAGCCTGTGACGATATGTTGTTAGGTTCCTAGAAAGGCAAGTGTTTTTGATGACAGGTTGATATATACTCGGACACATGTTCTGTGGGAACATCAGATCAATAACCAGACCAGATGCTATTTTACACAGAACCTGATGGTTTCACGAGAGTCTAGCGGCTGTGCAAGGTAATCGGATCATCGCTACACACTCAGTACTCTACTGGCTGTAAATCTGTAAATCTGTAAATCTGTAAAGCAACACGTGATGACGATTGTCACTGGTCAACACACACACACACACACACACACACACACACACAGTTGTTAAGGTGTTGTCTCAATGGGACTGTACACAAAAGACTAGACGGACTGTGCATAACTTAACCTGAGACCTCATAGCAAACTGTGCATTAGTTGTTATAGTGATGTGTGTGTGTGTGTGTGTGTGTGTGTGTGTGTGTGTGTGTGTGTGTGTGTGTGTGTGTGTGTGTGTGTGTGTGTGTGTGTATATGTGCGTTCGGCTCCTTGTGTCCAGCTCCGATATTCACACTGAAACACATCCACCCATCCATTACCTACATAAACATATTATTCTGTCTGTTATTTGGGCTGCAGCAGGGCCAGTCTCAGCATTCTTGCTGCTAGGTGACACCACTAACCACTGCACCATCATGCCATCTATCTAAATCTTTGTGCTTTTTACCTACCCTCCTTTTGCATACCCAAATTAAACCAGCTGTTGTACATTTTCGGGGTTATATTGTTGAAACACTTTGATTATTTAGTACTTTAGTAGTTAGTTTATTGTGACTGTCGATTTTTGGCAATACACCTGGAAACACAGTAGGCCCAGGGTAGGGATGGCATTAGTACTTAGCACACAGTACAGAGAATTTTATTAGTTTTGGAGGTATTGTGTCATAAACTGCAGTATTGGACAAATGCAAAACTGAATGTGGTGGTGGGTCTAGATGACAATTTAAAGGATCACTAGAGTGATGACAGTTCTTTGTGAGGAAGATTGTGTCCCAGATTTGACAGTGATCTTATAGTATTTCATAGAAATCAAATACTTGCTGAGACATTTCAGTCAAAGCAACAGAAAACTACCTCATGCTGGTACTAGATTACAAGTCATCATAATCAGTATGTTCAGACACATAAAAATCTGCTTTAAAGATACAATGTGTAATATTTGGAACAGTTTCTTAGCAGAAATCGAACATAATATTCATTAATATGTTGTCATTAGTG
The DNA here is from genome assembly GCF_900324485.2 of Mastacembelus armatus. Classification (NCBI taxonomy): domain Eukaryota; kingdom Metazoa; phylum Chordata; class Actinopteri; order Synbranchiformes; family Mastacembelidae; genus Mastacembelus; species Mastacembelus armatus. The sequence continues at coordinate 18,168,595 of NC_046652.1, read as the reverse complement.
TCACCAATCACCAGGAAATACCAACCGCTGCATTTTCTTGATCTTAGTATGAAGCTTTTATATCTACCTAGGGAGCAGGTCTCCTTTCATGGAGACGGCCATGTTGCGCCACCATGTTTCTACGGTAGCCCAGAAAGGACAAAACGTGATTCTCTAGTCCGTTTTGTTTTAAAGGTGACAGCTGCTGTGCCCTCCTTCACACCTGGGAATTGGGGGTGAGGGTGTGAGGGGGTGCTCCGAAGGTTGCATTCTGCAATCTCACCACTAGATGCCACTAAATCTTTCACGTTTTACACATCGCACTTTTAAAATGGGACAGCAATTGTTCTTCACAGCAATTTGTCCAGTAGTTGTTGAGATGCTTCAGTTTGGGACTCAGCCAAGTGACAGACCAAGACTGCTCTCCCTAAGTCCATACTGCTGGCACAGCTCAACACTAGCATGAAAATTTAAAGACACTGCATGTACTGCAGACTGTGTCTCATGTGATACTGGGCTTTCATTAAAATTAACTATTATTTAACATTGGCAGGCTACATGTGGTTTATATGTGTGTAGTTTGCTGATGGCAGGTCTCTGTATTTATTACCATGTCATCATCTCATCCAACGGTTAACCAGAAGAAAAACTAAAAAAAAAAAAAAAAGCTATGTCAACACAATGAGACCAGGCCACCACCTCCTTTAGCCCTCCCTCCTTCTGCTTCCAAATCCAGTCAGTGAATATATATTTATTTTTGGGCTCTGCGTGCAAGGAGCTTTTTAGGTTTCCTAAACTGAAATGTCTAATTTCCCAGAGGCATTTATGGGAGCCTGGAGGAGGAAGGGGGGTCGTAGTTGTAGATATGTGATGGAGTGGGCCGGCAGCAGGTGCCTGTTTCCATTACCTAAGGGTGTTAGTATGTGAGGACCTGTATGGAGAAAACATAGAAAAACAGCAGGCAGCAAAGTGCAGCAGCTAACAGCTCTCTACTTAGTCCTTAGTCTTTTCTGATGTGCTCAGTTGTTTTCATGATGAAAATATTATAATATTTATTATAATTGAATATCCAGTTATTTTTTCAGTTGTTCTTGTGTCTGTGAACTGTCCAACACGATTGTTGGGTGTTCCCATGTTGTTTCTGGACTTATAAATAAATGCAATGTATCCATCTGTAAATTATCCGCCATTTAATTACAACATACATTGTTTTGCCTGCACATATTCTTTCAGTCAGGAGAATGCAAATGTTAAAAGCCTTTGAAAAGAAAAATGTGCTATAGAAATTTACTGTGACATTTCCATCACTAAGACGAGGAACGGAGAAAGCTGAACTGGCTAAATAAACCTAAACAAGTCCAGTGTGTAAACTGCAGGACCTCATAAAAGTAACATTGCAATTCAGTATATTCAGGACATTTTAAAGCCCAAATGCCAGACGACTGAGTCATATAAGCTTTAGATTTCACAGTGTCTATAGCTGCACAGTAAAGGATGAGACTGATTTAAAATGAGATAACCCATATCACAGCTTTGGACTGCATCACACATCAAAAACCTGCACCGTCTAAACATTTTATCCATCCCAAAAGAAAAAGAAGTCCACATAGTGGAAATCACCCTCCCCATGGAAGCCATGAACATGTTCGAGCTGTCAAACAACATCTGCTTCCCCACAACCGAGAACCTGAGTCAGCTTCCATCTTTGCCACCCTCCCATTCCCACTGTCGGATGTGTTTTTCATATTCTCCTAGTCATAGTGATTTATTTTTCTGTCTTAGCGTTGCTCGGTCACAGCAGGACTCAAATTGCTCTGTTCACAGATATCAGAGTACGTTATGTGGTGAGGAAGGAGGATGTGCAGTGTGCAGAGCATTACTCTACTTGGCTAGAGCAATCAGATCACTGCTAGGAGAAAGCGAAAGAGGGATAGAGGAAGACATGAAAGAAAAGGGAGTATGAGTGTGAATGTAGATGCCACATGGGTATAACTACATACTGTACAACACACACACACACACACCAGGAGAGCCTTGCATAGTCTTGCAGTAAAACAGAGGTGACAGAGTCGGGCAGCAGGAGTCACGCAGCTCAAGTAGCTTTGCAGTTGTCACGCTATCACAGCTGTCTCCCCCCTCCGTCTCCTTCCTGTGCTTTCTTTTTCTCTCACATTCCCGCTCCATCTGTCCATCCATCCTCATCTGACTGACTTTATTTATTTGAAATGTTCTTTTTAATCAATGCTCGTCTATTCCCCCTCGTGCGCATGAGCGCGTGTGTGTAAAGGCAGAAAGTGAGAACGAGGCTGTTTGTGTGAAGTTACTCTGCTTTTAATCAAAGTCTCAGGGATCACAAATCAAAGCGTGCTGCCATTCAAACAGACTGAACTATCACGGTTTCTAACTTGTGAAATACATAACTTTAAAGAGGAGCAATTGGGTGCAGAGATCAGATTCATTTTAAATGCTTTAAAACACACACACACACACACACAGGCAGTGTTTTCCATTGCAAATCAACACAATCTGTCTTTCATTCCTCTTCCATTGTTGCATTATTCTATATCTTCTGATATTTCTAAGAGTAATAGTAAGAGTGAAACAAATAAATTAAACACTGTGCAATAAAAAAAAGTCTGTCGTGTCAAAGTCTGGCTGCATTTTGTCTTTGGTTTAGAAAAAAAAACAGTTTCCTCGTTACACTGTGTTATTGCTGGAGGCATGTCCATGTGATTCATGCCCTCAAATTTAGTTCAAGTGCAAACATGGATCAAATGAATTGTGTTTGTCAATTATGTATTTGTTTCACTTGAGTTTTTGATGTATGAGCTGCTCTGATTCACTGCTTATTTCTGCCACTGTGTGTGTGTGTGTGTGTGTGTGTGTGTATATAGTCTCTAACAGGCTTTGCCTTGGTGGTGAGCAGTGATGGGATGGTCTTTTACGCTTCCTCAACCATCGTCGACTACCTGGGATTTCATCAGGTGAGAGGAGCTAATTAATATTGTGCTGTAGATTTGCAATAATCAATAAATTGGTATAATTGAAGCAAGTCATTTTGCAATTGGCAGTTGAATGTGCAAAGTGGCAGTGTTTGAATTATCTTTATTCACCTTTCGACCCCAGTGGATTGCATTTTCACAGCACTGTCACCATGTGCTTTTGAAACTGTTAGTCCTCTTATCACTGTGGCTGCACACCTGCATCTGCAATGACTCACGTCTGTCCTGCCTTTAATAGGCTTTAAACCCATGACTACATTTCCCAAATGGGTTTCCCAGGTCCAGTTCCCTCCAGATTAATTGTCTCAAATAAAAGAAGACGTTTCCACTAATTCGGCCAGTTGTGTTGTTTTAATGTCGGGCAAACATCTGTCTGAATCTAGCCTCAGCTGTCACCACACTAGAAAAATAAAGTGAAGCAATATCTTGGTGCTTTTCCTTGAAATGAAAACATTTTGTTTGAATTGTACTGTTGTGATTTGCTTGCCCATTGTTTCAGGGTCCTATTGGTTTTACCCTCATAGGTAAGATAAGATAACATAGGATATAATAACTTTATTAACAGTTAAGACAACAGGGACAAAAGCAGTCCAGGTTCAGTTGCACTGAAACATTTTTAAGTGTCTGGATTAAAATGTATTTTGATCTGGATTTGAACCAGAGTCCTTTTCTGTTCTGTCGCTATACAATTAGAGACAAGTAAGAAAATCAGTTCACCAACTAAAGCTCAGTAATTATCAGTAATATAGTAAATAAATCCTGAATTTCCCTTTAGGGATTAATAAAGTTTATCTTATCTCCCAAAAATATCAGATGATACCTAAAATACTTAAACTTTCCCTTTTCTCCTGTGGCTAAAAAAGCCTGTGTCTTATCCTCCTTATGACACATTGATGTGTATATGCCTCTTCATGTGTGGGCATCAATGGTTTAGCTTCCTTCCTTCCTCTCTGGCAGCTTAACCCAGCCAGTCATTAATTATAGCTGATGTCAACACAGTCCTGTGATGCTGAAATCATGCTTCTCCCTCAAACCATGAGTAAAGTGCTTTTCACTGTCTGCTCACACATATACCCAACCTGGACCAAGTGGACCAACCTGTTGGGGTACTGGTACTGTGCCCTCAACTGGCTTCCACTCAGACAGGGGCGGCAGCCTAACTCCATGAAACTGGCTTAAAAACCAAGAGATGTCACATTCTCCCTGATTATGTATCTATGTGTGTGTGTGTGTGTGTGCGTGTGTGTGTGTGTATGCATAAAGGAAGTTAAACGTGTGAGGTGCATATAGTAAGGTAGGCGTATGCATGTGTGGGGTTGTGGCTGAATTAATAGCTTTTACTTCAGGAGGTCTCATATTTTCAGTATTCTATTTAAATGAGTACTAAGTGGTGCACAATTTTACCATATGCACAATTAGCCAGTAAATTAGAGTCAGTGTTATTCACTGCCAGACATTTATAATTTAGGGCTGATCAGCGTGTGTGCCAGATTTGAGATCATATCAAATATTTGTCGAGACATTTCAGCCTCATTTAAATAAATAAATAGCTCCATGATATGAACATTGGGGCAATCCATTTGGGAACTCTTATAAACAATAACCATAATTAGGGAATAGGCACTTCCTGGCTATTTGGACTTAAATAATTCAACACATAAGATCCTAATAATAAAAACATAATTCAAATCAGTTAGTTTTCTGTGTACAAGCCAAAGCTGGTTCTACTGAGAATGAAGACCCGTCACTGCACACAGTTCATTATGAGAAACCCAATAATGAATGTGTAGTTGGCAGTGAGGACTTTTCTTGTACTTGATAAAAAGTACAAGTTAAATCTGTTTGTTTGTCACATTGTATTTCGGAGACAAACACTGTCTTTGCCTTTCCCTCATGTTTCATTCTTGCAAAGGGACTATTCTCTTTTCAAGTCACACAGTTTGCCTCAGCAGCCTTGACAACATGTCACATAATTTTGAGCCCACAACTGTAGTCAGAAGGACACTTATTCCTAATATACCACAGGAAAAAACTAAGAAAAGAGAACGCTTCACTAAGTAGCACCACAAGAAAGCCCTGGAGAGGATCAGAAAACCTCCACTGGCCCTTGATCCCATTTGTTACTGGGACAGTTAGCCTTTGAAGGTCAGCAAAATATCACTTATTCTTCATTTCTTTCCTCTTCTTTTCCTCTCTGTGCTTTTTATGAGATGCATAAACAATAGTCACTCGGTCCGTCTGTCTGCCTGACTGCCGGTAGGGAAGCAAACCACATGACGAAGCACTCGCCGAAGACAGTGGGAACAGATTGTGTTTTCGGGGGCAGGCGATCAAAAACCCTCGCGTGCCACCAGTGTGGAAATTCTGAAAAGAGTGCAGTGCAGAGAGGAGGGAGGAGAGGGAAGAGGAGAAGGTTGAACATTTTAGTAAGGAATCTGTCATGGAATGACAGAAAGCAAAGCTGGAAAAGAGAGGGAGGCATGACGAGAGTGAGCTGGAACCTGACTCTGTGTGTGTGTGTGTGTGTGTGTGTGTGTGTGTGTGTGTGTGTGTGTGTGTGTGTGTGTGTGTGTGTGTGTGTGTGTGTGTGTGTGTGTGTGTGAATGGGGAGGGTAAGCTGGGCTGGACTGCTGCTGCTGCTGCTGCTCAGGGGCTGGTGTCACGCGATGTTTGACAAACACAGCTGCCCTCTCTAGCCCTGCAGCTGCCTTTAGACTCTTACTGTACTGGATAAATGATCCTGCCGGTGTGTGTATAAATACGTACTGTATATGAATGTGCACGTATGTTTCTGTGACGTCCAGTGACTGTGTCTGTATAGTATGGTCCTTGTACTGTATGTGTGATAAAGGAAGTTAGCACACACCATGAGGAATCATGAGGTGGACTGAGTAGTAATGGCAGGAATCCTTCCTTCATGCTGCCGATGAGTGGCACAATCACATGTGTATTAATACTTTCAGATGATATGACAGCTCAAATTTGCACAAGCTAACCAGAAGCTTTCCCCCACAGACTGATGTGATGCACCAGAATATCTTTGACTACATCCACATAGATGACCGCCAGGAGTTCAAACACCAGCTCCACTGGGCCATGTGTCCTCCACAGCAGCAGGGGGCATCGGCAAACCAGGATAACCACATAGCTGCAGGGACTGGTGAGTAGCTCACTGTAAATGGAGGAACCAAATCCCTCGAGCAAATTGCAAATGTTTCCATTTTTAGAAACAAAGGTTAAAAATGTCAATATCATTTGCTAATTTATTTAGATTATATTCCAAAGTCATTTTGTTGTCACACAAATTAAATTATACTTCTCCTCTTCCGTCTCTCCCTTTTACTGTACAGGTGAGGATTTTGTGGTCAGCAGCATGTTTCATTCTCCAGAGGCAGGAGGAATTTCTCCTGATCTCTCGTGCTTTCTGAGCAGATGCTTTATAGCCAGAGTCCGATGCCTCTTGGACAGCACATCTGGATTCTTGGTGAGTGGTTTGAAATCGCTAGTTAAACTGGACAATCGCTTCAGTTGGTGCAAAACATAAAATCTGATCAAGAAAGAAATATTGACCATTTTCTGGGGAAAGAAAAACTTATTACGACTCCTGTGGTACAACAGCTTTATTAGTTATTTATAGGTTGTATTGCAATTAAAGGTCATTGGGTCTAGTTCATCCTTCTTTATGGCAAACGGGCGAAATGACATGGGTCAAATTTCTTTCTCAGCTTCATGGATGATAATGTCAGACTGGTTGGTCCTGACTGACATATCTCAGTAATTACAGAAAATAATAGGTATGACATTTGGTAAACGGGTATTTATTGTACCCAGAGTATGAATCCAAGTAACTGGTGGTTCCCTGACCAGTAAACTATAATCTCATCATATGTTTTGTAGTAATTAGTAAATATTAGGAAGCTAACAGGCCAAACTAAGATGTGAAATGTAAACTACCCTCTGTTACCTGCTAAACAGGTACGTCACCTGATAAAGATCTAAATACTCAGTACCCACGTATGTTTTAAATCTTACATAAAGACACAGGCATCTACAGTAGGTCACTTTGAGTCCACTTAAAGACCAGTTTGAAAGGGATCACTGCAAGGCCAGTAGACATTCATTTTCAAGGAAAAGGAAATATGAAAACATTGCAGAAAATAACCGATCAGCTAATTTGAATTTGTAAACCACTGAACATATTCAAACCAGTAATTTTATCTTCCCTTCCATCGCAGACTATGCAGTTCCAGGGTCGGCTGAAGTTCCTCCATGGACAGAAAAAGAAATCAGCTTCTGGGGCTCTGATGCCTCCCCAGCTGGCTCTGTTCTGCGTCGCTGTGCCGCTCCTACTGCCCTCTATCACTGAGATGAAGATGAAGAACATGTTAATGCGGGGAAAGAACAAGGGAGGAGGGATCATCTCTGCACTGGAGCATGGGTAAGATGTAATGAAGCCACACAGACGAGCAACATCCTTCCAACTTTAACTACAGCTGGAGGTAGGATGGATATATGTCCTATTGTAAAGCCACTGGTTATTTTCAACTGGATTGTGAGTTCAGGCTTTTTAGACAGTGGGAAACCTGTGACTGTGAAACCTTTTCTTGTGCTTAGCCTCCCTAAGCAATCAAAGCCGCCATGTCATTGCCAGTCAGCTTGATGCAAGTCTGTGACAGCTCTGAGATCTTACCACCCACAAACACATGGGCATCTCCACTGCTGTAGGAGCTGTGGTCACTACAGTGCAGTTTGGACTCGCTGTCTGTGATGGACTCTCTTTTTGAGCGTTGCTTAGTTTTGACTTGTAGCCGATTGGTTTTATTGTCTTTAAATTTTGAGGAACACTGTCTTGGAAATTGGTTTAGTTTGCCACAGGTTATTCAATGCATATTTTTGTCTGGGCCTTTGGCGTCATGTGGCTGTTTATTTCCACAGTCTGTGCAACAGCTGCCAGGATGGCTGTCCAGAGCCTCCACTCTGTATCTGCATAGTTGTCCACGTTTGCTTCCGATGTGTCATAATGCAGCATTAATGCTTTCAGCCTAATGTCTCCAGTAATACTCACTGATGGATGTAGTTTTCAAACCTTTGGACCCACAACACGGTCTGACAGAACCTGGGCCAGTTTCTTTGTTGGAAGCGTTTCTTCCCCTGCTTGTTGTATGTCGCATGCACTGACAACAAACTTCCTTTAGCTTGACTTGTCCACTGCATGGTTTCCTTTTTCTTCTTTTCTTTTGTTTTCGGTGAGATATGGACATCCGGGATTCCTGTTATTCTTTGTCATCACTGTAAGGTTTCCGTTCTGACTTGCTCGTCCTGTGTACCTAAGCAAACGTACACGTCTTTACACATTCACAAGATGAAACCATCACATGCCTGTGAACATCGCAGTGCTGGTCATCTTTGATCTTTGTGTCCTGGATGTGGATTCTGTTTTCAGTTTACTAAAGAGATGGGTCCTGGAAACTATGAGTCACTTTTGGACTCTCATTAACTAAAGAGGGCCAAACACAGATATTGATGCTCTGAGTCATTCATCAATCAGGAGAAATGAATGAGTTTGTGGACATTCTCATACGATATCTGGTTGGACCTATGATGTTTTTTGAGACAACCTCTTGTTGAATGTCATCACAGATCAGAGAAACTTTACACCCACCGACTGATTTGTCTTCTAGTTCTGTGTCTAATGATCTCACTCTCTTTTTTCTCTCCCCCACCCCTCCACTTCACAGTGAGCAAGGGGAACACCTTCGCCGGCAATCCTTCAGTGGAGGAATGGTGGACATTGCAGACCCTCTCCTTCTTTCATGTCCTACTCCTGGCGGTACCCAGCGGGGTCACCACAGTCCCTGGACCCAACTCTCCAAAGACAACCTCAAGTACTGCCCTGATGGTTACTACAATCAGGAGGAGCCCCTCAACTACTGCAAGTCTTCTATCGGTCCACATAAAGGTCTCAGCCCAGGCCTCGGTGCCAGCTGGCCTCTGCGGCCAAACTCAGGTCCCCTCAGAGCTGGACAGAATACCGGCTACGTTCCCTCTAACCGCTTAAACAAGACCAGCCAATATGGGAAGCCGTACCGCCTTTCCCCGAGCTGCCACAGTGGCAGGGGTGGTGAGACATTTGTCTCTAAGCTCTACGGGAATGTCCAAATTCCCACTGACCCAGATGCCTATTGCACAGAGCTGGTGAAGAGTGAGAATGGCTATGGAGAATGCTACAATGGCCACCTGATGCCTGAGATGCAGCCCATCAAGGTAGAGCACGACTCAGACTCTGAAAATGGCTGCGATGCCTATGGGCAGCCCTGGGCTTGCCGCGACACCGAGGCTATAGACCGTCGCTTTAACGGGGTATATGACCAAAGCTCCAGCCTGCAACTCAAATCAGAGGCAGATTATTATGATGCACAGTACTCGCCCTGTCAGCGAGGGAAAGCGGGCATCAGCCCACTCTACAACAATGGGAACTACCACAACTATGCACTCAACAACAGCAGCAACGCCACCCCCCGTCTGTTAAAGTATGACAAGGACTTGGGAAACAACAACGACAACAACCAGTTTGGTCATCAGAGACTCTCTCATTCAGACTCTCTATGCAGCAATCAATCTGTGAACCTCATGGACTCACACGTCTACCTGCAGGACTCTCACAAGGCCTACATGCACTCGGATTACAACAAACACGGAACTTATGAATTCAAAGGTCATGGTTTGATCCACTCAATCAAGCAGGAGCCCATGGACTCCCCACCATGGTCTGAGAGTGGTCACGACATGAACCAGCCCATGACGGTTGGTCCGAGGAACGTTATGCCATGTGTCATGAGCACGGGGCACCACAAATCCACAGGTTCTTACATTTATATGCCGTAAGTGTTTTTGGTGCATTACACACACAAAAACACACCTATAGATAATTACCTGCCCCACATCTCACACACACACACACAACGTGCATTATAGTCCTTGGTATTATTATCATTATATCATACAGATGCACCAGCATTACAGAAGGACAACCTTTGATTGCAAGGATTCCCAGGATGTTAAGCACTTCTTCGGTTTAATGAAGAGGTCAAAAGAGGCTCAGGTTCTAGTTTTAGCAGTGTGACAATCACAAATAATACTTTCAGTCCCATTTGTGGATCGATGATTTTGTTATTAAAGAACACATTTTGTAGTTGGATTGAAGCACTTTTGTCAAAGAGACGAACTGTGTCTAGAAACAGGTTCATGTTATGTCCAAGTTGTGGGTGGAAAAAAAGATTTTGCTGTAAAGAGACTTTTTTAAACTTTGTACACAGGAGGAGACGTTAACACCTAGTGGTGGTTTTGTTCAAGGGAAATGGCTGATTATAGGAACACACTTAGGAGTCAGCGATAACATCTTAAAGAATATTGTGCCCTGATCATTTAAAAGAGCTTACAGGTATTTTCCATGTTTTAGTGCATTAACTATAAATCACCTTTGTCTTTTCTGCCTCAAATTACGTGAGAATGGTTTCTATGCATTTACTAAATTCAGTTATGAAATCAACTTGGAAATACTTGAAACTTACTTGTAATCCACTGCAGAAAAAAAAAAAGGTTTGGTCAAACTTAGGAAATAATATGTTTACATCTTGGAGCTGCTTCCCAAGCACAGCCTGACACATAGAGTATGATATTTACTGTCCCCTGAAGACACAACAACCAAACTCACATTATCCTTTTCAATGTTTTCTTTACGTTCGTGGTCTGAATTAGATTTTCCAAGAGTACATAACAGAATACATTTATCAGAGTATATTTAAATACACCATTAAGAACAGCATTTTTAAATTATTTTTGCTTGCTGCATGATTGTGCAGGATAAAAACTTGACAATGATATAAAGTGTATGCAACTTGTAGTTAAAGACATGTAAAGCTAAATGGTATGACCAAAGCTTTAAGTATATTCACTAGAACCAGCCATGTGAGGGCAGCTGGGGGGGGGGAGTAAGAAGGGAAACAAACCCTCAACCAGAAATCCATGGCTCAAACATGTGTCCCTGACCGAGAAACTAAACAGTCAAGCCCCACAGTTGTTGTTCTGTACTTCTGCCTTGGCCCTGACCTCCCCGTGGAAGGAGAACGCAAAAAAGTGAAATTCAAGGTGCTCGACAACCTGATTTAAAGGTAAGACACGTATAACAACTAACGTGAGAACAAGTCAATTCAAATCATGCTAGACTGCAGGACCTAAAAGGAACTTAGAGAGCATGACTTGCACCATCTAAATTACTATATTAAACGTCATTTGAAGGTTTACTTGGTCAAGGTTGAAGTGTTAGTATGAACTGAAGAAAACAAGCCTGTTTTTTTAAAAAGGTTTGATTTGAATTCACCGAATGCACACAATACTTTACTTTCAAACTCTGGAACATCCAAATCATAGTCATTTATGCCATTTATGTAAAATACATGTACAGGTTTAATTAGTGTTGGCAAAAATCATTATTTCAACTCACACTGAAAATACGACACATTTCCTTTACACGTTTGTCAGTCAGAAAACGTCAGACATTGTCGCCACGATCAGTATTTTTTGCACAAGTAAAAGCACCAAACTGATTCAACGTCAGTCTCATTAAGTGAAGCTACTATAGTAGTTTCTATATTGCACTACTGGGAGTAGTTCAGTTGAAGTCCGGCCACCCAGACAGGTGTTTTGAATTGATATGCACAGCGTGTACATGGTGTCACTGATTTGAATTTCTTTCTGTCTTTGCGTGTGTTGATTTCAATAAATGTTCTGTGTGTGTTCAATAATATGTTTGATGAATCATATTTATTGTAATGGGAAAAATTGTCTAATTTGAGAACTACAGTTTTGAAGGCTCTTCTGTTCCACTAAGGTACATAAATCTCTTATTTTTCTTGTTGCTGTCTTTTTGAAAATTGTTAAAAAAGACTTGTATCGTTCGCAGGTAGCTGCAAAGACAGCGAACACAGTTCTGTCTCTGCAGTGTCTTCCAGTGTTTATACATATTTTTGCAAATGGGACTTATCTATTAAAAGACCTTTCTATATATGGAAAATCTGGGTGAGGTGGTTTTCTTTTGCCATTAGGGATATAAAACAAGATAAGCAGTGACAGCCAATACATATCGACATGTGGTTTTCTGCTCTGATAATTGCTTTCTATAATTAAAACAGATCCTTAGCTCTTCAGTATCTTTTGAATTTTTCACATATACCAAACGTGGTCTCATTCTTCAGATTTGGTCTCTATCAATAATAAATGCACAGCAGAGCAGGAAACAGGAGTATCTCTACCAACATTGCCTGTATGATTAATGTGACGTAAAGTTGCTATGACAGCTCCTTCACACAATATGGAAACTTGACACCTGCCTTTTGCCATTGTTGGGACAACAACAAGGTAAATGACTTTTTTTCCACTTTTTATAGTGAATCTAATCGATAAGGAGCTGGAATCGCTAAATTCTTATCGATTCCAGCTCCTACTCATATCATGTTTTCAACAGTCTCATTTTTCTGAACCTTATTCAAAGTTTTGAAAGCTGCACTGTGACAGAAAGAAGAGTCTCTCTTAAACAATCTTTCACTGCAACATTCAGAAACTTAAACGTATTAGGAAGTTAAAGGAAATGATTTTACAGAGCTCACAGCCTTAATTACATTATATTAAAAATTCCCAGAGCAGTTAAAAATAGAAAACCCAACACTGACATATATAGAGAGCAGACTTATGCTACAGTAAGCCATAAATTAACAGAGAAGTAACAGAGGAAACAAAACCAAAAAGTTACATGAAAAACCAATTTCGGCTAAATGTAATATGTCTGAAACTTTGTCAATTGCATCATTGATGGCATTTGTTAAATATTTTAAATAATACTTTCTGTTCTCCAAGTATAATTTATTTTTCATTTCCTCTAAAATGCACAATTGCTAGTCTCTTGGTTTGAACCACAATAACTAAATATAACTAACCCCTCTACCAGGAACCAGGGAGTATTTTTAGTACTTTCCTAATACATTAAAATTACTTTGTAAATTACAAGTTGTTTTACAACAAGTTACCAAATGATTCAATACAATAACTGAAGTTTCACATTAGCCTGCATTAAAAACCACAGTACAAAAGTAAGTTGAAGACAACACTGTTCACACTTTCAGCCCATCCTGGTCTAATGTATGTATTATATATAAGCTGCTATTTGCATGTTAGCATTGATGTTTTGTAAACTAAAACCAACCTGTAACCATTCTATTCCTCTTAAAAATCCCATATTAAATTACAATACAGCTTTGTCCACCAGTTAACATCCTAAGAAGAAAGACTGCATTCACTTTTGAGGCCTTTATCCGAATAGCAACACATACTGTACGTCTTTCACCTTAGCAGGGAGCTTTTAAAGATTTCCCTTTGTAAGCAGATGTTGTAAACAGTATCACGAGGCTGGTTGCATCTAGTACAGGAAGAACAGAAAAAGCTAAATAATATTCAGAGCTTATTATTTTTTTGATTATTACTTTAACAGTCCATGAAAAATGACTGTAGCCAAGAAAACACAAATGTACAGTGGTGTCTCTTAGAAGTACTTTTTGTTTCTCTAACTGGACCTGCATTCAAAAGATGGCCACAATATTTAAAATGATACTGAAATATAGACATCACTACATTCTATACTGCAGTAGGCTCACAATGACAGAGACAGACAGGCAAAAAATATGAAACGAGAAGTTAGAAAATACTGGAAGGGAAAAGAGGAAAAACAAAGCACATGAAAAAGTGACAGTACACAGTAAGACGACTGCTGTGTAAGGATTTATTCTCCACTCTTTGGTTTTCTGCTCACTATTTGGTCACTACTAATAGTTCTGTGTTACACCTGATAATGTCTGGATACTGATTATTATCATTATCTCTAAAATATGTGTGATCGTGTGTCATGTCGTATAAAACTGTGGATTTTATTCTGGCAAAAAAGTTCCAGTTTCACTATAATGCTTTCATATATTTCCTGGGAACTGCAGAAGCACAACTTCAGATACGTGTGTTTAGGATTTAATGCTCGAAAAATAAGATGTTGAAATTGAAAGAGGGTTTCCTGGAAAAGAATAAACATCCGTAGCTATGATTTAGTTGTTAGGACTTAAAAATAATCTGCTAAATGTGAAGGTATTTTGTGTGAAATTAAAATGGTTTCGTGCCCAGGGGCAACTGGCCAGATGAAAGGTTACGGAGTGCAACCTGGTGATTCATATACTAGATATGCAGGCTGCAGCTGACGGTGAGTCATGCAGGCGTGCAAGCACATACACAACATATAAGGCCCGCGCACACACACACACACACATATATATATATATATATATATATATATATATACACAAAGTGTTTTAAAGAAATAGGTCTGTCTTTGTGAGGCCACTCAACCATTAACCATCACAACTAAATCCCTAACCCTAATTTAAACCTAATTCCAACCCTAAAACCAAATCAAACAGGAGTCATTTGGATGCAATTATGCTCAAAATGGTCCAAATAAAGGTAGAAATACAAGTACACAGACACACACACATATACTCTATATATCATTATTATGACCAATCTGATGGGGCAGGGTCAGTACACATGCTCTGAACCTACAGGACTAAAGTGAATGCTCTAATAATTTCCATGTAAGATTAGGGGGGGAGGGCTGTGAGTACAGTGAGATTATGAAGCCAGTGCCAGCACTGTTTGTTTTGGGTTGTGTTCATGCTCCAGTTGGCAGATTAAAGTGAAGGTTACGTAAGGACAGATGCTGAAGCTGTCCCTCCTGCTGGCAAATGCTTCTATCTGCTGGCCACAGAAGCACACTGCACCTTCTGAGGGTCCCGAGCACAAACAATGAAACCATGGCTAAAATTTACATAGAGAAATGGAAACCAGCTGCTGAACAATAGCACGTTATCCATCATTCTCTAGATGCCAGAGTTTGTTTGTCTTTTTAGCAGAGCTCACTACAGGCTGTCGTGTTATAGTGACCAGCTGCACTAAAATCTAGAACCTAATTACTGCGTGACCTCTGTACATGATATGCAGTAATCACAGTTTGCATCCTCAAGAATGTTTTTATTTCATCGGACCCGAGTGATGAGTAACAAAAGTATAAAACCAGAAATCGTCTACTTTGTACATCACCTCTGGCTGTTGTGAAAATCTTGCTCCTAATTGCCCAGATTTTTTTTCCTATAGTAACTTGGGGACATGTGTGAGCTCTGTTCCACAGCAGGTATTTCACCCCCCACCCCCGACGGCAAATCAGAAACATCTGCTGTGTCGTGTGGTCCGGCCACAATTGGAACAAACTTCAAAGTTTCAACTGAGAAAAACACAGTGCAAATGAAGTTTTCTGTCAGATGTGAGTCACTGAGGATTTAAACCTGCAATGGGAAGCATGTAATTGATGGGTGTAACTCAGAATGACTGAAAATACCGTTGTGTTTCTGAGAAAACCGCACCGCAGCACTGGCCTGTGCTGAAAACAAGTTACCTGAGAAAGTAATTGCATCCTCTGAGTCTCCGTACAGAATCCGCAATCAAAGAGAGACATCATTCAACTTTCAGTCTCTGTGGAGTTTGTGACGGCTGTAATGGGCCACGATCTGAATCAAGATGAAACTATTGATGATCAGGAAGATCAATCCAGCAAGCCAGATCAGCAGGAATGTGTTGTAGCCTTCAAACTCCAAGAAGTAGGCTGGACCCAACCAGACGCCCTGGAGATACAGACAGAATATAACCTGCTTCATCAATTTGAGTTTTCTTCAAGCAAAAACCTTATTTTGTTGTGAACCTACACACAATATGAGAACACAAACGGCACAATAATACTTAATAACTAAAACGCATCAATGCATTTATCATTTATGATGCATTATCTTCCAGCCAGGGAATTTTATTATGATAAAAGTCACACTAAACTCATATGTAACAGTTAACACAAAAAACTGAATTACCTGTCCAGCAAACCAGAGGAACAGAAGTCCCACTCCCTGTTTGTGTGACAGACTCAGGTGAGGAATGACCAGAGGAAGTAAGCACAGGTACCACAGGAAGTACTGCAAAATTAGAAGTACATGAATGTCATTTAAATTAGGGATGCAACAATTCGTCAATTACAAAAAAAATAAAATTTAAAAATTTTAACGAATCCTCGAAACAAATTCTTTGTCTCTGGGATTCGTTTAATTACTATCACTTGCGTTATCGGACCTGCTCCGCCTGGGGATCATTGTTCCACACGGACCGTAATCACTGTCGCACAACGCATTTCAAAGTTGGTGTTATGGCAGAGAGAGAAACCGTCCGTGAAAGGCAGAAAATATCCAAAGTTTGGGATCATTTTAAACTTAAAAAAGCAACACCACTTTGATATTTACTTATATACTTAGTATTTACAACACAAAGCTTCAACATCTGGACAGAAATCATCCAGCTGTGAACCGGACCGGTTCACCCAGCGGAGCGGACACAAGGTAACGTCACTTCAAGCTAACGTCACTTCAAGCTAACACAATAGTATTACTGTTTAAAAACACTAAAGTCTGTATCATCCGATTATTCGAGTAATCGCTGAAATACTCGGCTCCAAAAATAATTGATATCTGCATTTTAATTTGAATTTAAATGTGCGTCATATTTGTGTGAGTCTGGACGTGCAGATCAGCAGCTGTGAGCTAAATATTGTTGGTTACCAGAGTGTTTCTGTTGTTGGCATCAACAGCGATTATTCAACTTTCTCCTGTCAGGATGAGAAGTTTTCTGGCCAATCACTGTGAACACGTCCTGGTTTAGCTAGAAGTTGCTTTGCGACACCAATGACGTAAATTCACTGGTTCAGGAGCAATAATTTTATGTTTTTATTCCCTTAACATGAGAAAACCAGTCTACATTAATGTGTGGTGTTTCAGGTTGTGTGGTTTGAGTGTATGTGTCATTTTGCTTGTGGCATAAATGTTATACATGTAAATTATGGAAGTTTTCCCTTTTTGACTTTGTCCACTTTGTCTTTAGTAACTACTGCTGTTAGATGAATAAAGAAAATTTGTATTTCAATTTAATTAAATCTCCAAGATGATAATGTGGAAAAACATAAGGGGTCTCAGTATTTTCTAGTATTATGTGGTTTAGTTGACAAAACAAGCATCGTTTTGTCTGAAGCAGAAAGTATTTTGGAAGGCAGGGGAAAGTGAAGGTGGAAAAATGGGCCTGACCTTTATGGATCTCCTTTTTTTTTTTATATACTCATGGTGGTTTGTGTACCTGCGAAGTGCAGACTTTGTTGAAGGAGACAAAGATGGCCGTGTGTAGGAAACAGCAAAAAGCCAGGTCAGAGTGAAAGGCCCATGATGCTCCCAATAACAGGATGAGCTGTGGGAGGAACGCTGCCAGGCCAAGCCACTGGCTCCACCTGCTGTCTGCTCCAACAAAAGACAAAAATCTTTTAAAGGCTGAGAAGTCTAGAGGTCTACGCTCCCTATTAAAGCAGACAAGTAAGGAAAATACGTAATATAGATATTTCTAAATGATTTGATAAACACTTTACCACTGCACCTCAGCTGGGCTTATGTTGGAAGGTATCACATGAGGAAGATAAACATGGGTGGATACACAAATACCTGCTGTGAGGTAGAGCATATAGAAGTATGGGGAGAAGTTGTGTCTGATGTCCCTTCTTGTCAGATGGTAAAGGTAGGTCTCGTAAAGGAACTCCCACCCATACCTGGGAAGACAGGAGGGGAGTCACGTGTGTTGATCGTTTACATGAAAGTGATGAAATGTGCATTTGTTCAGAGAACAAAATAAATCTATGTCACCTATTTATTAGCAATTACTGTCCATTATTGTGTATGTTCGTGGCATTTCTATGTTGACTCACAAGTAATAGAAAAGTGCTGTAAGCACAGAGAAAACTCCTCCAGCCACACTCGCAAAGAGAAATAACTCTGCATTGAGGAAGCTTCCAATAAAACCAGTGACCCTCCTCCACATCTTCTTGTCTGCTCTACTCCCTGGGGTGCGCAGGCTCAGAGCAATAGGCAGAGCATATGTAATGGGATAGATCTTCATATGGACTGACAGACCGTAGAGAATAGCTGCCCACATCAGACGCCGGCCTAGAAGAAAAAACAAAAGCATAAATTAGCAATATTGACAATACAGGTGCACCAATCCATCCAGACTGAAAGATGAGTATGTGCTAATTTAGTTTTTCATCTGGACAGCCCATTTGCTCTCATAATAATAATTCATATTATTTACACAGGTCTTTAACAGGCACACACAAAAACACATACTGTACATATTTATGCTACATGAACCATTAACGCTGGGAAAAAGGAACAAATACAGAATTTAATGTCGAGAAGGTTTTGTCGTCCCCTATGTTTGAGATGATATGAATCAGCTGATAAAGTTTCATGGAGGGCTGTGAAGGTGGAGGAGATTCAGTGATGTGATCACTGGAACATGAGAAGACAGGTGCAAGTGAGGATACTGTTGTTGCATATGTGAGGATGTCTGTCTGAGACCAGGAGAGGGCAGTGTCTGATGGTGAAGGATGAAGAAACTAATGGTTTAAAATGCATAGCTTTAGGAGGAGGAGGAGGAGGAGGATGATGAGTTGTGCAGTGTCAGAAGAAAGCAGGAGATCACCGGTAAATATGAAGAATGTGCTGACAGTGGAAACCAGATTAAAACTTTACAAATTAATTATGTAGATTTAATTTTAAATGTCTACAACTGCACCCTGTGATGGACTGGGGACCTGTCCAGGGTGGACCCCTGCCTTTCACCCAAAGAGAGCTGGGATAGGCTCCAGCTGATCCCTGGGACCCTGGTTAGGACTAAGTGGGTCTAGATGATGGATGGATGTCTACAATTGCAGTTCTAAAGTGAACTGACTTAAAATAATTTGGAGAGGTACCAGCCAGGACAAAACTCACACCTCCTTACTTTGCATGCAGAGTAATGTTCCCAGCACTAGGGCTGCCAGGATGGACTCAGCATTCCCTCGACTGGACACTCCCATGGGAAGTGGGTTGAGAAGCCACAGAGACGAAACACGACGTGCAGTCTAAACACAAATAAAAGCCTCTAAACTCCCTACAAAACTAAATGTAAGATGCATATTTGACTGTAGTTTAAAATCAGGATTTCCTTCACTCCAGAAGTAATGGTAAGAAATGAACCAGACTAACCTCAGAGTCCACACCGCGCAGGCAGAGGATTGTGTGGATGAGCAGCCCTGACAGCACATCACATATAATGAACAGGACCTTTCCAAACATCATGGTGACATAGATGTTGGGGGTGAGAAGCCACGCCAGAAGAGGGGTGTAGCGGTAGGTTGATCTGTTGTAGGGGGACTTGCCCTGTGATAAAGTTTCCCCACATTAAAAAAAAAGAGAATTACACTTTCTCTGTTGTTGAAATTTAGGATTTAATTTGTACGTCAGTATCATCATCTTTATTTCAGAGCCAACAGGTTTTCTCCAAACAGACCACATGTAGCTCAGAGACTCCACGGTTCAAAGATAAAGGCAGTTTCAGACGCTGTAACTTCAGTCACGTAAAGATGATGCTCATTCACCTTGAAGTCCAGAGTCTAACGTGCAAGTCTTGTTTTATTTATCCGTTTAAATCACCCTGGACAAATTAATAACAACAATGTGGCTCCCAATTAATAGTCTTTTTAATATTGTTAAACTCTCAAATTTAATTGGAAAACAGTTGTGGAGAACTGATATACACATCTGTCTGAACATCTGTCTGAGCATCTGTCTGAGCATCCCTCTGAACATCTGTCTGAGCATCTGTCTGAGCATTAGTATCTGTCTAATTGTGCAGGATCTTGTCAGTGTAACAGTCGTTGAATGAGCAGTTAGTTCGTGGATAGCAGCTTTTCTGTGAAGTGGTCAGTGTTTTATATTAGATGATGTATTTCTGCCCATTCTTCCAAGCACTAAGTGAAGTATTGCATTATTAGTGTGCAGTATAATAAAAGTTTGATTTCTAATGTTTAATCTAAGATCAATCTGAAAGACTTCCTATTTGAAAATATTTATAAACCGTATGGAAACGTTGGGGACGGCTGGCGCGCTCTTGGCTCTAACTGGGTCTTATCTGTCAAATCTGGCAACACGGGTGAGCCACGGCTCCGGCCCAAAGCTGTTACCTCAGTAATGAACCTGGCAGCATCTGTGAACACATGGTAGTCAATGTCCGTGTACTTCACCGCCATCGTCCTGTCCTGGTAGTCCCCATAAACCAGCAGAGCCAGTCGGATAACGAGGGAGGTCGTGACCAGGACGCGCTTCTCTGTGAGCTTCGATATCAGCCCCTCCATCACCAACCAAACAGCTGGGATGTGCAGACCACCTGAGACCTGTCAGCTCATTTATGGCTCTAACGCCAATAGGAAGTGCTTTTCTTCTTCGTCACTGTTGGACTGTAAACCCGCGGAGCATCATCGCCCCCTGCTGAAACCTGACAGACTCTATCAGTGCAAGAGGAGCTGAGGATACTTACTGTGCAGCCTGATACTACAAGTCATGTTTTTCTCATTAATCTACACTCAGTACCACATAATGACAAAGTGAAAAACAATATTTCTACACCTTGACTGGAGTCCACCTCTGCTGGATGAAGTCGATTGGACATGATTTGGAAACACCTCCCTACTGAAGACCTCACAGCTGCCAATGCATATCAGAGGAAAGAGCCATGATTGTTCATAGGCACAGAGCAACAGGCTACAAAAACCTCAGCTGCACTGAAGGTTCCCAGGAGAACAGTGGACTCCATAATACTCAACTGGAAGAGGTTTAGCACAACCAGGACTCTTCCAAGAGCTGGTTGACCAGAAGAACAACCAGCACTGCAGCCTCCACTGATCTGGGCTTTATGGCAGAGTGTCCAGACAGAAGCCTCACTCTCTCAGGAACCCGCTTGGAGTTTGGTAAAAAAGCAGCTGAAGGACTCTCAGACTGTGAGGAACAAGATTCTCTGGTCTGATGAAACCAAGACTGGACTGTTTGGCCTCAAATTCTAAACCTGATGTCTGGAGGAAACCAGGAACCTCTCATCAGCTGCCCAATACCATCCCAACATGACAACAACCCTGAGCACACAGCCAAGACAACACAGGACTGGCTTACCCTGTCCAACATCTATGGAGAGACCTGAAGACCTGTCCACCTACAGTCCCCATCCAACCTGACCGAGCTAGAGAGGATTTGCAAAGAAGAATGGCAGAAAATCCTCCAGTCCAGGTTTGCAAAGCTTGTTGTGTCACACCCAAAAAGACTGGGGGCTGTAACTGATGCCAAAGGTGCTTCCACTAAGTTCTGAGTAAAGGGTCTGGATACTTTTGTAAATGGGCTATTTCACTTTCTCCTTTCTAATACATTTACAAACACTCCTACATTTCACTTTGCCTTTAGCCTCAACATTATGTCAAATACGTTTTCATAGCAAATTAATACAATTGAACACATATGACTGGTCTGAGACATTTTTTAATGCATCACACCATAATTGCAAACCACACACCTTCATAATGCATAGAGCTACATAAAAATGCCAGTTCATACCTTCATATAAGATCTTGCTCTTTATGGCCAATAGTCAGTGTATGCACAATGGTACAATTACATCTAACTGCACTTCACATAATCACCAAAGACTATATGATTATCTGATTTCATCACATGGTCTTTGGTAAAGCCAGGATTTAATATTATAGAATTGCAGGCTCCGTAAATACTGCTACCATCATAGCTGCATGTGGTATAAAGGTTCGACTGATGTCAGTTCTGGCACTTGAAAAAGGCTTTTAATGGACAGTGTGATATGAAGTATCCATATGATGAACAGTATAAGGCGTAAAATAGGACAAACTGAGCTCTTATTATAGAGGTTAACTGGAGTAGAGTAAGAAACAGCAGCAAACAGGGCCATATATATATCTCAGGATCTGTTGAAGCAATGAACACTGCTGCAGTGCAGTAACACTCAGTTAGGGGAGCAATATCGACCGGCAAAGAGAACGCTCTTGGTGGGGTTATGTCTGATGAAGAAGAGGAAGGGGTGGTCTGCGACGAAGGTGGCTGGACGCATGGCACAACGCAGCATCATGATGGCAGCAGTGGCAGCGGCAGCCTCAGTTCCCTCCTCATTGACCTCCACGAAAGCCTTGTGGATGACCTTTGAGAGGAAGAGGTCGTTGGCTGGAGACATGCCTGTCACGAAACAGAAGGATAAGAGAACATTTTTAATAAAAATAATACTGATCTTACCCTCACGAATCGGGTTTGATCCACGGTTATGTCCAACCTGAGAAGTCACTCTTTCTTTCGTCAAAGGCGTCCACCATGCCCATGCTGACCAGTACAGTCTTCAAGTCGTACTTCTCCTCCATCTTGAATCGAGGCAGGCCCACGCAAACCTCAACTTCATCCATCATGTCTGGACGAGTCCACTCCACAAATTTATCATAAGTCAGCTCCTTCTCCAGCTGGGGTGGCACAAAAAAAAAAAAATCAAGTTATTACTTCGTCCGTATCTTGTGGTTTCTTAAGATGTTCAAGTTCGAGCGTTTCCTACCTTCTCCAGACCCGTTGAATTGTCTGCTATTTCATTGGGTAGAAAAATGAGCATGCTGAGCTCCTTCCCTTTGTAAGGCATCTCTAGGATCTGTCAAATAGAGGAAAATCAGTCCGACTATCTGGTAGCTATCTCTGTGTGCTAACTAGATAGCTTATGGTGCAACACACAAAGCTCATGTTAGGTCATTAGTGGCTTCCTACATTTATTGGTCATCTAACCGACTGTTTAATTACCTGGCAGCTGAGTTCAGGGATGAAGGTTAAAGGGAACTTTGTCTTCTGGTGCATCATCTTCACAGGCTTCGTGTTATTCTGTGAACAAACAGGAAAACATCTCAGCCTCTCTAACAAACTCTGCAGATCCCTGAAAGCTGCAATAAGGTGCATGAATCAAATGCTTTTTGTTATTGCAGAATGTTACACTCGGTGACTATTGTCTGAATGTTGAAATCAACAGTGTTTTGTGTGACGGTACAGAAATTACTCAATGTGGGTGCAACTGTTTGTCAGCCAGTTCAAAGTTGACTTTTGATTACTCTGTGGAAAGCCCAGTGTCACGACCTTTGTGTCTTCTGTGAATCATCTGTCGATGTATAAAGCAATATCTCATCAGATCAGTCATACTGAGGCATGTGCCGAGGTGAGTTAAACAAAAAGTAGCCTGAACTGTCTTGACTTCAGGTTATGTTTTCAGTGGCCGTTAGTTGAGTAGCGTTACCTTGTTGAGTCTGAACTGAGCGTCAGTTGTGGCACTCTCGTTAAACTGCTTGTTCCAGTTGCCTTTGAAGTAGATGGCATTAACGAGTACCAGCCTGGTCAAACTGTCCACCACGCCACTGGCCAGCACATCCTTAATTTTACCTACAAATTGGGCAGAAATGTTGAGCTCTTTTGTCACATTTGCCCCCCCACAAAAACGACTTAAATCATATGTATTAACACATAGATGAGTCTTGCATTTCCAAATTAATACTAAATATTTTGCCCTTGATGGAAAGAGATTCGCTCAGAATTTAAGTAGATGCTAAAAAAACCGTCCATCTTAATTAAATCCTATAAACTCATGGCTTAATGAAGTCGTGCAGGTTTTCATGTCAATGCAATGTGGATGTCAACCCAAGATCTTTCTCAGGAAGGTAAAGTCTGTGTGACTGATCCACCTTGTGTCTTCTTCTCCACCCAGTTGTTGATGTTAAGCCTCGCTGCCTCATAGCTGGTTTTGAAGTCCACAGACTCCAGCTCTGCTTCATAGAGCTTCCTGGTTTTTCCTAAGAAATCCTGGAACCATCAACAACATATTTACAATCACGATAGTACTTTGACAAGTACTGCCTCATTTGAAGTTTTCTTTTTTTACAACAGAGTTAGCATTCCTACATGAGCCTCTCCTTCATCACCCCAGACTAACAATATGTCAACGAAAAATCACGCCTAATCAAAACAATGCACACACACACACACACACACACACACACGCTGAAACACACAGACCTCAACAAACCGGTAGGACTGCTCTCCATACAGTCTGTTCGCCACACTCAGGGCATATGGAGCATCTGTCTTGTTGAGTTCGCTCAGCAGTTTGGCAAAGCTAGCGTGGACGTCGTCCTTACAATCCTGAGTTTTCAGACACTGGTGACAAAGCAGACAGTCGGTGTTAGATCAGTCTAATATTTTGACTACATTAGACCGGTCTGGTGGTCAACTTGCCCGTTGAGTGACGAGAACGTTGACAAAAAAAAAAATCAATCTTTTATTTGTAGATTGTCGTCTTTTGTGCTCCATGCCTCATGTTTGTCCATGTTACATGGAGAAGGCAGTTGCTCGGCCAAAATATTTCCTAATGTATGTTGTTGTAGATCTTTCATGTAAATCAGTTACTCTTTAAAAAGGTGTTTAAAATTTAGAAAAGCAAGTGGAATCAGCATTAGACCTGGTGTAACACACATTGGTCTGTAATGATTTACTAGACAGAAAATGAATGACCTTCTCATCACTTAAAGGGAAAGATTACAAGTTATATATATATTTTTAATGTACAGGTGCACTCCTTCAAACCCTTACAAGACACCATACTGTCAATGAGACACTAACCTACTTTAGGTGTTTTCACATGTCTAATGTTCTGTTTTTACAGGCCAGAAAACAATGGCTGATGCAAAACATGTTTGTGACCTTTGGTATATCTGCAGTGGCAGCTGGACTTGGTTGAGGTCTGATCTGAGAAGCCTTTCCAGTTCTGACTGACTGATGGGGAGTCCTGGGTATTTAAATTAACCACTGTGGAGGTGTTAACATGTCGGTCATGACTAAATCTGGACATCATGTGGGCGGTGAGGGTCACTCCCTCGTTCTGGTCGTCTTACACTCCTCTTTTAAACCATCAGCCAAAATGTATTTGTTGCTGTCTCTGGTCCTTCACATACACATGGTCTTGCATACTTGACGTTGTCGTCCACTGCACTGGTGTCCTGTGAAGGACTGGACAACTGGACACAGCAGTGAACAATGACAGTTGTTTTTCTGTCTGCATGTGAAGGGTTAGGGTTGTCCAGTCCATTATTAAGAACATATATTTGGCCTGGGCCTGGTGTTTTGTTGCCATCACTGATTTTCCAGGTTAGTTCGTCCCATGTTTTAATAATTTCCATGTGGTTTGTAGAACTGACTGTAATGTTAGGTATTTATCTGTCCGTCTCCTTCCCTTTGGTGTGTTGTGCTAGCTGTGCCTTGCCCACAAGCCAAGAGAATTCCTTGAGGATTACACCAGGCAGATATGACGGAGTGCCTGGTCGGGCTATTTCGGTATATCAATTATGAAATAATGAACATGTCACTCTCCTATTGCCCAGCTGGTTGTGGGCCCTCTGCTAAATCCTCTCCACTCTGTGGTTTTTCACACTGGGACTGAGCAAACATCCTTTCATACCAATCAAAGGGTCTTTATTCCATCCTCATGGTTCAATATCTGTTGACTTTTTGGTTATAAAATTTACAGTTACCTTTCAAGAGAAACCAGGGTTATGACTGTGATCAAAACAGTAACCCTTTTTCACTTTATTCTTCAGGTTATGAGCAAAAATGGCTGGTGTCTGGTAAGGGGTTAAAGAACCCTTGAAAATACCCGACCAAAGCTTTGGAGAGCCTCTGCAGAAACATTCACATGAAAGCACATATTAACCCTCCACCATGACGTTATTTGCAAAGGTACAGTTGAAATAGATGATGTATAAAATGCTGCAAAAAGGAGCTAAATGTAACTGATGATGGTTGACACATTTAAAATGTATAGTTCAATTGTTAAATCAGCTAAATGATAAGTGTAGTTACACTGAGCATCAGTCAATGTGTAGTTATTTTCAAAAAGTCCACATTTTCTATAAAAACAGTTGATGGTATGTTTTGGTGCATCCAACTCAGCAAAACAAATTATCTTCAGTGGACGTGATGTCTGTTAAATTTGTTTTTTTATACAACAGGGTTATCAGAGCAATACACCAGTCAGGACAAAGGGAAGCAGCGTAATTTGTGCGTAGCTGATTTTCCTACATGTCTTGATGTGATGCCATATTTAAAAATTATTAAGGGTTAAGTCTAATCACACTGGAGCTTCCAGCAGCTGCAAAGAAGAGATAAATAGGACACCAGGAAGGGACGGTTAAAAGAAAACTACAGTCGTGTATATTTTGTAATAATGTCGCACAGCGAACACCAAACCCTCAGTAGACAGCAGGACTGCTCCCTTGCATTACCGTGTTTCCAGAGTCAGGTCACCACAGCAGCCCAGTGGAGCAAAACCAGATTAGAAAAACAACTTAAAATGTCCTCTAAGAATTCCCTCACCGCACGACCCCACCCCGACCATCTGTTAGTAAGATGTCCCTCAGTTAGTATATCACTCCTGTACCGCTGGCCTCGTCACCACCTTTTGCAGATGCGGTGGCAGTTTGGTCTGCCGAGACGTCTGCTGATGCATCTGGCTCTGCGGTGGTCCTGCACGTTTTGGCTTCTCTGCCACAGTGAAGCAGAGGACCTGGGGATGCAGTTGGTAGCGTTCGCTGTAAGTTATGATACCATCTTAGCTGTGACGAACAGCTCAAACAGTATTCTGCTGACCTTCTACCTTCGGCCTGGGAGCATGGATCAAATATAAAGCCAAAAACAGCTAACCAGATATAGTTTGATATATTTGGGGTTTACACTGTCCACTGACCATCTTCAAACTCAAAATCCTCACATAACGAACTAAAGGACAATTATTAGTTATTTTTTCAATGACTTTCACATGTTCAGCCACAACTTTCACCCTGTTACTGCGTCTCTTTGTGTGATAGTGAGCTGAGGTGCCATACCCAGGCAGACCACACCCTGAGTACACTCCAGCTAATTTTGGCTGAAGTTCAGCCAAGAGTCTCCAATAACCAGTTTTTCAGCTGCTGGTAAGTTGCTCTTTGAACCTTTCCAGAGTCAACTAGCACACCTTGGGAGAGGTTCACCAGCTATAAGAGAAAACTGTTTTATAAACTTATTTATAACCCAACAATGGTGTAAAGTGTAGACAGCATAGTCTAATGTGCAGTGGTTCCCAACCCTGGTCCTCAAGGGCCACACATTTGGATGATGATGATGTGTAGATGAAGAGGAATGTGAGTTTATCCGACAGGGTTGTAGAGATTCGTTAATACACTGTCCAGACTAATTTGACTAAACTTGAGTGTTATAGTTCACTTTTAGATGGCATAACATATATTTCAGACAGTTTTCAGTCTAGTACTATTGTCAGAGCCATTTGGGTTACCTTATGTATTTTATGTTACTATTGGGTTCAGTCCCGATGTAGGTAGGAACCTTCACACAGGTGTCAGGTGTTGTCAGACCAGGGAAGCAAACGGTTTTTGGACGGCTTCATCCAAAAGCCGACTTTGCCACTATACTGCAGCACATAGACACGGATGTATGCACATTTTTACACTGGATCCAATAATCGTGTTGGTGCTCGGTAAGAAGATAAGCCAAGTCCTAAAAATTCAGGTGATGCTGTTGTCGACCCCCACGTCTCGATCGTGATATTTCCACAGCACACTGGCTGACTAGCTAATAAACAAGTGAGGAGACCTAGTTCACACAACCAGACTTCCAGGCAACTGGCTGCTAAATGTTACTGCAGCCTCTGCAGTTTTTAAATCGCCACAACTCATGACACAACTTAAAAACAATCACTGACCCCGTTATTGATGGTGACTGGCACTTTGCACATCACCTTGTGAAAGGTCTAAGGAATGAATCAATGCATTACAGTGCTCACATTTGGCTGAAACACAATGATTTCAAACCCTGCTTGTATCATGGCTCTTCGTTCTGAACAGCAAACACCTTCACATAGGAGGCTGGTTGGTCCCTGAGCCAGGTGGGAACCTTACCTACACTGAACCAGGAGACAGAGTAGCTCTTAAAGGAAAGACAAAGACAATACTCTTATCTCCTGAACACACAACCCCTCACTGTGGAACCGCGCTCTTGCTGTTCAAACAGATGTTTCTAACATCTGTTGTGTAATCACTACCTAAGAAATCCATCATCTTCTGATTATTCATTCCAAAAAAAAAAGACAAGTTGTTTCACACATGCATTTTTCAGATGAAGGGTGAGGCCATTCCTTTCCCACATATACGACTCATTTACCTACGAACCCAACTTATCTGGGTGTGACTCTGCTTTAGCAATCATTTACAGAGGAGTCTTGTTTTACACCTATATACATTCCAACTAGTTCAACTTAATACGCTCTGTGCATTTGTTTGTTAGTGCCAAAGTCATTCTTCTTTTTGCTCTGCTGTACAGACTCTGCATGAGGGTCTTTCTGTTTTACTCTATGAGCCACCGAACAGGCAGAAATTCAAAAACATCTCTGTTCTCAATCCACATAGCACAGCACAGTGAGAGCTGTGTTATAACTATTATAATATAAATTAATCTTTAGGGAGCAATTGTAGAGGACTACAAATGAATGACTCCCATATGACACCCACTTTGCTTCACATAATAGGAGCTGATAAAGATGTGCAGACTGTTTTATTGTACCAGGAGCTTTATCACCCTTGCTCTTCCATATTACGTGTTGTGTTGTGTTCCTATGGTAACAGGACACAGACCAGCTCACTCCCATAGAACCTAGTCACAGTGCGAACATGTTGGATATTTGTCACTTTTGCTGACACTGAAAGATAATCTGGTGATTCACACTGAATATGGGTGTGCAGTGCTCCACATATCCCTTTCACCCCTGTCACCTTTGACACACTGACCTCACAGGAGCACTGCATCAGCTTCATGGCAATTTCAGTTTTAAGGTATTGCATTTCATAAGAAACCTGCTCAAAGTAAAGATTAGACCAGGTGCACCGGCCTACAGTGCCACTCCTTGCAATTTGCTGGCGTGTGTGTGTGTGTGTGTGTGTGTGTGTGTGTGTGTGTGTGTGCACGTCTTGTACCTCTGACATCTGTTTGGCTGTGTCGCCTCCAGCCCCCAGCATGACCATAGCCAGAGCTGACGAGATGCTGAACGGAGAGAAGAAGACATTCGTGGTCTGGTCATTATCACCCAGCTTTTTGAGCAGAGCCAGGGAGAAGTTGGTGTTGGCCTTGGACAAAGGGGTCGGTGATGCCATCGTGTCTATTAAAGGAGCGAGAGCAGAGAATGAATGTTTGTACCTCACTAACTGGACTAAACTCCACTGAACAGTTAGTTACTGTCCACAGACTAGTTAGACAACATGCGACCCAGAAAGCTCCGGTCTTTAGACCAGCAAACATTAAACCAGCCTGGGTAATTAAAGCTTTTTAAAGTACTGGGACACTACAGGTAAAGCAGGTTGGTGTCATGAATCATTAGGGACTGTAGTGGGATCAGATCCATCCTCGGTGCTGTTAATGCCAAGGTGCATCAAAAACATCCTGCAGGTATTAAAACTAATTTCAGTGCAACCTGACAAGAAGAAGAAGAAGAAGAAGAAAAACAGCGGAAAGGGTTAATATATCGCTTGATGACGTCACAGACTAAATGAATGCAATACATTAGGCGACAGTGTAAATAACTATGCACAGAGTGTGTGTGTGTGTGTGTGTGTGTGTGTGTGTGTGTGTGTGTGTGTGTGTGTGTGTGTGTCTACACTCTCAATAACCCGATCCTGCCGTCACCAGCTGACTGAGGCTCATACTCACTGTCAGGTCTTCTCTGATCCACAGTCCTCGTCAAAGGTGCAGCTCAGCCTGAAGCTCCAGTTTTTGTAGCCGACACGCCCCGAAACAGTTCCGCGTTCTTATGTGTCATGGTACGGAAGCCGAGAGGATGAAAACACTTGTTCTCCTCCTCCAATGGATGGACGAGTAGAAGGTGCTGTCTGTTTTAGACGGTGACCCCGAGCAAACACTTGTTCTACTGCAGACAACGTGATCGTGACTGGTCGCTTGGATCGTATTGTTCTGTTAGTTGTTTTTTCTAGAAAAACAAAGCGTGTTTTCTTAGTGAACATGTGAATTTAAGCCTTTCTTTGTTCTGTCATGAAGAACATGAAGAACACACTGTGTCCCAGCAGAGGATCCTCTTTATCCTTTGTCGTCTCTGTGTGGGGAAGTTAAAAAATCACTTCACTGTGGATGAAATAGAAGAAGTGTATTAAATACTTTGCTGAAGTCATAGATGGATGTGATATGACCAGACACCAAGCAACTTTGACTGTTTTTCCTCAACTTGACTCAACAGAGATTTCTTTGGCATCGAGCTTAGTTAATTTACTAGACATGAAAGTGTAAAAGTCAGATTGTAAGATTTCCAACACTAAGGCCAAAGGTCAAAAACAACCTAACGAACTTTGAAGGTTATCACCCTACCTCCTGAAACCGGCCTGTTGATGAGCTAATCTTATGGATTTAGACGTGCCCGCAGTCCAATAGTAAAAGTTCAGAGACCAAAATGAAATCATGTAATACTGTTTGGAAGATAGGGACTGTCAATAATAAAATCAAGTCATTTCAATAAAAATGATTATGAAACACATACTAAGTCACAAAATCCACAATTTATCAGCACTGGCTTTGTTCTGAGGCTACCTTACCGACAGTCTTTAAATATCCAGAGTTATTTATTAAACCTAAAGGACCAACTCTCAGTGTATGTGGAAGGAAAAACCGTTTTTAAAAGGAAGCTTTCTGTGGTAATCATTTACACTGTGCAAAAACATAGTCACATTTAGAATCAGATGGAAGTTCTTATTCAGCTGTATGGATAAAGTGCAACACAAAAGCATATAGTAAATATTACTCAGCATGAGGCAGCACAGTGGATTAGTGGTTAGCACTGCTGCCTCACATCAAGAAGGTTCCTGGTTTGAAACCCATCAGGGGCCTTTCTGTGTGGAGTTTTGCATGTTCTCCCTGTGAAGCATTAACGCAATAGCTGGAGAAGGGACTGGCACTGATGGAGTGGTCGCTGCTTCCTTTAGGTCCAAAGTAGCCTGACAGCACTGATGAGATGGCTGAATCACACAAAGAGCCTGGAAAACAGGAAACCAAAGCCAGAGCCGAACAAACAGGAAATGGGCAGCCAAGCAAAAAAGGAAATAGCTGCAATTCATTAACAGACAACCAGATGACATGAACAGATGATGCACAGATTTGACAGATGAGTGGGGAAAGGTGACCTTGTGTTAAAGCCCTGGTGATGGGTTTTCTTTGTCTTTTGATTGGACCTGACTTTCTGATTGCTTAGGTCAGTGACGCTTCGCATCAGAATAGTACGAAAGGTGCTTGAGCCCTGTTCTACCTGCCTGTAAGACCTGATCAATATTTGATAACATATATGTTCAGATTAAGTGATGGCATTTGCCGAAAGAGTAATTAATAAGCTGGTGAAGTTTTAGGATTTGTACTGTAAGTCTTTTTAGAGAATACCAGAAGAAACTAAGAAATTTGTATTAGAGGTATTACTGTGTGTGCAGCGCCCTCTTCTGGCCTCCCAGTGTTGTAGCATGTAGAGGAAATACAATACAGATCCAATATGAAGCATGCAAACTGCATTGTAATTCACAGATTTATAAAATTCAACAAAGCAGGGCACGGAGTGATTAAGTCCTTTATTTAATTTGTACAAGCAAAGGGATGCATACCTTAATTGAAGGAAATAGTCTGGATTCATTAATCTGGTAATATGTTCTTATCTTATACTCATCCTCAATGTAATATATGGTAAAACTGCATTTAAAAGTCTTCTGTGGACTCTGATGTGTAGGACCAACAGTTCTATAGACCAGAAAGTGCTGGTCTCAGATAGCAAAAGGACACACAGTGATTATCCCGCACAAGCAAAAACTATTTAAAATGCAAATAATCCTCAGAAAATCTGTTTGTTAAGATTTTGGGATTCAGTTCAAGCACATCTGCCAGCAACAGACCGTGGTCAACACCTGCAGGTTTTGTAGTTTTCAGTGTAAATGTGAGAGTGCACTGCACAGAGCCATTTTCTGCAGACTTGAACATATGAAAATATGAGATGTGAATTTAAACATATAAGCAGGACTGACGGGATTTACATCTACAGTAATACAAAGGTACTCTTGTCAACCCCAGCAGCCCACGAACAAACTGTGGCCACAAAAAGATGCAAACCTACCAAACAAAAGCATAAAACTGCCAAAAGAAACAAAGAGTGGCTACGGAAAAATCTGAAACTACCAAAAAAAGATGGAAAACTTGCCCCAGTATAAGAGATGTCACACATAGAGAGACACAAAATGACCACAAAGAGATGTGAAACGAACACAAAGAGACTCTGAGGTGAGGGCCTTTAATATGTCCACAAAAAGACACAAAACAAATGCAATCTGTGACTCTTGGACTGATGTAGGACAGGTGGGGATCTATTACGTGTTTGTGCCGGGGTGGCCCGTCTCATGATCAGCCCATATGTGCGAGATAAACAGTGGGTTACAGTAGGGCTTACTCTGGGGAGCAGTATCGACCGGCAAAGAGAACGCTCTTGGTGGGGTTATGTCGGATGAAGAAGAGGAAGGGGTGGTCTGCGACGAAGGTGGATGGAACTATTAGGGCACGTTCTTCCATGACGGCAGCAGTGGCAGCAGCAGCCTCAGTTCCCTCCTCGTTGACCTCCACGAAAGCCTTGTGGACGACCTTTGAGAGGACGAGGTCGTTGGCTGGAGACATGCCTGTATCCAGAGGATTTAGAAAGTTTTGACCGAACACAATACTTTACTTGAAATCTACTGTAGCTATGTCTGTAATGAAATATGTATCTCACCACTGAAGTCACTTTTTGTGCTATCAAAAACATTGACCATGCCCATTCTTTTCAGGACATTCTTCATGTCATACGTCTCCTCCATCTTGAATCGAGGCAGCTTCACCTCCGTCTGAGTTTCATCCATTACGTCTGGACTGGTCCACGCCACAAACTTCTTATAGGTTAGCTCTTTCTCCAGCTGGTTATGGATACAACATCATTTATTAGTCTGTTGATTGCACCTTTGTTTATTGTGTATCTTTTTGTGTCTTACCTTCTCCAAGCCGTTTGTATCGTCCTCTATCTCATTGGGCAGGAAGATGAGCATGCTTAGGTCCTTCCCTTTATACGGCATCTCTAAGATCTGCCCAGAAGAATTGTAATTCTGCTTTTAATTGAATTTCATGTATAGATGATGTGGTTTCTTTAGCCCGAAGCATGTTGTTGTTTGGAATATGGTATGAAAATCTCATGAAAAATGTCATAATCACATACAGAGAACATGGACATTACCTGGCAGTTAGCATCAGGAATGAAGGTGAGAGGGAATTTAGTTTTCTGGCACATCATCTTCACCGGTTTAGTGTCATTCTAGAAGCAACAGGAAACAAAACAAGCACTTTTCTTTTTTCAAGCTCAGACTCTATAAAACTATAATTCATGTTTGTAGCTTTGGACAATTTTATGCACCATGAGTCCTTGTTGTGTGGTTCTATTCTACATTATAGATTCATACTATAATAGTCACATGATATAATTGTTATTATTATATTTTATAAAGCCCAGAAAACTCCAGGATGGGATGATCTTCTGATGAAATTCTGAGAGCAGTGACAGCCAAAGTGTCCCAGGCCATGGAAAAAGTGAAGTACATAGACTCCCTTTACTGACAGTGGGGACAGGGTCCTTATGGCAGGACATCCATGCCATCACCAACAACAGGACATCAGTGGTGCCTGTAGCAGTGACACAAAAAAGACCAGGAGGACTGAACCCAACCACTCAGTAGACGAGACCATCGCCACCACGTTCCACCTGGCACTGGGACAAGAAGGATACCTGTGTTCACATGTTGTTCATAGACTTCAGTTCAGGCATCAACACCATCAGTCCCAAGCATGTGTTAGAAAAACTGAGCTTGCTGGGCCGGAATATCTCCCTCTGCAAATGGACCCTGGACTTCCTAACTGAGAGACCTCGGTCAGTCTGGATCTGTGAAACATCTCTAAAATCACCATACTGAGTACTGTAGCACCACAGGGCTCTGTGCTCAGTCCTCTGCTGTTTAGACACTCATAAGTTCACTGATGATATGGCCATGATGGGGCTCATCAGCAACAATGATGAGGAGGTGGACTGGTGCAGACTCAACAACCTGGTTTTGAACATGGATCAAAAGAAAGAGATGGATGTGGACTTCAGGAAGGCACAGAGTGACCACTCTGCAGTGACCATTGCTGGCTCCTCTGTGGAAATTTGGTGGAGAACACCAAATTTCTTGGTGTCCACCTGGTGGAGAATCTCATGGCCCCTCAACACCAGCTCGGTTTATAATGAAAGTCCAGCAGCAGCTTCACTTCCTGAGGAAACTGAGATAAGCTCATCTCCCTCCATCCATCAAGAGGATCAGCTGAGTCTCTCATTCCTCCATCAAAGACACATACAACACATGGTGCATCTGCAAAGCCACCAGCACTGTGCACGAGCACTGTTTACACAGTTTACACTAATGGAAAATGTTTTAGTTTAGTTTGTACTGTCCCGTCAGGAAACCAGGTAACTTGAAGCAGAATGGCGCACAATGGGGGGCATCATTTCCTAAGAAACTAAGGTACATGTTAGATTCAGTCTACACTTTCTGACACATCATAGGTGTGAATAGAAAGTAGGCGTGCCCTCCCACACTACATGGACTGGAATCAAACAACGCTATGGGCTGGGTTGGTCAGGACATGTTGTTTCAAGCAATGGTGACACAGTAAAATATCCAGAGGTCCAGACAAACTATCTGTGCTTCCCTCCTGAGTGGTGAAAGAAATCCTAAAACATCACAGGAAAGATGTGTCTGTCTTCTCACACTAGGAACAAACTAACAGTGACTGTTCTGACCCAAGTCATTCTAAACATAACTGTGATTTTAGCGTGAAGCAGGAACGCCCCATGTTTGTTATTGTAACCATGACAGCAGAGGTCTATGCAGTAAATCCTGACTATGGCCTGATAGCAAGTAGCAACACGTCGCTGGATGATGTAACAACAGCTGCAACAGTCGCACTATGAACAGAGACGGATTTTTAGGTGATGGTTCTATCACTGAGCAGATAAACCACTTGTTCAGCTAGTGAATGCTACATTTTTTTACTTGGATCAGATATTGAACCACCGCAGACCTAGTTAGGCACAGAAAACCCTGGAGGATTTTTACTAGTGGGGTAGCTAAGACTATTTTTCCTGTCATGTGGCACTTAAGACAACTAGTTTTACCTGTGATTAGCAGGTAAATGGAGCGTTACCTTATTCGTTCTAAACTCAGCATCAACAGTAGCCTCCTCTTTGAACTGTATGTTCCAGTTGCCTTTGAAATAGACGGCATTGACCAGCACCAGCCGAGTCAGGCTGTCCACCACGTCCTTGGCAAGCAGGTCTTTAATCTTTCCTGTAAAAAGAATTCAAGGACAAAGCATGATCATCACTTTAGATATACAAAATGCTCTAACTCACTGCAAGAAGCTGTCTGAGACCCAGGACTCGCTTAAAATGCCTTACAAGTAGATGCCATGATGTAGGTATGCATGTGCTGGGTCAGGAGCTAAGGCCATTCAAGCCCTTAAAGTGATGCTCACATTTATTCAAACACACACACACACACAGCCAAAGTAAAAGCATGAGCACCAAATAGTGTCATACTCTCCTATACAGTTTTTTTTACATCTCAGGCCACTTCAGTTTGAACTAATTAAAGAGTTATTGAATTAATTGCACTGAACTGTCTGCACCTAAGTTTTGAAATCTACAATTTCTCACATCCCTGAGGCAAATCACATAGTTAAGGAAAATTAAACAGGAAAAACTGGAAATAACTGCAAATTTAATTTATGCCCATGGTAACCTGTACACAGAACATAACAAAGGACAAGGAGTGATCCATTAGGATTCACAGAAGGTGTAAATGCATCTTTTCCTTTGATGCAAATGAAACCAGTCTCTACCAAGTGACAACAATTCAAAAACTGTCTGAAAGCACTGAAGAATTAGGTTTAATGGCTTTTATGTGTGACTGCAGTTTGATTCATGAGATGCAAAAGGCTTAGTTTGGAGATTTACCTTGTGTCTGTTTTTCTACCCAGCTATTGATGTTGACCCTCGCCTTCTCCGCCTTGGTTTTGAAGTCCACAGACTCCAGGTCAGTGCTGTAGAACTTTTTCATTCTTGCTAAAAAGTCCTGGAATCATGAGAACATCACACTATGACTCCAAAATAAAGGCAGCATTAATAGAGACCACAATTCAGAGGAGGTCTGATGCTGAGCTGCATCAAAATCTACTGGTTCCAGTTGAATTAATCCATCTGTAATAAATAATCTTTGATTGAATTCATCTTCCAGGTGTTTTTGTCAGCTATTTATTTTGCTCTTCTAAGCTGTTCTTCATATGATATTGTGTTTTTCTTTTTCACCCGTCACTTGAAAAGTGCTGGACAAAACAAGGTGTAGTGTATTTTGAAATTATTTTACTAATTCCAACTTTCAAATGTTCTCATCTGAAAACGTAGCTGCTTTGCTTTAATGGTGGAACGGAATGAATGTGTTGGACTTAGAGCGAGTAAAGATCCTTTACATTTACATAAAGATTATTTCTGTATCATTTACAGTTTCACCTCAAGAAACTGGTAGGACTTCTCCCCATACAGCCTGTTGGCAACACTCAGGGCATATGGAGCATCTGCCTTCTTGAGTTCACTCAGCAACTGGGCAAAGGAAGCGTGGACCTCTTCCTGACACTCTTGGGGTTTCAGGCACTGCAAACAGCCAGAGAGGACCAGTGTTTAACTAAGACACACTGTGACAAATGAAAGACAAAGAGTTGCAGATTATGAAAAGTATTTACACACTCACACGCTCACTCCCTTCCTATGTTTGTTGACAAAGTCCTCTCAGAGGAAATTAAAGAAACAGATGGTCTACTTTTCCTGGTGCATCAAACCACTAAATTTCCCACCTGTTGTGTAAATCTGCTAGTTCTGCTGTTTCACATTAAGGCTTACTTCTACATCTCCAAGACACATGAAATACTCTGGAACCAAAATCTTATATTCTGTCAGCGGAAGACACCACCCACCCTAAACATGAATTATCTCTTTATTGTTGATTTTGTTGCTACCTTGCGCAGATACCCTGGCAGTCTGCTGGACTGCTGTATCTGTGTTCGCATCTGCATCCTCATCTGCACCTGCGACTGATTGGCCGACTTCGTCTGCATCTCTTGTTGTACTTCTGCTGGATTTGGTGGCTGTGCTTCAGCAAAGCAGAGGACCTGAGTGTGCAAATGGGAGTTTATCAGTAGGATCATTGTTAAGTTCACATTCTGTGTGTGTGTGTGTGTGTGTGTATAAACATAAATATCTCTGTAACGTTATATTGAGTATATTAACACGTCACATTTCCTTCAGTGCAGCTGATGACAGGCCCGATTACACTTTGTGCAGTTCAGCTGCATCTGTCAACCTCACATCTGGCTGAAAGGCAATTGTTACACCATCGATGTTCCCAAGTGACAGCTGGGACCAAGACCAGACTTTATTCACAGTGCACGGTTAATTCAAACCAGGTTGCCTCATTTTCAGTGTGTGCAGTTAAATGAAACAAATCTAAAACTAAATTATTTATAAAGCTGATTTTTATGCTGTCCCCCTGCACTCCTGGATTAATGAAATACAAGAGAATATTATGTAATTTCATAGACTCATCATATGTTTTACAGGTAAAAGCTGATTCTTAAAAGTAATTTCCACATAGTTTGAATGTTCTTGTGATGTACTAGAGAAATTTAGCCATCCTTTTTGCTTAAATCTGAGTCAGAACAGATCAGATGTCCTCCGTACTTGCTGGGAGACAGAGTGAGTAATCACTGCCACACCTGTCAGAGAGTTAGGTTAAAGTTTCAGAGTGAAAAATTCTGACCAAACAAGCCCTGCCCTGCACCATTCTGTGTCTCACAACAATTACTACATATGTTTTTTACAACGCACAGTTTAAAATACAACTGTGTGCTGGTTTTATATGAAACCCCAGATTCTAAACATGTGGCAGAGCTTGAAACCTGAGCCCATCCCTGCTTTTCCCTCGCTGGAATAATATAGTGGCAAAAGTCCAACCATGTGGTGAACCGGATCCACTAACTTCTTGACCGCATGCCTGTATAAAGACTTTGGTCCAAATGGGTGTAAACATATGAACTGTAACTTTTCTGCTGTTCATATTCACAGCCTGTGTTTTACTCTGTGTGTGTGTGTGTGTGTGTGTGTGTGTGTGTGTGTGTGTGTTTTGTACCTCTGATATCTGTTTGGCTGTGTCGCCTCCAGCCCCAAGCATCACCATAGCCAGAGCTGACGAGATGCTGAATGGAGAGAAGAAGATGTTTGCAGTCTTGTCCTCCTCACTCAGCTTTTTCAATAACTGCAGAGAGAATTTGGTGTTGGCCTTGGACAGAGGGGTTGACGATGCCATTGTCTGATGTAAAGAAATGACGGCAGACTAATGGTCAGTGACGTAAAACTGTACTGCAGAATCTGTTCACTTGAACAAAATGAGAGAAAATGAGCTTCTAATTACATGTAACATAAATAATTGCAGCTAGTAGGAATCAGTAAACCATTTCTTCATAATAACAAGCCATTTAAAACTCACAACAATAATCTGAGTAAGTAATATAATATAAGTGTGTATTCATCTTTATATAAACAGTGTCAGGAAGATGACATGTATAACTGCATTTTGAACACTTTAAGATTAACATATTTAACTGCACTATGAATGGAAGTTTGTTCCCAAAATTCTGCATAAATACTGTCTCCCAGTGTCTCCTGGTTTGGCTAAAGAGGAATTTACACTACAAACTTTGCAAAAGAGCCTTTTGAGAACAAAATGAAAACTATCTAGAGGTTGAGATTTTTCTAGAAGTCCAGTTTTCATGACTCAGCCTCTAGATGACTTAACCGGGACGACTGAGAATCTCCACAGAAGCATGAAAACTATCCCCTGACATAAATACAATACAGTGGTGATTTCCAACCTTTTTACCCCTGCTTGGGTGTGAGAAAAAGCTGCACCTTGTGCATATATGAATGTATGTACAAATAGATATTTTTATGCATATGTGTGTGTGTGTCTATAACGTCAGAGCAGACAAAACCTCATGCACCCCCTGTGAGCCTCTGAAAAGAATCTGTGACTACTGGCAGAGCATCTCTCCACAGATTGGTGGTAGCCATGGCCATCCATCCATCCATCCATCCATCCATCCATCCATCCATCCATCCATCCATCATCTAGACCCCCTTAGTCCTAACCAGGGTCCCAGGGATCAGCTGGAGCCTGTCCCAGCTCTCTCTGGGTGAAAGGCAGGGGTCCACCCTGGACAGGTCCCCAGTCCATCACAGGGCCACATAGAGACAAACAACCTCACACACTCACACTCACTCCTATGGGCAATTTAGAGTCACCAATCAACCTGACATACATGTTTTTGGACTGTGGGAGGAAACCAGAGTACCTGGAGAAAACCCACACAAGCACAGGGAGAACATGCAGACTCCACACAGAAAGGTCCCTGATGGGTTTCAAACCAGGAACCTTCTTGATGTGAGGCATGGCTATTACTATATTAATTGTTTATGCAATAATAACAATTTACTTAACTATTTCAATTCAAATTAAACAAAAATTAAATTTCAGCCAACTCACAGGTGTTAGGCTCATAACTACTGAACTAAACAACTGTTGGCTTGTCACTCCAGGTGAAAACACATTATTTGCATGAAACCTGACTTTTAATCAAGTGACAATGACAAAATAACATCCCGTACTTACCGAACGCTGACTCTTCTGTAAGTCAACAAATGATCCGGTACTTTACAGTTATGGGAAGAACTGCTCTGTTTGAGCTATCTCCGTGTTATTTTCCAGGCTGACACACCCAAGTTCAAGCAGGTCTGGCTGAAGCTTGAGAAAGTGTCATGAAATCACACCCATTAGTGAGAGAATCATCCACCCATATTATGATTTGGGTCCATGTCTAATGCCAGTGGGTGTGCTCTGTAATGAGACGGCAAACCACAGACATCCCACATGGCCCTGAACAGAATAACACGGTGCAGGAAAGGTGTGTGTGGATACGGAGGAAACAAAGTGGAGTCGACAATGTATTAAGAAATAATTTTCGGAAACGTCAGTATAGAAATATCAGTGATAAAAATATTAACTGCATCAGATTGTTAAATTGGAACAACCTCAGCATAATATTGATTTAAAAATGTTGAACAAATGTTATTTTAATGCTTTTTTTCATCTGTGCATGCTGGCGTTTCTGTCTATTTTGCATTTTACAGTAACATTTGCTACAAACAGATGAGCAGGGTTTCATAGCAATCAGTCACCACAAAGCCTGATGGTAGTTCAGCCAGTTCCTCCTCCTGGGCATGATAACCAGTGATATTATCCTGTGTACATTTGGATAAAATGCTCTTCATTGTCTAGTGTTCCCTTGTAGCAGACATGCTTTGAGTTGTTGCTGTTAAATAAAAACATATTGTAATTTTAGAGGTTTCTGTGCTTACATTTTTTTTTAGTATTTACTGAGGTGAAAAAAATATTTGGTTTTGTAAAATATAAATGAATTAACACGCATTTGTCTAATTTGTGTTGACATTTACAAGTCTGAGTTCATTTTTCAGTTTATTTGTTTAGTTTTTGTTTTTTTTTTATTGTTTATCACCAGGTGTTTCTCCTCTTCTCTTCTTTTTTTTTTTGCAGCTGACTTGCAGCATTTTGTGTGTTACAGCGCCCTCCCCCGGCTGTTCCTGGTGCAGCAGGATTTGTGGTCCGGAGTGAAACCAGCTAACATGGACGGACCAG
This sequence comes from Mastacembelus armatus, assembly GCF_900324485.2. Taxonomy (NCBI): domain Eukaryota; kingdom Metazoa; phylum Chordata; class Actinopteri; order Synbranchiformes; family Mastacembelidae; genus Mastacembelus; species Mastacembelus armatus. The sequence continues at coordinate 18,127,528 of NC_046652.1, read as the reverse complement.
GGGAGGAGATGATAAACAGGACGAGCAAACATCGGGCTTTATGTGTTTAGTTAGGGATGATATTTTCCTGAAGGGGAAGGATATCAGCCTCTTGGGGTAAGAGAAGGTCCTTGTCCACTGCGGGGGAGTCCGGTGTATATTAGCTTGTTAGCTAATGTCAACACTGTTTAACTGAGATAGAGGACAAACCAGACATCGTTCAAAATCGTGCAGGTTAAGCGTTGTCGTATTTATTACATATGGAAAACACATCAGAGAAAACACCTGAAGACATTTTAGGAACTATTAGTGATTACTGCTCGATTCGGCTTAAACCAGAAATGGAAAAAGTTGTTATCGCAACGTTAATCTAAATTTTAGTTAGCTTATTTTGTTGACTGACGCTAAGCAGCTGGGACTAACGCTAGCTACATTAGCTGTAGGTGTTACAGTGACCGTGGTGCTGAGTCTTAGACAGGTCACCTTAAATGAGAATCGTTGCTGTAGCAGGTGGGCTTCACGGCTAGAAACGTGGCACGTTTTGTGACAGGAGTTGGTGCTTGTTGGTAAAAAGGTCACAAACCGCAGTTAGCTCACTTGCTAATCTGACCTATTAAACAGGTTTCTCTGAATATAATTTGGTTTCAGAAGCAGCTCCTTAAAAAGCCAAATCACAAAACCTTTGGAACCTGAATCACGAACTAAAGCACCAAGGCACCTGGGATTGGTCAGACTTTCATGGGAACAGGTGGATAAAAGTATCAGTATTGATTTTTACAGGAGTTTTTTTTTTTTCCACTTCATGAATTTTACACATAATGCACAAATCCATAAATTATGAATGGCCTGAGCTTCATCTCAATAATTCATCTGCCCTCACAGTCTGGTACACTCATTTCAGCATAAGGTTTGCTGACAGATTGTGTAAGTTCCAGAGAGTTATGAGCATCCCATAATAGAATCTATATATAGGGAAATGTAGTCTGGTTAAGTCCTATAGATATGAAGTTGCATTTTTATTGTGCAGGGTCTTCAGAGTCTTTGCCAGCCCCTCGGAGCTGAGCTTTATTCCTTCACTCCATCATCACACAGTACCACAAGTCAAGCGCGGCGTCTATGTGAAAAGCCGAACCGACGCCGGCGGGGCAGCACAGGATGGCCTCACCCTTTGTGCCCGTCCCTGTGCCCATGGACAGAGCCTTGTCAGGGGGTAGCAGCAAGCTCAGACGACCCCAGCGAGCTTCATCATTAGGCAGTGTCTCCAGCAGTTTGGAGTTCCCGTCCTCCAACGCCAGGACGACCAGAGAGGACCACGGAAGAGGATGGGGAGGTTTGGGATCCCAGCGCCAGTCTCGCTGCATGGACAGAGGCAGCCGTAGCCGGACGCCTCCGCCCCTCCAGAGCCCTGTGACGAGGGCCAGGGTCAATGGGACTTTAGAGCCTTCTGTAGAGTACTCCACTTGCCCCCGCTCCATATCAGATCCTGCTGGGAGCCAGCAGAACGAAGAGAGGCCCATCACTCCTACTGTATTGGGATATGAGGTCATGGAGGAGAGGGCCAAATTCACGGTATGAAACCAGAGAAGCAGCTAATGTGACCAATTTGTGTAAAATTTGTAACACATGTAAACCTATTTATCTGTTTGCCTAGAGCTGTAGTAGGAGGGCAGCACAGGGATAATCAGTGCTGAAGGCAAGTCCTCTACAAACACATAGCAAAACCATGGAGAACCAAGTTCTTATGAGGTTTCATTAATTACAGTAGGTGTTGTCAGTAAGTTTTGTTCATCCCAGCACTGAAGCTGAAGTATTGGCTGTATTCAGGAAAAAGAGGGACAAGACTCATTTGAATTAACTGTATATTACACTAAAACACCACCTTAGCACCTTATTCTTAGTTATTTAGTATATTTTTTGCAAGTGTTTGTCACAAGTCCACCTGACAAAAGGGAACTTTTACAGTGTTTAGTACCGTGACAGTATAGACTTTTCTGTGTTGTAGGTATATAAAATCCTGGTCAGGAAGACTCCAGATGAGAGCTGGGTTGTTTTTAGAAGGTACACAGACTTCTCTCGGCTCAATGACAAGGTATGTCGCCTGCACATGTGATTGTGTGGAAAGTGTGGGCAGCCCCCAGATTTTAAGCCAATCTTTAGCTTTTCTTTATGGGCATCCATCCATGTTTGCAGACACTGTCATTGTTTTTCTTTCTTTTGTTTTTGAGTTAATTGTGGAAGCAATTAGCACAGCAGAAAGAAGCCCAGTGTTCCTAAACAACCAAAAGACCCGAGTCAACCAGGGGAAAGGGATCTTGTGTTTTCAGGAGGGACAGCTTGGTCACAGATTGCAGAAGTTATATATGAAGTAAAAAGAAGCTATGACGAAAGGCTCTATAGATTAAACCTACTATTCCTTCACACAGTTTTAAAACAGGCAGAACGTATTTACCCAAAGTAATCCTTTGCAGGATGAGGGACAACACAGTAGATGGGAACACCCTGAAACGAACAAGGAGGGAAAAGGCAGTGCAAACAGGGTGTGGACATCCATTCCTGTGGCTTTTCCACAGAGGCAGCTGTAATGTTCGTGCTGTGCTGATTGATCCTTTGCTCTGCATTTTGTATGACTGTAGAAATCCCATTGTTCATTATTTAACTGGTTGGAAATGTCTCATCATCAGGTATATTTGAATCACTGTGGCAAAGGAAGCACAAATGAGCACGGCATTTCTACATGTAATTATCAAGAAGTATCAAAAAATATTTACTGAAATCAGTTTTCTACTTTTGTGTTATGTGTCTCTTAATTTAACCTGCAATTCATTTTACAATAGACAATTCAATATGTGTCACGTGCTTTACCACCTCTGTCTCATTATGTTCACACATGTCAATAAACTCAGATTGGCCTAAACACTAAATGCAGCTAGATGAAGGAGAGGTCATGTCGCTCACTGCGTGTTTGTGTTGTAGCTGAAGGAGATGTTTCCAGGCTTCCGCCTCTCGCTGCCTCCTAAACGATGGTTCAAAGACAACTATGACACTGACTTCCTGGAAGACAGACAGTTGGGATTACAGGCCTTTTTGCAAAACCTCGTCGCACACAAGGACATTGCCAACTGGTACGTGACATGATTGTACAGTGGTTTCATGACTGGCGGCAAAAAGTGGAAAACCCAAAGGTTTTATGTGGTTAGGCACATCAGTGCAGATGCAAAAGTTGTTTTTGTATAATTTGTGTTAGTCTCTGATCTAATCTAACATGTGGAACATCCACAAGTTAGCAAATAGATACAGATGGGTGACAAGTTAAACGACAAACCACCATGAAGTTGGTCAAAGTGCAAGTGCTGTCTTTTATCTGAATTGGCAGGGATGAACATCAGTCTTGTTATTTGGTGGTTTGGTGATGGTGGTACGGCACTGTCTATGTACATGTACAAAATTTCTTTGATTTGTACTGTGAATTTTTAATTTTGCTCATGTCCCGTCTGTTAACATTAAAGGTTTTGAGTTTATGACGTATCATACGATCAGTTAATGAGGCTGTCATGTCATCGGTCTTTTTATGCAGTCTTATCAGTCAGGCATTCAGGTTTTACTTTTTTACTTTCAATTTTCCACCCATCTGTAATTACACCAAAATGCACAAGTGTTACACCTCTCACCTTCCTCTCTTCCAGTGTGGCTGTGAGAGAGTTTTTATGTCTGGATGACCCACCGGGGCCCTTTGATAGTCTGGAGGAAAGCAGGGTATGTCTGTGCATGTACAGTGCCTTTGTGCCCTTTATTATATAAGTGGCTTGATGGTGTGTGGATTGTCTTCCTGTTTACATGACAACCTATAGTCCTAAATAAGTTATCGCTGTCTTCAGTGCCTCTCACTCTGTTTGCCTAAGGAGTTTGCTCCTCTCTCATCAAATATGTTTTTTTCTGGTCTTGCCTCTCTGCAGGCGTTCTGTGAGACTCTGGAGGAGAGCAATTATCGTCTCCAGAAAGAATTACTGGAGAAGCAGAAGGAGATTGCCTCCCTGAAGAGAAGACTGGAGGAGAGGGAACAGGACATCCTGAAACTGGAGAGGCATGTCAAGTCAGTAAACCCACACAAACACACAAACATAAGATATGGGAAGAGACAACAAACCCTGACACCATTGTAACATAGAAACAAATACCGTATTTTCTGTACTATAAGTCACACTTTTTTTTAAGTTCACTGTCTTGTCCTGCGACTTAAATAGCGAAGCGACTTACACGTGTATATTTACAATAATTTTGTCGAGTAGTCACTAGCGTTAGATGGCACTCTTGACTCAATTGAAGATAACATTGTACCTCTTACAAACTAAAAACCTTTATTTTAACTGGGGCCGGCCCAGAAAATATGGTGCATGATGCTTATTCACAGTATGTGCTGCAGAACAAATGAAAGTAGTTATTGCAGTCTGAGTGCTAAGATAGACTGTCTGTCTCTGGCTGTCCCAGTGGTGAATGCATGAGCCCGGAGTCATCGTGCGGTCTGTCGGCTCAGAGTAGCGAGAGCAGCGTAGATGCAGATGTGGAGTCATCTGCCGCGGAGGCTGATCAGGACATGCCTGACGACTCTGGGTAAAAACGCAGACGGCACACACATAAATAACATGTAGGGTTGTATGTACCAATAAACACTTAATTATGTAATTAACCCTCTCAGGTAAATCTCATTCCACCCTTTCCACTGTTACTACATAGATGAGGAGGGAAAAAAAGCAAGAAATGTTGATTTGCATTAAGCTGGAAAGGATAATACATTTGGTAAAATCATTTACCGCTATGTTTGGTGTAATAATGGCACAACGTCCCACCAGTGGAGGAATCATCATGACTTTGAGCCGCTTTGCTGTCTTTGGACCTGTAGCCTTATCTGTAAATGCAGCATAGAAAACAAAGCAGGGCCTGAAAGTAGCGTATGTTACTTCCCATGTACAGATTGTGATTTCATAAAAAACAACAGTCTTCAGCACAAAAAATACAAAGAGTCAGTAGAATGATTTCAAAGGGAGTTATTTTATTTATTTTCTATCTAGCCCACATCATTAATGTTGTGGTCTAGACACAGAATATAAGAAGGCTAGCAGTGTGTCTGGTCTGCAGGTGTGTGTGTGTGTGTGTGTGTGTTGTTCAAAGCCTGATGAATGTGTCTGTGTTTTTAGTGAGGTGAAATCTTGATAATATTTAGTTCACTGTAGCACAGCACATGTCAGGGTTAAGAAAACTGAGAGTTTTCTTCTTGTTTCCTTTGTTAAAGGTTTCAGCCATCTGTAAGTGGCAGTCTAGGCCTATAGCAGCATAACTAAGGGATGGTTCAGGGTCACCTGTTCTTAATTTTTGTTAGTTTTTTTGTGTGATGGATAAGAATCTCAACATAATAATAGTTTTCTTTAATGAAATTTAGCCCAAATGAGAGCCATACTTTCAGACTTGGCTATTTTGTCCTATAAAAATGATTGTTTTTTCTTTTTTTGTTTGTTTGTTTTTATATGTTTGTGATTTGAAAGTGATATGGTTATCATTATTATTATTCTTATTTTCATCATTTGCACAGCTGTTAGTTTGCTTTTTAAAATGTTTTTCCTTCCCTTTGTGTTTTGTTTCCCTCATGTTTCACAGCAATCCTGCCCCAGTCTGAAAACAGAGCCCATAACATGTGAGGTACTTCATATATACCAGCTAAGCAGGCTTACCTTATGCCTTTTCATAATCCTCTTCTTCTCATTTACACGCATCCCACTGTTAACTGTAGTATAATGGAGTGGTCCTGCATTTTGTGTCAGATGGGTTCACATTATTTTCACACACAAGCTCATTTATATACACATTTAACTGCGGTGGCCTAGTGGACACAAAACTTTGAACAGGGGTACAAACCTTTTGTTAAAACTCAGCTTTTACATTAAATACAACTTATGTCAATAATAATACTTCAAAATATCTTTTTAGTGAAGGGAAGGGGATCTGCCAGTGGGTGTATTAAATTTAAAAAGTGAAATTTATGGTGTGTAAAAGTGCCAAATTATTGTGACTTTTGCGTAGTTATGCTCTGTGTGCAGATTATTCAGGTAGATCTCTCTCTTTCAGCCCTCGTCGACTGTTTCCAGTCAAAATGCCAAACAGCATTTCATATCTGCTTCATATCACTGATGTTATCTCATAACTTCAATTTAAGACATTGGGATTAGGATTAGAGAGGACACCAGCTTCAGTACAACACCGCTGACTGGTTATCCCTCTCTAGTGAAACCAGCAGTCGATCACATCACAAATTTAGTTGTTATCATCTTAGTTCACATTTAAAATTTCACTCAAGCCAATAGGTCAATTAGATCAAATGTAATTATGAATCAGGACATTTCAGTATTTAAAACAAGTAGCTCTTGCAGCTTAGAAACTAAGGTGTGACGTCATTATGCCTAGGCCCAAAACCTTTTCATTTAGGCGAGGCTGGTTTATTTGTATAGCACATTTCACAGGTAAAAGCAGTTTAAAGTACCATCACTGCTTGTTTTCTTATTTATGGGACCCTTACCAGTCTGCACCCCTGTTTAAAGAAGAGTGTTTAAAAATGTTTGGTTTTGGTTATTTCTAAAAAAAAAAAAAACAAAGTTAAAGGCCACATCATCAATTTTGATGACCAGATGTCTCAACACCTGGTAAAATAACAGTGAAGTATTGAGTAGTATTTGCAGTTCTTGTATTCAATGATTTGTCCCAAACTGTGGTGTTCATCCGTTGTATTGCAGTGTCCTGTGCTCTGTGCATCTTTCTGACTGTCATGCTAGTGTACCGCATCATACGTGATGCTTGCCCCTCTCCTTTACATACATAGTGTTGTGTGGGAACTGTAGGTTGTTGGATTTCAGGTTTTCCCCCTTTCCTCTCCCCCTATGTTTTCTTAATCAGGAAAAAATGGGTATATGCTCTGAAAAGAAGAAAACTATTCTGGCAAACAATCTGTCCATCCATCCATCATCTATACCCCCTTATTCCTTAACCAGGGTCCCAGGGATCTGCTGGAGCCTATCCCAGCTCTCTCTGGGTGGTACACCCTGGACAGGTCCAAAACAATCCGAATTACAGATTATTTAAAAAACAATCAGGTAGTAATTTATTCAGATACTGATTTTTTTTTTTTATCATGTTTTGAAGCAAGAGCTCATAGAATTCTGTCTTATGGTTAATATAAATTTACATTTTCATATCAACTGATAGCAGATTGTGTGTTCCTGGTGCTACATGCAGAATATTGTATATGTACTTAAAATGGAGACCAGTAGTTAAAGCCCCTGACATGTTCCTTTATTATCTGTCGTGCACTGTGAGATGAGAGAGAAAACCTGTCTTCCTGTTGTGTCTTGAGTGGACCTGTGTCCGTTTACCTACTGGTGCTGTGGCATTAATAACATGTCTTACGACATTGATGCCTCACGCCTCAGGCTACATTAATGTCTCTTCCCTGCTGTGCATTTCTTGGACTTCCTTGCTCATTCTCTCTGTGTGTTGTCTGAGGTGTACGATTCTCACGTTGCATCAGTTAGTGAGATACTTTACCTCTGCTGTGATCTCTCTCTCTCTCTCTCTCTCTCCAGTGGAAGGTGTGAGGTCCAACCAATGCGGTTCTCTGCCTGTTGGTGTGGGCCGTCACTCAGCACCTCTCCTCCGGTCATCCAGGTCACTCAGCTTTGCCACCAGAAGCTGGAAGACTGACAGCCAACAATGGTCTGACTCCCTTTCTCATCAGTCTCCCTTTGCACTACTACACCACTCCTCCTTCCTTCCGTCGGATCGCTGTTCCATATCTCCATCTTTGTTTCCGCACTCCTCTGTTTCACCTTACATTTGGACCTGCTGCCGCTTTTTCCTAAAAGCCCATGTATGGAGTTGCAGGTTGAAGAACTTTTTTTTTTTTTTTTTTTTTTTTTTAGTGAAACAATCTAATATTTCCACCTATATGTTGGGTCGTGGGATGATATAACTAGCACTTAAAGAACTTTATTTCTGAAGAGCTTGTGCAGTTTCCTTTAAGAATTTTAATGGCCTCCTTTCTCCAAACCTCAGGCTAAGTTGATCTTTAACTGTATGGAAATGTCCCAGCGGCCTAGTTCACTTGTTGTGAATTTCGTATCATAATCGCAAGATTGGGTCAGTTTGATCCTGTGGACATTCAGAGAAATAAAATAAAAAAAGATACACCTGAAGAATCACTCTACTCCATGGTTTGATGGCTTTTAGAACTGTGACAATCTACAGAAAACCTCAGCCATAATCAGTTTCTACAGACTTGGCATTGCCTTATCGCTCCCTACATGTGACAAGAGGTCCTCTTCTCTAACCAGAGAAACAACACCCCCATGTGGCTCTTCAGTCAGACTCAAATTTGGCATCAAACTGCCTTTGCACTCCCTTGTGTTTTTAGTGGCATGCCTGAATTACTAACCCAAGTCCTACAGGACAATAGAATTTGTAACATGTGGTACCAAGAGGTGCCCTAGGTAATGTGGCCTCTTGTTGGTTTGGATTAATGCAGTAGTTGTGTACAATAATACATAATTTATACACACATACACATCTGTTTGTATAATACCCTGACGGTTCACTTCTTAGACGCTGATTGTACCAATTTAGGGTATTTACATAACTAAACCTCTTCTGATGCCGTTACCTGTTCACAGAGTGTAGACTTGGCCTGGACTCAGATTCTTCAAAAGTCTATTAAGTCTATGACGTGCAGGTATTGAATTTATAAAAAGACACATTTCTCTACGTTTCTTTGCAATATCAATGCTCTCTGCTAAAAATATTATGATATTCATTTCTGAGAGTTTGGCCACTATCCTGATACAGTCTAGGTTAATTGAATTTTGTTTGTGGTGCTCTCAAAAAATATAGGAATATATTAAATAAGTTAGCATTAACTCATCTTTGCATAGATAATGTGCCATAGACCTCAGTTTCAACAAAGATCTGAGGGTAGTATCCTCACATATCCTAATTAATTAATTAATTTGATCATCCTATTGAGATAGGAGAATGAGTTCTCTCAAAATCTCTTACAAAAAAATCAAAACTATCTGCAAGTCAGATTCATTTGGGTGAACTTGCCTTTTACGAAATTCAGAAACATTTATTTATTTCAAGTTGAACATCATCGGCAGTCAAGCTGCACACAATGAAGCTTGTGTTTGAAGCTCAGTGGTAATGACTTGCCTTTTTAAAAATCTGAAAATTTGGATCTGAGAGAAGAAGGAAACCACAATATTGCAAAATGGGCAGATATTTAGAGCTAATCACTTCTTTTTAACAAGCCCACTTTGGTTTTAAGAAATTCAGACTGTTCAAAATAATAGGAAAAATCATAGAAGGGGTTTTTCAAGATGAACTGTGAGATATAAGTGACTGATAAACACTGTGCAGCCTTATGGCACCATATCAACATGAACACTATTACCAGGCATATCCGTCAGCCATATTTATAACACTTGAGAGGCTAAGGTTTTGTACTCGGTAGTGTGTGCCAGCTGTTTTCACTTTTGATGAAGTGTACAATAACCACAAGTCAAACTCGGCCTAGAAAACGTTATGTAATGCACTTTATGGATGAATGGCAACAGGTAGTGTTTGCTAGGATGTTGTTTTTTATTCGTTTGAGATGGAAATTTGCCTTTTTCAGTTATGTAGTCTTTGATTTCCAGCTGTTTTGTTGATGTTTTGTTTTCCAATTTCTTTCATGTGTAATTCTAAGTGCCTTGACTATAGTTCACTTAAGTTTTCTTTGATGGGGTTTTAATGTTTGGAATAGATTGTACCATCTTTTTGTAATATGAATTAATATGCAGCTTTGCTTCATATATACACCTGTAGTTACACAACAAAAAGGTTTGTATGTAATTATTTGGTATCATTAATATCTAGGGTTTAAAGGGATAATTCACTGAAAACTCTGGTCTGTGATGAAAAGTGTAGAAACTTTAACAAACATGCTTTAGTCAGATGTATTTGCACATAATTAAACATGGAAAAATATATATTATACAACTGTGTGTTTTCTGTTTCCTCATAGTTCCTCAAATATGGCCATTGTTAGTGTGAGTTTTACAACTGTATATGAAGAGGCAAAATTGTGGCCGTGACGGCAAGTTAGAGAAAAAAATTTCCAATAACCTTTACAGCTTCTCCCACTCTAGCTCTCTCCCATAGACACCAATGTAAAATTCAGAAAAAGCCTAAAAAAACCATAAAACTTAAACTGCGATTAAAGAAAAACCATAATAGAGATCAAAAAGCTGAATACAAGACTAATAGATTAATGCCTTCAGTCTTCTGGTTTGAAATGCCAGCTTCTGACAACTGATTGATGACAGGAGACGTAGTCCTTCGTCCTTAGTGCTAGCGTCCATTTCTGTCTATTCCATTTACTTTTTGGGAACTTGCATACACAAAAAGTCAATCACAAATCTAATCTAATTTTCAACCTCCATATTTAGCTGCACACAATAGTAACTGCAAAAAAAAAAAAGTCAAACACACAAACTTTCAAACCTTTATACCAACCTGCACAACATGACAGCAGAGCAGCAGTCAGGCAAAAACTCAAAAGGACTATCTATTAGACTTACCAGTTTGAACACAGTAAAGAAAAAGGATCGACTCCATATGAGAAAGTTTGCCCAGGTCAGCATGCTGATCAACGGTTTACAGTAAACTCTTCTGTGAACTTCTTAAATGTAGATTTTGGAACATCCTCAGTGAAAGATACCGTGCAGCAAACCAGGCCTACACCTTGTGACCCAGATCCATCCGTGGGTGCCAGTAGATGAAAAGTCAGGGGATCACCACTCTCAGTGACACCCATCCTTCAGGGCCCATGAATTTGTGTACATGATGTCATGGCAGCCCAATCAATAGATTGAGATATTTCAGTCTGTGGTTAAACACACCATCACTGCCATTTGTAACAGGTCTACATTTCTTATTCAATCGTGACATCAATCAATTCAGGTCAATTTAATTTTTTTAATTTTATTTTTTTATTTAGTCTTTTTTCTTTGGACTGAGTGAAGAAACCGGAGCGCCCGGAGAAAACCTATGAAGGCACATGCAAACCCCACACAGGACGGCCCCAGGTTTGAATGCCATCCACCCCTGGGGCCGTCCTGCTGTGAAGCAACAGTGCTGAAGACTGCGTCACCCTAGATGATACATGGAGATGGAGGAGGAGAGAGAAAACAGGACAACTTTCAAACTAAAAAGCTGAAGTGTGATGCCAACACATCACACTTCAGCTTCTTAGGGCTTTTTAAAAGTCAAGTATCTCTTGGATTTCTGCCTCAATATTACCGTTTTGTCTGCTAATCTCATCTTTTTCCACCTTCATAGCAGCACACTTGTCCTCCAAATCCTTTTCTTTGCCCCGTCTTTTCTTCAGCTTCTGCAGTTCTTTCCTAAGTTTGTTGTTCTGCTGTCTCATGGACGTTTTCTCCACTTTCAGGGATTCATGCACAGCAGCCAGAGCTTTGCCATCCTGGATGTTGCTGTTGTGTGTATCGATCTGGATCTGCAGAGCACAGTTCTCTGAGCTGAGGGCTTCTATCTCTTTACTTGTTTTGTAGTTTTTCTCCTTCCACACTCTTTGCTGTGAAATCTTTTTTTCCAGCTCCTGCAGCTCTTTATGCATCGTGCTGTTTCTGTACATAAGGGTCTTTTTTTCTGCCTGAAGTAATTTATATTGGTCCTCGTTATTTCTCAATTTTTCAAAGTTGTCTTTAAAAATCAGAATTTCTTGAAACAATTCCTCATTTTTTAGCTTCAGGGCATGTGTCTGCTCCTTCAGCTTTTCATATCCGTAACTTCGGTCTTCTTGATTTTTAAGTTTCCTGAAGCTCTGGGCATGGGTTTTGAGAAGGACTTTTCTTTGGGCACGGAGTCCTTTCTCCTCAGCTTCCAATTCTTCATATTTGTCCTGTATATTTTTCTTAATCTTGAGCTGTCTGCTGATACTATGGATTTGGGCTTGCAACTCGTCATTCTCTTTTTTCGCAGCATCCACGCGGATCATTCTTTCCCTACATAAATCGCCATATACTTTTACATTTTTATATTCAGCCCTGAGCGCCTCAAATTCCCGTCTCAGGGCCTCGTTTTGTTTTCTCATGGCCTCTTCCGACACTTTGATTACAGTGTTCATCTCCCGCAGAGCCTCTTCACTGAGCATGTCTTTGTACAGATTTTGAATCTCATTTTTTAATTCCTCATTCTGCCGGCTAACAAACTCCTTCTCAGCTTTTACAGCCCTGTAGGAGTCATACAGAGGTTGGTTTTGCTGATACTTCATCCTGAGTACAGCGATTTCATCTTGCATGTCCCTGTTCTGCTGACTCAACGCCTCTGTTTCTGACACCATTGCAGCATATTGTTGCTCGAAATCAAGATCGTGTGGGACTGTTTCCAGCAGGTGCGTGAGATCTCCTAAGAGTACCTCATTTTCGTACCTCAAGGCTTGCACCTCTGCTACGGCGTATTCTTTTTTCGTAAGCGCCTTGATTTTTATTTTTAGAGCGCGGTTTTCACGGCTCAGTGCTTTAACCAATGCCGTCGTATTTTCGTACATTGCGTCCGACGAGCCGTTACTTTGGACTTTGTCCCTGAGCTTCTGCAGTTTATTTTCTAGGATGCAGTATTTTTCCCATGCAGCCTCTTCTCTGTCTTTCATTGTCTCACACTTTTTCTCGACACGTTTCGATCGCTGGTACTGTTTCTTAAGCGTCTTAATTTGGCGCTGGACGGCACGACTTTGGTCGTTGATGTCCCGGACAGTGTCATTGGTGGAATTGACACTCGCGTCGCTGTCAGATGACTCCGAAAAACTATGACGACGAGTTTTCTGACTAGAACTCATAGTGTTTTTGGTCAAATCTACACTGCTCATCTCAGAAATAAAATGCTAATGTGTGCTCCGAGGTGAACAGACGATACGTATCGCAGCGCAGTAATGTCAACCGTAGAGTGACGTGTTTCCCGCCTTTGTGCCGTACTTATATAGAAGACATGACGTCACTGAATTCTAGACAGGACATCAAAGTCCAGCTGGAAAAGAAAAAAAAAAGTCCACCTTGTTCTCATGACGACAGAGCACATGGGGAATTCCCCCAAGGGGGGGGATCCAGGGGAAACACAATGGCAGACTATTATAGTATAATATAATAATTCCACCAATGAACAAACTTTAAAGATAATAATAGTCACAATAATAATAATAATAATAATAATAATAATAACCAAAAAATAAACTCCCTACTTCAACTCACCCAGATCCACCTCATGCCCTGCCAGGGACAGCCAAGGCAGGTGCATGCATTTCCAACTGGGGCACCTGACGAGGCACCAGCCTAGTATTACATTGTCAGTTCCCATAATATGATTCATGACCAAGCAGTATGACTGCAGCAAGAGACACAATCCAATCATCCTGTGATTGGGATACTTTTGTGAGTTTAGACCAGATTGTGGTCTGTAAACACCTTAAAAGGCAAAGCTGACCAAAATAAACAGAGATGGCTTAAAGGCCACACAAGAGCCCGTGTTTCCTTCTCAGGCACAGAATAGCTAAGATGATGTTTATTAAACCATAAGTGTCTGTCTGCCCCAGTGTGACAAGCTTCCACCTGCACCTTTGCCTCATCCTAGGAGCTGCCAACTATGGGTATATAAAGAAGATGCCGCTTGAATTCATTAGAGTTTCCCTATGGAATTAATAAACTCGATCTCATCTCATTTTGTGAGCCATGTCTATCTATTGAAACACTAATAGCCTGCCTGCATTATTGGCAGGTTTCACACTTCACATTTCTAGTGATATACATTTACTATTTTTGTTGTGATACACTTTATTTAGGGAAATTATACACTACAGTTTCACTTACTGTAATTCATTTCAGCCTGGTTAAACCTGAAGCCATGAGCTCCTTATGTGTGTGCGTCTGGCCTGTTGAAAGGTCGAATGGTGTTTCTAGCTGAAAGTATGCTGACACAGTTAAAGCTGAAAGAGGACAAAGTTGAAGGGGATTTTAACGTTCTCTCTCATTCACTTCTAGATAGCGACCGAAAAATGGTGGAATAATAATGATAAAGAGAAAAAAACGAAGAACATGTCTTGCTTTGCACAGCAATCCCAACAACTAAGTGCAACCCTGCCTAATTACCATTAATATTTGTAAGTTTGTATTTTGATACAGATGTTGGTCCAGTTGTTTACCCAGCGGCTGCAGAGTCTTAAGAGAAGAATTACCTTAAAAGTTCCTTATTGTAATGAATCAAAATCGACATGTGTCAAAGTAAAATATGGTAATGTACCCCCTGTTGCTTTACATTTATATGACTGTGATATCCAAAAACAGCATAAGTCTCATGTCTTTTACTGTTGGAACTGGCCATGAAAGGACAGAATGAATGTGAAAGATAACACATTACTTTGTGGGTAATGTGTATTAACATTAACTGTAGTCATGTTCACTTGCTGCTTAATATTCCTATAATATACAGTGGGTACGGAAAGTATTCAGACCCCTTTAAATTTTTTACTCTTTGTGTCATTGCAGCCATTTGCCAAAATCAAAAAAGTTCATTTTATTTCTCATTAATGTACACTCAGCACCCCATCTTGACAGAAAAAAACAGAAATGTAGAAATTTTTGCAAATTTATTAAAAAAGAAAAACTGAAATATCACATGGTCATAAGTATTCAGACCCTGTGCTCAGTATTGAGTAGAAGCACCCTTTTGAGCTAGTACAGCCATGAGTCTTCTTGGGAATGATGCAACAAGTTTTTCACACCTGGATTTGGGGATCCTCTGCCATTCTTCCTTGCAGATCCTCTCCAGTTCTGTCAGGTTGGATGGTGAACGTTGGTGGACAGCTATTTTCAGGTCTCTCCAGAGATGCTCAATTGGGTTTAGGTCAGGGCTCTGGCTGGGCCAGTCAAGAACGGTCACAGAGTTATTCTGAAGCCACTCCTTTGTTATTTTAGCTGTGTGCTTAGGGTCATTGTCCTGTTGAAAGGTGAACCTTCGGCCCAGTCTGAGGTCCTGAGCACTCTGGAAGAGGTTTTCTTCCAGGATATCTCTGTACTTGGCCGCATTCATCTTTCCTTCAATTGCAACCAGTCGTCCTGTCCCTGCAGCTGAAAAACACCCCACAACATGATGCTCCCACCACCATGTTTCATTGTAGGGATTGTATTGGGCAGGTGATGAGCAGTGCCTGGTTTTCTCCACACATACCACTTAGAATTAACGCCAAAAAGTTCAATCTTGGTCTCATCAGACCAGAGAATCTTATTTCTCATGGTCTGGGAGTCCTTCATGTGTTTTTTGGCAAACTCTATGCAGGCTTTCATGTGTCTTGCACTGAGGAGAGGCTTCCGTCGGGCCACTCTGCCATAAAGCCCCGACTGGTGGAGGGCTGCAGTGATAGTTGACTTTGTGGAACTTTCTCCCATCTCCCTACTGCATCTCTGGAGCTCAGCCACAGTGATCTTTGGGTTCTTCTTTACCTCTCTCACCAAGGCTCTTCTCCCACGATTGCTCAGTTTGGCTGGACGGCCAGGTCTAGGAAGAGTTCTGGTCGTCCCAAACTTTTTCCATTTGAGGATTATGGAGGCCACTGTGCTCTTAGGAACCTTGAGTGCTGCAGAAATTCTTTTGTAACCTTGGCCAGATCTGTGCCTTGCCACAATTCTGTCTCTGAGCTCCTTGGGCAGTTCCTTCGACCTCATGATTCTCATTTGCTCTGACATGCACTGTGAGCTGTAAGGTCTTATGTAGACAGGTGTGTGCCTTTCCTAATCAAGTCCAATCAGTTTAATTAAACACAGCTGGACTCCAATGAAGGAGCAGAACCATCTCAAGGAGGATCAGAAGAAATGGACAGCATGTGAGTTAAATATGAGTGTCACTGCAAAGGGTCTGAATACTTATGACCATGTGATATTTCAGTTTTTCTTTTTTAATAAATTTGCAAAAATTTCTACATTTCTGGTTTTTTCTGTCAAGATGGGGTGCTGAGTGTACATTAATGAGAAATAAAATGAACTTTTTTGATTTTGGCAAATGGCTGCAATGACATAAAGAGTGAAAAATTTAAAGGGGTCTGAATACTTTCCGTACCCACTGTATGACTCAAAAAATGGTGGCGCGTGCACAACGCGAGGCTCGACGTCTCTCCAGCTTTTGCAATCTAGCGTTCATTTACCTGACTTTTTACTATTCGCACTGGTACCTGTTTACATTGACTGTATTGCACTGTTTATCAGTTCACATTACTCCTACACCGTTTCACCCAGGACTTGCACTGCTAACACCCCATACTATACATTATATTTATATACAGATATAGATATATTTATTTTTTTATATATTCCATAGCCTGCCCATATACCTGGGCAATATATTGTACATATATATTACATGCATATATTAGTTATATGGAAAACCTGTATTTATTCATCTATACACTGTACATTATTCATCTCTATTGTCTACACAACCATAGTCTACCTGCACTTGGTACTTAATGCTTCTTTGCCCTTCTGGTTGGATGTCCACTGCATTTCATTGGCTCTGTACCTGTACTCTGCTAAATGACAATAAAGTTGAATCTAATCTAATCTAAATTGCCCATAGGAGTGAGTGTGTGAGGTTGTTTGTCTCTATGTGGCCCTGTGATGGACTGGAGACCTGCCTTTCACCCAGAGAGAGCTGGGATAGGCTCCAGCAGGTCCCTGGGACCCCCAAACAGAGTGAATAATGTTATGGCTGAGGTGTAAAACAGGCGCACACTCCGGCCAGTAGGTGGCGGTAATGCACCGATCAGTCGCTCTGCCAGCCTCCAATAAGCATCGACGAAGAAGAAGACGCGCCGCTCTGAGGGCTAACGGTCGTGTCCCGTGTTATTACACAGCAGTATTTGGGGGGTGGCCCGTTTGTCGCCCGAGTGTTTTGTTGCTTAGAGGCTTCTGCACAGCGATGGCAGTAGACCCGTAGCCGAGCGTGGGGCCTGTACGGCTGGGCATTTCACCGACAAGCGAAGCACAGAGAACCAGGAGCAGCGGCGAGAAGTAAGCGGAGCGGAACAAGGTAAAGACCCTCCAACCGTTAACGCTAACACCAACCCGTAAAAACGGCCAGAAATGATTTCTGGACGGATCTGTGTTTTATTCAGCCAAATGCTTTGACTGGATTTGTGATGGCGGACAACTAGCGAAGCTGCTAAGTAAGTTATTTAGCTGGATAATACCTGGGCTAACTTTGAAGCGCTAGCTGCTGAACTAGCCGCCGGTGTGCTGTGCGTTGTAACGTTAGCTAGATAAAGATTAAATCAGCATGACAGCGTTTCAGGTGTGTGCTGATATTAACATCTGGTTAGCGAGATAAGTGTTAAAACGACATTTAGAAGCGGCAGCAGCTAGCGTTAAGCTGATTTTTCTTCTTAGCTAAGTGGTTTTAGCTGTCGTTGCAGGCTAGTGCTAGCAGCTTGTTAGCTACACTTCGCCAGCCGGACTCTTGTGACAGATACTGTACCTGTTCCTCTGGGTTTTGCTTCAAAACAAACACTGGGTAAGAGTTTATTTAATATCAGAGGGACAGCAGGACTTACTGAGATACTCTTATTGTCTGAGATAAGGTTAGCCTGTCAGTGACGTTAAGTATGCTGGCGTTTGTGGAGTTTATGTTTAATATATCGGGGTTGTGTTAGCCTGTGGCCTGCGGATAGTTTGAAACAGTGAGCTATTTATTTTCCTGTTGTCCAGTAAAATTCATGGCATTGTTTACTGAGCTTTGCAATCTGACAAACAAAACAAACTTTCGTTAACTTTATAACCTTTAAGGGTGTGGACATTTAATGCCTTCAGTGCGTGCACCAAAAGTAACACAGGTAAACAAAGGCCAGGTATGAGAACCACTGCTGCTTATTTAAGAATTGCTGGCTCTTCTATAATTACTGGACAGGGACAATGTAAGACACGACCTGTATCTGTCCCTGACTGCCAAAATTAATTGGAGCACAAGGTGTCACAGAGTTAACTTGGACTCACCTAATACCTGATATGAATCCTTATCAATACTGGTTAGTCTCAAAAATGGTCAAAGAGGACTTGATGTGTTTTAGGGGCTGATGAAAGTCTTATGTTAAGGTTTTCACATACTGTGAATATGTATTAGTGCCACAATGCGAAGGAATTATTTATAGTAAGCTGTAACTCCGCTGTCTGGCTCTGACATGTACTTGTTTGCGTTCTGTCGCTCTCTCATGTACATGCACATTGACCTTTCAAAAGTAATAAGGGAGCTGCAGGAAAGGCGGTGTGGTAGCCAGCCACCTCTCTGTGAAACTAGTATTTCATTCCAACATAAAGATAAAAAATTAAAATAAAATCAGCTGTGAGTTTTATTAATTGTAGGTTAAACACTGTGCAGGGAAATTGAAGACACAATTGCTGTCCCAATGCACATAATCACAAACTTGGGTTACACAGTGGGGTATAGTGCTTCACGGTATACCAATACTAGAAAGGCATTGTAATAATCTGCAGTTAAAAACGTTACTATACCTTATTTTATAAGTTCTGGTACTTGAATGACAGTTTTACTAAGAGCCATATATCTGAAGTTACATTGCAATAGCAGTCTGTGTGCAGTGCTCTGTTTTCGTTCCAGGCAGAATGGGCTGTCAGCTGTTTTTTTTATTTTATTTTATTTTTTATTATGCTTTCTTCTGTAAGCTGCCAAAAAATATAGACATGGTTGCAACTATGAGTGCAGCTTTGACTGTCTACAGCTTTCAAATAAAGCAGATGCACAAAGTGAAATATGGCATTATTTTGTCTATGTAGTTGACAGTCAGGGAAGCGCATGGACACTGCAAAGCCTGTTGTATAAATAATTTAAAGAGCGACAGGGTAGCAATTAGCATATGTTATAGATTTCAGAAGTCAAATGAGTATTATCTATTCAGTGACAAGCAAACTTTTTTCACCATTGAAGTTTGACAAGGAAATTAAGTGCAACTGTCTAATTCAACTGGATCTGTTTTGGCATCTTTTGACACTGGCTATGGTGTTGACACTGTTAAAACATGTTTTCTTTGTTTTGTGTTTATTAGCTTCTGTGTTCTGCAATGTAAATTACTTTCATTACTTTTCCTAATGGTTTATTTTTGTACTGTGCTGCTGGATTCATTTTATTATATTTCCATATGTCACATGTTGTGTGACATGGAAACTACATGTCATCCAGTAGTTTTATTCCTCTGGAAGTATTTTGATTTCAACCAGAGCAGATAATGTCTCTGAAATATAATTTGTGTGCATTTAAAAACGCCCATAGCTTCTGTATGTGGGGCAGAGAAGGGAAAATCTCAAGATGACTGCATGAGGTGGAACCCCTAAATGCATCGAGAGAAGGGAAGTGTCTCACATAAATAACTTGTTTTGACTCATGTTGTAGTCAATTAGATTATTAGCTGTGTGTTAGCTGCCTTTATAGGCTCTGTCGTATTTACAAGTTGGCAGCGATGGACAAATTGCAGAATAATCCATGTAACAGATTCAGTAGTTTCCTGAAAATGTATTAGTTTAAGGCATCATCGGTTATACAAAAATAAATAAATTCAAAGTACCTGGAGACTTTCAGGAGTTCTGTGACTTTATAAATCCAGTAATTGTGGCAAACTATGTTTCCAGTATTTTCAAACTCAGCTTCTGTGTATGTCATTTACCAGGAAGAGGTGTAACTGTGTGAGACGCTCAGAAATAATTCATTGTGTCAATAGTCAAATTAGGATAGCATACTCATATATTACCTTTTCATTCTGTCAAGTGGCGCACCAGGTGAGGAAAAAATGAAAGTAATTGTCTTTTCTCTACTTAACTTGTTTCCAGCTATATCGGGATCCTTCTGACAGTGCTGGGCCCACGACTACACACATGAGAAACAGTCTCATGTCTGCTCAACGGCCGTTTTTCCCACCAGCCTGTTACTCACAAACTGAGCACAAGGTTAGTTGTCTCTTCTCTAAGTAACAAATTCCAGTAAGCACAGTTTACAGATTCTGAGACACTACAGTCTCCGAAGTTGGATCTTCTGATGTCAAAGCTTATAGTTATCCTTATAAGTTATTGCAGAAGATCAGTGATTACGCAATTTTATAAATACCTGAATGCTTGGCCTCTACAGTAAGGGGATCCAGTGGCCCTCTTATACTGTGGGGGGGCTTTTGCTGGCAGAGTTTAGGTTTACTTGCCCCCTTAAAGGGAAGGTTTGTTGCAATTCAGTACAAAAATGTTCTGACTGATCTTGTTTATCCAATTATGAAATATTTCTGCACTGATGGAAGTGGTTAAATAGGTTTGACACAATCATCTACATCACTCGCTGAAAAGTTTAAGCTGCCCATTCGTTCAATCATTTATCCTCCATATTGCAAAAGCTGTGCATGTAAGTATAACCAGGTAACAGCAGACTACATGTTCTATGTGGAGGAACAGGTATGACAGAGCACCTCTAAGGTAGAGGCAAGAACTCTCCATTGATTGTATGGTGTAGACAGTATGTCAGACAGGACCAGTTGCTCACAAATGTAACTGACATATACAGTAGTGACACAGTACAATGGAATATGTGTATGTGAACTTGTAAGTTCCTGTCTTAATGGAAGATAGGCTGAAAAATAAGCTCTTTTCTGTTTCAGCGGAACCATGGGACATGGAGTAGACTGAACCAGAAGGTCTAGCTGCACATCAGTTGTGAGTGTAGATTTTTTTTTTTTCCCCCTAGTTTTATCTCTGTTTAATCTTGTAATATTGAGAAATAATTACCCATAATTTAACATTATGTCAAGATGGGTCTGGCAGATCAATTTTAGGTCTTCACACACAGAGAGCTTTAATCATGGTTTCTGCCAAAACCTCCAACCTAAACAGAAAGCAATCTATAATCTGCATTCACAAGGGTAAGCAGTACAACAGAGAACGTGCCCTTGTAGGTAAAATACTCTGACCCTGAGTTGGGAGGGACTTGGATAATGATATGCCCCCCATCCAGTCCACCTATGCAAAGAGGCAGATTCCACTGTTCTTTAACCCTCCTGGCAATGAAAGAGAATATTGACAAGAGATATACAGAAATATGCTTTTACCTTTGTTTCATACTGTATCTGTTATTAATGCCCTGACATGTATGCATTATTTGTTTCTACATCAGCGATCAGTATGAAGGTTATTTGTGGTCACAAACGGCCAGTTCTGTGACACATTGAAAAATTAGAAATTTCTGCTGCAAATGAGATAAATAAGAGGATGTTCTGCTAACTTCAGAAACAAGTCACTTGTCTTGTGTGTGTACAGTAGGACTTTACCATTTGACCATATGCAATATAAGGTTGTTTGTTATAAAGGTTTCTCCTTAAATGCTTAGATGGTTTTAAGTAGCGCTCCTTCAAAACCTAAATGGTCTAATCTCTAGGGCGGCCTGCTTACAGGTGAACTGTGGTACATTATTAAAATACGCAAAAACGTATAATTACCATTGTCAGCTTCATTTTCACTCAAGTTCTAACATCGTCAGTTCAATGTCAGTCAGTTGTGCTGAACAACTTTTTGTGGGAGAACCAGACAAAAGACCCTTATACTCCACTGTGCTGGAGCTGAAGGCCTGAGTGACTTTCTCTAAATCTTGTCTGGCCATGATACCTCTAAGTCCTGGCATTGGTTTGAGATGGGGGATTGAGATGGGAGTTATTTCAACGATAGTGTTTAATCAAATTAAATATCTACTGTATGTTGCTAGAGGACTACAACTTATTTTGATGTTTGTTTGTTTGTTTTACAGAGGTAGATATTCATGAATTTACTATATTGGATGTGTGTTTACTTTATGGTTTTGAAGGTTTCCTTCTGTGGTGTGTGACATGGCCACGGCCTCATCCAGAGCAGAGTCTGGCCATAACCACAGAGGAACATCACAACTCCTTGCCATTGGTGAGTATAAACAGGCCATGTATCAGAATTTAGAGTAAATAGGTTTTCCCTAATGGGATGAATAATATGTACTTGTGTTTACTTGTGAGTTCTTCTTGTGCTTACTTCCAGTTTCCTCTGCCAAAATCAAGAGGAAGAAGAGCCTGTTTGGGACTGCCGTTTATGTGGAGGTGACAGCAGAGGGGGAGTCACGCCGCACAGCAAAGTCTCACAGCTCTTCCAGCCCTAAATGGGACGAGAGGCTCACTCTGTAAGAAGCAACAATTTGCCAAATATACCAACCTGCACAACATGACAGCAGAGCAGCAGTCAGGCAAAAACTCAAAAGGACTATCTATTAGACTTACCAGTTTGAACACAGTAAAGAAAAAGGATCGACTCCATATGAGAAAGTTTGCCCAGGTCAGCATGCTGATCAACGGTTTACAGTAAACTCTTCTGTGAACTTCTTAAATGTAGATTTTGGAACATCCTCAGTGAAAGATACCGTGCAGCAAACCAGGCCTACACCTTGTGACCCAGATCCATCCGTGGGTGCCAGTAGATGAAAAGTCAGGGGATCACCACTCTCAGTGACACCCATCCTTCAGGGCCCATGAATTTGTGTACATGATGTCATGGCAGCCCAATCAATAGATTGAGATATTTCAGTCTGTGGTTAAACACACCATCACTGCCATTTGTAACAGGTCTACATTTCTTATTCAATCGTGACATCAATCAATTCAGGTCAATTTAATTTTTTTAATTTTATTTTTTTATTTAGTCTTTTTTCTTTGGACTGAGTGAAGAAACCGGAGCGCCCGGAGAAAACCTATGAAGGCACATGCAAACCCCACACAGGACGGCCCCAGGTTTGAATGCCATCCACCCCTGGGGCCGTCCTGCTGTGAAGCAACAGTGCTGAAGACTGCGTCACCCTAGATGATACATGGAGATGGAGGAGGAGAGAGAAAACAGGACAACTTTCAAACTAAAAAGCTGAAGTGTGATGCCAACACATCACACTTCAGCTTCTTAGGGCTTTTTAAAAGTCAAGTATCTCTTGGATTTCTGCCTCAATATTACCGTTTTGTCTGCTAATCTCATCTTTTTCCACCTTCATAGCAGCACACTTGTCCTCCAAATCCTTTTCTTTGCCCCGTCTTTTCTTCAGCTTCTGCAGTTCTTTCCTAAGTTTGTTGTTCTGCTGTCTCATGGACGTTTTCTCCACTTTCAGGGAATCATGCACAGCAGCCAGAGCTTTGCCATCCTGGATGTTGCTGCTGTGTGTATCGATCTGGATCTGCAGAGCACAGTTCTCTGAGCTGAGGGCTTCTATCTCTTTACTTGTTTTGTAGTTTTTCTCCTTCCACACTCTTTGCTGTGAAATCTTTTTTTCCAGCTCCTGCAGCTCTTTATGCATCGTGCTATTTCTGTACATAAGGGTCTTTTTTTCTGCCTTAAGTAATTTATATTGGTCCTCGTTATTTCTCAATTTTTCAAAGTTGTCTCTAAAAATCAGAATTTCTTGAAACAATTCCTCATTTTTTAGCTTCAGGGCATGTGTCTGCTCCTTCAGCTTTTCATATCCGTAACTTCGGTCTTCTTGATTTTTAAGTTTCCTGAAGCTCTGGGTATGGGTTTTGAGAAGGACTTTTCTTTGGGCACGGAGTCCTTTCTCCTCAGCTTCCAATTCTTCATATTTGTCCTGTATATTTTTCTTAATCTTGAGCTGTCTGCTGACACTATGGATTTGGGCTTGCAACTCGTCATTCTCTTTTTTCGCAGCATCCACGCGGATCATTCTTTCCCTACATAAATCGCCATATACTTTGACATTTTTATATTCAGCCCTGAGCGCCTCAAATTCCCGTCTCAGGGCCTCGTTTTGTTTTCTCATGGCCTCTTCCGACACTTTGATTACAGTGTTCATCTCCCGCAGAGCCTCTTCACTGAGCATGTCTTTGTACAGATTTTGAATCTCATTTTTTAATTCCTCATTCTGCCGGCTAACAAACTCCTTCTCAGCTTTTACAGCCCTGTAGGAGTCATACAGAGGTTGGTTTTGCTGATACTTCATCCTGAGTACAGCGATTTCATCTTGCATGTCCCTGTTCTGCTGACTCAACGCCTCTGTTTCTGACACCATTGCAGCATATTGTTGCTCGAAATCAAGATCGTGTGGGACTGTTTCCAGCAGGTGCGTGAGATCTCCTAAGAGTACCTCATTTTCGTACCTCAAGGCTTGCACCTCTGCTACGGCGTATTCTTTTTTCGTAAGCGCCTTGATTTTTATTTTTAGAGCGCGGTTTTCACGGCTCAGTGCTTTAACCAATGCCGTCGTATTTTCGTACATTGCGTCCGACGAGCCGTTACTTTGGACTTTGTCCCTGAGCTTCTGCAGTTTATTTTCTAGGATGCAGTATTTTTCCCATGCAGCCTCTTCTCTGTCTTTCATTGTCTCACACTTTTTCTCGACACGTTTCGATCGCTGGTACTGTTTCTTAAGCGTCTTAATTTGGCGCTGGACGGCACGACTTTGGTCGTTGATGTCCCGGACAGTGTCATTGGTGGAATTGACACTCGCGTCGCTGTCAGATGACTCCGAAAAACTATGACGACGAGTTTTCTGACTAGAACTCATAGTGTTTTTGGTCAAATCTACACTGCTCATCTCAGAAATAAAATGCTAATGTGTGCTCCGAGGTGAACAGACGATACGTATCGCAGCGCAGTAATGTCAACCGTAGAGTGACGTGTTTCCCGCCTTTGTGCCGTACTTATATAGAAGACATGACGTCACTGAATTCTAGACAGGACATCAAAGTCCAGCTGGAAAAGAAAAAAAAAAGTCCACCTTGTTCTCATGACGACAGAGCACATGGGGAATTCCCCCAAGGGGGGGGATCCAGGGGAAACACAATGGCAGACTATTATAGTATAATATAATAATTCCACCAATGAACAAACTTTAAAGATAATAATAGTCATAATAATAATAATAATAATAATAATAACCAAAAAATAAACTCCCTACTTCAACTCACCCAGATCCACCTCATGCCCTGCCAGGGACAGCCAAGGCAGGTGCATGCATTTCCAACTGGGGCACCTGACGAGGCACCAGCCTAGTATTACATTGTCAGTTCCCATAATATGATTCATGACCAAGCAGTATGGCTGCAGCAAGAGACACAATCCAATCATCCTGTGATTGGGATACTTTTGTGAGTTTAGACCAGATTGTGGTCTGTAAACACCTTAAAAGGCAAAGCTGACCAAAATAAACAGAGATGGCTTAAAGGCCACACAAGAGCCCGTGTTTCCTTCTCAGGCACAGAATAGCTAAGATGATGTTTATTAAAGCATAAGTGTCTGTCTGCCCCAGTGTGACAAGCTTCCACCTGCACCTTTGCCTCATCCTAGGAGCTGCCAACTATGGGTATATAAAGAAGATGCCGCTTGAATTCATTAGAGTTTCCCTATGGAATTAATAAACTCGATCTCATCTCATTTTGTGAGCCATGTCTATCTATTGAAACACTAATAGCCTGCCTGCATTATTGGCAGGTTTCACACTTCACATTTCTAGTGATATACATTTACTATTTTTGTTGTGATACACTTTATTTAGGGAAATTATACACTACAGTTTCACTTACTGTAATTCATTTCAGCCTGGTTAAACCTGAAGCCATGAGCTCCTTATGTGTGTGCTTCTGGCCTGTTGAAAGGTCGAATGGTGTTTCTAGCTGAAAGTATGCTGACACAGTTAAAGCTGAAAGAGGACAAAGTTGAAGGGGATTTTAACGTTCTCTCTCATTCACTTCTAGATAGCGACCGAAAAATGGTGGAATAATAATAAAGAGAAAAAAACGAAGAACATGTCTTGCTTTGCACAGCAATCCCAACAACTAAGTGCAACCCTGCCTAATTACCATTAATATTTGTAAGTTTGTATTTTGATACAGATGTTGGTCCAGTTGTTTACCCAGCGGCTGCAGAGTCTTAAGAGAAGAATTACCTTAAAAGTTCCTTATTGTAATGAATCAAAATCGACATGTGTCAAAGTAAAATATGGTAATGTACCCCCTGTTGCTTTACATTTATATGACTGTGATATCCAAAAACAGCATAAGTCTCATGTCTTTTACTGTTGGAACTGGCCATGAAAGGACAGAATGAATGTGAAAGATAACACATTACTTTGTGGGTAATGTGTATTAACATTAACTGTAGTCATGTTCACTTGCTGCTTAATATTCCTATAATATATGACTCAAAAAATGGTGGCGCGTGCACAACGCGAGGCTCGACGTCTCTCCAGCTTTTGCAATCTAGCGTTCATTTACCTGACTTTTTACTATTCGCACTGGTACCTGTTTACATTGACTGTATTGCACTGTTTATCAGTTCACATTACTCCTACACCGTTTCACCCAGGACTTGCACTGCTAACACCCCATACTATACATTATATTTATATACAGATATAGATATATTTATTTTTTTATATATTCCATAGCCTGCCCATATACCTGGGCAATATATTGTACATATATATTACATGCATATATTAGTTATATGGAAAACCTGTATTTATTCATCTATACACTGTACATTATTCATCTCTATTGTCTACACAACCATAGTCTACCTGCACTTGGTACTTAATGCTTCTTTGCCCTTCTGGTTGGATGTCCACTGCATTTCATTGGCTCTGTACCTGTACTCTGCTAAATGACAATAAAGTTGAATCTAATCTAATCTAAATTGCCCATAGGAATGAGTGTGTGAGGTTGTTTGTCTCTATGTGGCCCTGTGATGGACTGGAGACCTGCCTTTCACCCAGAGAGAGCTGGGATAGGCTCCAGCAGGTCCCTGGGACCCCCAAACAGAGTGAATAATGTTATGGCTGAGGTGTAAAACAGGCGCACACTCCGGCCAGTAGGTGGCGGTAATGCACCGATCAGTCGCTCTGCCAGCCTCCAATAAGCATCGACGAAGAAGAAGACGCGCCGCTCTGAGGGCTAACGGTCGTGTCCCGTGTTATTACACAGCAGTATTTGGGGGGTGGCCCGTTTGTCGCCCGAGTGTTTTGTTGCTTAGAGGCTTCTGCACAGCGATGGCAGTAGACCCGTAGCCGAGCGTGGGGCCTGTACGGCTGGGCATTTCACCGACAAGCGAAGCACAGAGAACCAGGAGCAGCGGCGAGAAGTAAGCGGAGCGGAACAAGGTAAAGACCCTCCAACCGTTAACGCTAACACCAACCCGTAAAAACGGCCAGAAATGATTTCTGGACGGATCTGTGTTTTATTCAGCCAAATGCTTTGACTGGATTTGTGATGGCGGACAACTAGCGAAGCTGCTAAGTAAGTTATTTAGCTGGATAATACCTGGGCTAACTTTGAAGCGCTAGCTGCTGAACTAGCCGCCGGTGTGCTGTGCGTTGTAACGTTAGCTAGATAAAGATTAAATCAGCATGACAGCGTTTCAGGTGTGTGCTGATATTAACATCTGGTTAGCGAGATAAGTGTTAAAACGACATTTAGAAGCGGCAGCAGCTAGCGTTAAGCTGATTTTTTTCTTCTTAGCTAAGTGGTTTTAGCTGTCGTTGCAGGCTAGTGCTAGCAGCTTGTTAGCTACACTTCGCCAGCCGGACTCTTCTGACAGATACTGTACCTGTTCCTCTGGGTTTTGCTTCAAAACAAACACTGGGTAAGAGTTTATTTAATATCAGAGGGACAGCAGGACTTACTGAGATACTCTTATTGTCTGAGATAAGGTTAGCCTGTCAGTGACGTTAAGTATGCTGGCGTTTGTGGAGTTTATGTTTAATATATCGGGGTTGTGTTAGCCTGTGGCCTGCGGATAGTTTGAAACAGTGAGCAGTTTATTTTCCTGTTGTCCAGTAAAATTCATGGCATTGTTTACTGAGCTTTGCAATCTGACAAACAAAACAAACTTTCGTTAACTTTATAACCTTTAAGGGTGTGGACATTTAATGCCTTCAGTGCGTGCACCAAAAGTAACACAGGTAAACAAAGGCCAGGTATGAGAACCACTGCTGCTTATTTAAGAATTGCTGGCTCTTCTATAATTACTGGACAGGGACAATGTAAGACACGACCTGTATCTGTCCCTGACTGCCAAAATTAATTGGAGCACAAGGTGTCACAGAGTTAACTTGGACTCACCTAATACCTGATATGAATCCTTATCAATACTGGTTAGTCTCAAAAATGGTCAAAGAGGACTTGATGTGTTTTAGGGGCTGATGAAAGTCTTATGTTAAGGTTTTCACATACTGTGAATATGTATTAGTGCCACAATGCGAAGGAATTATTTATAGTAAGCTGTAACTCCGCTGTCTGGCTCTGACATGTACTTGTTTGCGTTCTGTCGCTCTCTCATGTACATGCACATTGACCTTTGAAAAGTAATAAGGGAGCTGCAGGAAAGGCGGTGTGGTAGCCAGCCACCTCTCTGTGAAACTAGTATTTCATTCCAACATAAAGATAAAAAATTAAAATAAAATCAGCTGTGAGTTTTATTAATTGTAGGTTAAACACTGTGCAGGGAAATTGAAGACACAATTGCTGTCCCAATGCACATAATCACAAACTTGGGTTACACAGTGCGGTATAGTGCTTCACGGTATACCAATACTAGAAAGGCATTGTAATAATCTGCAGTTAAAAACGTTACTATACCTTATTTTATAAGTTCTGGTACTTGAATGACAGTTTTACTAAGAGCCATATATCTGAAGTTACATTGCGATAGCAGTCTGTGTGCAGTGCTCTGTTTTCGTTCCAGGCAGAATGAGCTGTTTTTTTAAATTTTATTTTATTTTTTATTACGCTTTCTTCTGTAAGCTGCCAAAAAATATAGACATGGTTGCAACTATGAGTGCAGCATTGACTGTCTACAGCTTTCAAATAAAGCAGATGCACAAAGTGAAATATGGGATTATTTTGT